>NC_053419.1:13280500-13600500 GCF_016859285.1 Xiphias gladius
TAAAGAGCGAAAAATCTCTGGTTCATCTTTATTTATGATTGCTGGATGAGTAGCCGTGATCCTGTGATTGGAGATATGACAGTATAGGATGCAGTGAGCTTTGTTAACCAGGATGGTGTCATTCCATGTAATATGATCATATCACCTTGAACTAACATTTGACATGAAGTGGAAGACAGTGAAATCTAGAATATCCTATTTTCTAAGATGATCATATGTGTTGCATGTGAAATATCAGGCATCAAAGTGTAAGTTTAGCTGCCACCTAAATGTCATGGGGCAAAAAATACAACAATTTGCTCTGAAATGTGTTGATATGTGTTGATATAAAGTAGCATAAAATTGAGATATTCAAGTAAAGTACCTCAGTTGTATTTAAGTACAACACTTGAGTACTTGAGAGGCAAACAGATGCTGGTAGAGGAGAGTTTTGTGATGTATTTTGTTCACACCCAACACCATGTTTTTAAATCCACTTGTGGTGGACTACAGGCCAAAGGTTGACCAACACAGAGTACGTCCACATGGCATTTTTGCACCTATTATCAGGCCCTCATTGGTGGTGGGTTTGACGATGTATATGCTGGTGGGATATGATAAGACGGCGAAGGAAACAAGGAAGGAAGCAAACAAGGTGGCAGAGAGGAGGCTGTCTGAGTGTTGGGATGGGACAGCGCTTTGTTCAACAGTAGGGGAGGGCAGACGGGTACAGTTGCTTTGCCTGCCAGAAGCGTTAAACACAATCTTCTTGGGGCGGACTATCCTGTCTTATCCTCGCCCAGCTTTGTTATAACCTACCTTACAAATACTTGACTTTTCGTGGACTCAGAGGATTTCTATCAAGGGATGTCAAAGCGAGTACGAAGCAGAGAGGTCTGCGCTGATTGCAGTGCCCCGGGTATGATGTCAAACAGGCTAGCTTCAACGTTAGCTGCCTAGCTAACCAGCTAGCCCTTACTACAACTTAACGTCCAGTTCGCTAACCTAGTTTACCATTACCAAACGCTCATTACTAATTAGCAGTTTGCTAGCAACATGGCTAATTGTGATGGTTGTAAATTTTTGTCTTGTAAAAATAATTGTTAAAATACGTCTTGTCCGTGTAGTCAAATGAACTTCTCTGAATCTGAAACTCTTTATTTGAAATATGTTTAATGATGGTTTATGGTAGTCTATTGTTAACGTCGGTTTAGCTTCATTAACTACCTTGCTAACTTACCCACGAATGGTTGCATTAGTGACTGATTTTTTTTTAGATGTGTCGGAGACATTAGGAAGCAACTAACCTGGTGGAGTTATATGTGTCTGTCTGTTAGCAGATATCCTTGTCTGGCTAGAATCGAGGAATTATCACAAATGCTTCAGTTTAAGGTTATGTGTAACGTTATTATTTATTTTCCGTTAGACTGAGGTGTTAACTAACAAATTTTGCATCTTATTCCAGAGCCACGCTGGGCCTCTGTTAACAGGGGTGTGTTGATCTGCGATGAGTGCTGCAGCATCCATCGAGGTCTGGGGCGACACAGCTCTCAAGTCCGACATCTGACTCATTCTTCGTGGCCACCCTCCCAGTTACAGGTGAGGAGACAGGCACACAACCCCCACGCATACCAAACACCCAGATGCAAATGGGTAGAATATAAGGGGGACCTATAATATAGAGGTTTCACAATCAGACACATCATCAAGCGACTGAGACTACCTTATATATAATGTAATAGATTTAACCAAAGTGATCTGTTTTGTGGTTTCATGTTTAAGATGGTCCAGACACTGTATGGCAATGGAGCAAATTCCATATGGGAGCATAGCCTTCTGGACCCTTCTTCTTCAGTGAGTGGAAAGCGCAAAGCAAACCCCCAGGACAGAGTTCAGTAAGTGCTTGTAAGGATTTTGATGTCGGTCCTGATTTTGGTATGCTTGTTTGATATTGATAGAAACCTCTATTGGCAGAATTGATTTACAGAGTTACGGTCAGAGAACACGCATAATCGGCCCTCTGTACCATGAACATGACTCATGGCCGGTCAGTCTCAAGTAACTCCAAGAATTTAAGTAAGTTGATCTGTTGACATGCAAATGCGGAAATGCACAACAGAATGAATGTGCAGTTAAATGCAAGTAGCAATATCCGAATCATGTAAACTACATGGGATAAATCTGACAGTTTTGTTGTTTAACTGAATGATTAAACAAGCAAGAATTTTAAAGGATTTATGCAGCTTTTACTTTATTGTGAATACTTTTTAACTAACAGTATGTAATGTAGATCAGAAGATTAAAAAAAACAAAAAAACAAAATCCATGAGGCAGAGAGATGTGATATAGTCATCCACTGCCAGGTATAAACACTGTGTCGGACTGGTGTCTGGCTGGTGGAGTAAAGATAAATAGTCAGCCACATATAAACACAGCCATTCTCAGTCCGACCCTCACGCTCAGAGCAAATACATTCAATCACCAGGCCAGAGACAGATGAAGACAGAGAGTGTGCAATGCACCAAATAGGAGGGAACTGTCCTCGATTTAAAATACAACTTTAAAGATGAATGCTATCTTATAGGGTGCATCCATGAGTGTTTAAAAAAGGTCCCTTGTCAGGGGGTTATACTTCCTGATGGTTCGGGAACTATTGGGGCAGAGTTTGCTGAATGGTCAAACACAGACTCTGAAGCTGCTTCAACTTGTGTGCTGCTTCATTTACAAAACAAGGAAGTATTCTAATGTTTATTTTAGAACATATGCTCACGTTTATTAATGTTAAACACAAAGTTAGGCTATGTTGTCAGCTTCCCCATTATTTTAGTTTTGTATACTGTACTGTACTCTATCTGTACAGAGATCTAGTTAGTCATATGACAGTGAGGAAGGATAGATCTTTGAGTTTCGATGTGAATTTGCAATTCTAACTGCAAGGAAGGGTGGGGTTCAGAGAAGGGGATCTACTGAAAAAAAGCTACCTACCTTTATTTTTTTCTCTTGACTGAATTGATAGCAAGATATCGGGAATCCTGTGTTGTGGTATGTTGGAGTGTGTAATGGAGGAATTGCTTTGACACAATCAAATACTGCACATTCTAATTTGCATATATTATGTCTGATTTTAATATTAGACAGTAGGACATTTCCCGGTTGAAAAAGGTTTTGAATGTTATTTGTCTTTAACAAACACATGTAGTTTTTTATGTGTCGTGGTAGTCACGTGAAAATAGCAATGGTGGTCCAGATTTTCAGTGTCCTTGCTTTTAGATATCAGCATCGTTTGTTGTTTTCAGTCCCAACAAGACTGAGTTCATCAAGGCCAAGTATCAAATGTTGGCGTATGTCCATCGGATGCCTTGTCGGGAGGATGACAGTGTAACCGCAAAAGACCTCAGCAAGGTGAGAAAATTGCTCTGTTGTTTTTACATTATTTATTTACCAACATTTATTAGATGTAGAACTAACCCAGGATTGTCCCATGCGAATAAGCTTCTTGGTGACAGAAAAAACCATGGTGGTGTGGTGAAATAAAGCCATATTTGTCTCCTGAATGCCACAAGTTGCACCCTTGCTTTACCAAAACAGAGCAAGGGCTTTTTGGTTTTTAACTATATATACTACTATGATACCTGAGAACTTTCTTTAAATTTCAGAAATGGTTTGACCTATTTATATATTGTTACTTAGCATTCAGTACTGCTGTGACATACTGCCACTCAAATTTTCTTGTGTTAGTCATGCTCATGCTATGACTATCAAATAGTATAGTCTGTCTTACCTCAACTCTTTGAACAGCTGCCTCAATTTCACATTCTTCTTTGTGGTATGAATTCTGTATTCCTTACAGATAATTTAATAGTTTAACGACAAGATGGATTATGTGCATATGAATATTAGGCATTTCAATCACCATTTATGGTTAACTATAATCAAATTCCCTGTGATTTATAAAGAGAAAAGTGCCTGAATGCATGGAAGGTATAAAAATCATTTTTTGTAGCAGGCAAGAGTTTTTGTCTTTAAGGCACCCATAAACTTATATTGTCGTATCAGTGCATCTTTTTAAAATGATACCCCCTTAAATTTCAATAATCTGACCTTTTATCATATATAGATATATTAAATTTATATATTTCCAGCAAGATAATGCATCATGTCACTCAGTTATTGGCAGGTGTATGCAGTTAATAGGTATTCACAATCAAATTAAAACAAAATATTGTCTATATCTCCTTTCAGCAACTCCATTCCAGTGTTCGGACTGGAAATCTGGAGACCTGCCTTAGACTCTTATCTTTGGGAGCACAAGCCAACTTCTTCCATCCAGTAAGTCTACTGGAATAAGGAAAAAAAATATATGAATTGACACAATACTAATGCTTCATGCTTCATCACTGCGTTGTTTTTGGAACCACAGGAGAAGGGAAACACCCCACTACACATAGCAGCAAAAGCAGGTCAGATGTTCCAAGCAGAACTGTTAGCAGTTTATGGAGCTGATCCTGGGGCTCTGGACTCAAGTGGAAAGACCCCCATTGATTATGCAAGGTAAAAAAGGGTCTATATTTTTAATTTAACACTTGATTATCTGTTTATTTTTCTTTACTAAAGGATCTTTTTTTTAGTATGAGCAGTTGGAAGTCTGTACCAGCACTATATAATGTTACTAACATCTTATCATTTTAGAGATGCCACAATATGGAACTTATTGTTTTGAGGCATTGAAGTGTATTGCAAGTCATAGTTAGGAAAGTTCATGGGCCACTTTTGTCCCCCATTTATTTCTAATCTCACAGTGTTGGCTACATAGAAAACGTAGTTCTAGTTACTATTGTTTTGGTTCACATGACTACCCGGTAGTGTGGCTGCAAGCATCCCCTTAACAGATGCAGCCCAGCTCAGTGGTGGCTGTGCAACAGGAAATGATACACATCGTTTGGAGATTTAAACAAGTGCACAAAAAAAAAACTGATGTGTGTATCATATGTGTACTATCTATATACTGTCGTGTTATTGAGGAAATGTTGCACATTGTCACTCAAAGGAAAAGTGTCAGAAGGTAACCAAAAAATGGTAGACACATAGTTAGAAATTGGGGGGGGGGGCGGCAGTCGCAAGCTGAAATGGCCAGAATATTTAGCATTCCTTGCACTACAATGAACACTAGACACAGAAGGAAGGAAAAATTCTCTAGCAAGTATGTTAGCTGACTCAGGTCGAGTAATTTAGCAGAAGATGTAGCGAAGACCTAGAAATAAAATATAAAGATATAAAATAAAAGATGACAGAGCTGATAGTGATATGTTATGTTACTTATTATTATACAAGTTAATCAAAACAGAAAATATCTGCATTGCACAGTAATGCTAGCTAAACAATCAGTGCACCAGAAAAGTATTGCCTTGAGTTGCTTAAAGAAGTCAAAGTAAAAATGATTTATTTTATGGTGTTTCTGGCATAACAGAAGCTTGGTGGTGTCTAAGCATGGCTGGTCCTGCTCTGTCCCCATGGCCAGTGAACACCCACAGACCTACTCCAATTCTATGCTCAATACAATATGTGGAGCTACCAAACCAACTTTGTACTCTAAATGAAAATCTTATTTTTCTGTGAAGTTTATAGACACAAATGTTAAACATAGACAAATTCACAGGCCTCCTATTTGAGACATTCTTTAGCCTTAGTACAGTGCTGTATTTCTGAAACATGAGTTTTTATTCCTAATCTCTGCAGACAAGCTGGGCACCAGGAGCTGGCAGAGAGGCTAGTAGAGATCCAGTATGAGCTCACTGACCGGTTAACATTTTACCTTTGTGGTAGAAGACCAGGTAAGTACAGAATGTACATCAAGCATAGCTGCTTTATGGCATTTAAAAGCTAATGTTTATTTTTCTTTTTTTCTATGGTAATTAATTGCTATCACGTCCTTTTTGTTTTGTAGATCACAGAAATGGGCAACATTTCATCATTCCACAGATGGCAGACAGGTAATAGCTATCCTCCAAGTTGTAGTCATTTTCATACCTATAAGTTACAAAAGTTGAGATTTTATAATGCACAGAAAACAATACCAGGTGATATTCTCTGCTCCAAGAAGCCCCTGGCTATTAGTTAATGTTATATAGTTTACTTTTATTGTATATTATATAGGCAGCATGACAGACATTCACAATATAATCCTATTTTTCCTATGCTTCATTGGATGGGTAAGAAATAAGTAAGTATGTTTGTTATATTTGCCATTGTGTTTCTCCTTGTTTGTTTCGACTTTTGTCAGCAGAAAAATAATCATTCATTTTTATTTACTTTTTGTCCAAAGCAGTCTGGATTTGTCGGAGTTTGCAAAAGCTGCAAAGAAGAAGCTGCAGTCGGTGAGATTTTTTTAACTTGTGATTTGTGTCCGATGAGTTCCAAAATGTATTCCCTTTTTTCACTTGCTATTCAGTTCTTCTAAAAGTAAAGCAGAAATTCTGCTTTATTTTGTTTCAGCTAAGTAACCACCAGTTTGAAGAACTTGCCATGGATGTTTATGATGAAGTTGACAGAAGAGAAACAGATGCTGGTGAAATTTCAAGAATTGTAAAAAATATATAATATATAATGTTTTTTATGCCCGCATTTTAATTTCTACTATGTTATGTTTTTTCAGTGTGGTTGGCCACTCAGAACCACAGCGCACTCGTAACTGACACCACAGTTGTACCCTTTCTGCCTGTCAATCCAGAGTACTCATCTACCAGAAACCAGGCAAGGGATTGCACTACTGTTGCCCCCTGTTCAAACACCACTGTATTGTGTGAAGACTGGATTTAACAGTGCTGCCATATTTTCTTCTTTTTGTTTTATGATACATTTGTTTCCCCAGGGTCGTCAAAAATTGGCAAGGTTTAGTGCTCATGAATTTGCCACCCTGGTGATCGATATTCTAACTGATGCTAAGCGAAGGCAGTGGGGTAATTCCTGTGACAGTCCCAAAGGTAGGATATGACTTTCAGATTTTTTATTTTAGCATACCTTGAATTTCCTTGCTAATGTACCTTTGTTCTGAGTTTTATTATTTTGTGTTTTGCAGAAAATGCACAGAAAATAAATAAATAGATTATGCAATGAATAAAACATAAAATGATTGGTGCAAATAAGATGCAGAGAGTCAGTATTGAATTTTTTATTCAAATGTTTATCATGTGGTCCAGCTTATTAAGTCACAATTAGCATGTGGACCATGTGTACTAATGTTTATGAAGAAATGCTGCCAAACAGAATGTGAATTGGGGCTTTAATGATGGAAACTCATGCCTTCTGTAAATTATCACAAACCACATCGCAACCTTTTTCTTCCTGGTGCACACTCAACGAAGACAAAGATTGTTTGGTGTAACAAAGAAGCACAAGTCCTGATTTTTGGATTTACTAAAGGAGAATGAAATCTGTTCCTTAACTATTTGATTTAGACATCTGCCTATAGCTAGCAGGGCTTGTTTGATCTCCAATCCTTTGATCTGGTCGTCTTTCTTCAGAGAATGTGGAGCTGATCCTTCAGGGATTAGACAGTCGCCATAACAGTGAGAGCCAGGACAATGACCAGCCAGATTACGACAGTGTGGCATCAGATGAAGATCCAGTACAAGAGGCCACTTGTGGGGACAGCTGCAATGATGGAAGGACCAAGGTAAATGTTTGCTGGACCCTGCTACTGTTTAGATATTTAAATACAACATCTTTGCTTTACTTTTTAAACTGATCAAATTCCTCCTATCCTATGTTACCTGTTCTCCTGCAGAGCTCGGAGTCATCTGACCTCTCTGATGGACCAATCACAGTGCAGGAATTTATGGAGGTGAAGAGCGCCCTCACTGCATCAGAAGCCAAAATACAACAGCTGCTCAAAGTCAACTGTCACCTTAGTGAAGAGCTGCGGTTGATGCAGAGCAAGGTTAGTGAATTCACAAGTAATTGCCAAGCAAAGTGGATTTCTACTGTGGATTGGTTAAACTTTTTTATTTGCAGGTAATTTCCATTATTTTAATTAGATATTACACATTGAAATTGAAATTACACATTAATATTTCAAGATCCATATTTAGAGGTCCGTTAGACCCTTTATGGTATTTACATCCTCATCCGTATTGCTCTGGTTATTGCTCACTTTCAGTTGCATTAGGATTACAAACAATGTACCTTGTTATGACATTATTATAAAGGCTAGTTATTGATAACACTGCTGTATTCTATTCTCCCATGAGTGCTATGTACTAGAAGACTGAAGAGTGTTTAAATGTTTGAGACTTTCTTTCTTTGCAACTTTAAAACAGTGAGTCTTGAAATGTTGCGTGTGTCAGACTTGATTCTCCTCCAGAGACATTTAGTAATTTGATTTCACCCATGGACACCCAGTAATTCATGTTAAGTACATTCCTTTTTCCAATTAAAAATCATACTATTTATGAATCATACTGTGTATGAATTTGTAAGACTAGACTTTGACATATAAATAAATGAAAATACCGTAGAGATTTTACACCACTACTGGAACAGAGAAAATGGCTGCTATGCTTCTGGATGGGTGAAATTCCTGTGGTGATAATTGACAATCACCGCAGGAATCTGCTATGCAGTTCAGCAAAAACAGGCAAAAAGGGTTTAATGTTATAGTTCTTTATGATTTAAAACAGAGGATTCATACTAATCCACAAACCACAACCACAGGGGACATTTTGATCTATCATCATAAATCTGCAGAACCATCAAACAGCCACAAGTCACAAACCACCTAAATGTGATTATTATCGTTGGAGTTTGGGTGAATCAGTGGTGCTAACCATTACAGAAATGTAATTGAGTTGAGTCTACAACACCTCCAGAAAGCACTTGAACAGTACTGGCAAACCAAAACAACCCACAACCACCTTATGTATATTTTTATTCTCGGTTTATCATGCAAGTCAGTTCCTTATTTCTTAGTATTTCAAAAAGTAGATTTCCCACTTAGCCCCAGGGGTATAAATTTAGGTAAGTACATACTTTTTTGAGGAACCCCCTCCCCCCTTAACATGTCCACCACCACTCGAATACAGCGGTGAGAATATTCTGGTTATTAAACAAAATGCACAAACCCTGGTGTGGATGGCTTTTAGTTTATTTTTACTACTTTCACTACCCTCTTTGTTAGAAAATACTTCCAAATTAAATGGGGTTGGTGGAATTTCATGAAATTTGGTCCTTTTTGTATCGGCAAAACCAACTACTGCATCATTCCTCTGTGATCTGATAAATCAATTTCTCATCAAGTACCTTAATCTCTTAACTGAGAGTGGACCCTCTTTTCTTCGATGCCTTGAAGCGCTTCAAAGCCCAGTTTCTTTTCTCTTTCTTTCCTCATTTTGCCGAGAGACAGTGTTAACACAATGTACTGCCTCCTCCCGCTGGTTTATTTTCTCCTCAACCATGCTGCTTTTCCCTGACATAAGTTGCCTTCCTCCATTCTAGTCACTTATCTTCCTCAGTTCTTGTACCCACCAGAACCTCAATTGGTGACACAGAGGAATCCTAATACATTTCCTAACATATAAGCTAATAAACCTATAAAATCTCCTTTTTAAATATTCATGTCTTGTAAGATGAAAGAGGAAGACAAAGGACAAAACTGTAGGCACCACTGCTTTTACTTTTGTGTTAGCCTGGTAGTGTGTAGTTTTTTACTTCATCTGATATCCTAAAAGTTAATTTGTTGACTTTATATGGTAATTTACATGATAATATTGACACGACGATGAGCAAGTCATGTTTCCCATCGCTCTTTTCAGTTTCGAAAACAGTGATGAAGTGCTGTTCATGTAAATAAGGGCAACCACTTCTGCAGCAGTTTCTCAGGGGATTGTACTTCAGGTGTTGCTGTCAACACACCGTGTCAGCATTTCACTTGTCAAAGAAACAAACCTTTTGTTGTGAGAAATACTATGAAGGGAAACCAAAAACAAAACAGAGGTGAAGGTGAACTGAAAAAAATGCTTTTCTCCAGGAGGCTTAGCTGTTTTCTACTCTATTATTGATGTCTGGCTGTGCTTTTGTAAGGAGATCAGTCCCGGCTAGAGTCGAATTGAAAGATATTTTGTTCTCTACAGCTGAACTCCCTGCAGACTGAAAACACAACCCTGCGATGGCAGACCCCCAGCGGACAGCAACACCCCCAGGGGTCTTTTGGTCGACACCCACCCCGCGGAGGTCGTGCTATGTCCATGTATGAGACAGGTTCTACTTCGAAGCAGTGCCCCCACCGATCTGGATCAGCCCGTCATGAGGATGGAGTAATTTTACAGCCCTTCCCAACCAATGTAAGCACAGAAGCCCCAATGTTCCTCCTGGATTGCCCTCAGGACAAAATAATGATGCCTGGCTTGGGGCTGGTGTTGGTTTTTCATTCATTCATTCAATCGTTCATTGCATCTCAATAGAGTATGCTCAACTTGGTTTGACCCCTTTCTAGATTGGGAGGGGTCCTTTGGGGACGGCTGCTTCCTCCCTCCCTACCTTCCCCTCTTCCCTGTCCTGGTCGTGGGACGAGAGATCTCGAAGGGTTAAGTACCACAGTTCCCCTCGGTTTATAGGCAGCCCCAGGGGATGGTGAAAACTGTCCCCCCTGCTTGACCCCACAGCCTTCTCTCTCCTGACCTGTCTTTAAACTGCTGTCTGTCAGTATGGCCTGCATGCATGCACCACAGTGCCTCTGCTCCAGTTCAGTTACCTGAACACCTCCAGCTTTTTCTCTACAGTGTACCTCAACCAGAACATCAGAAGTGATGATGAAATGTTGCACCAGAGAAAGCTGTTTGAATGATGCGATAACACAGTCCAATATCCAAGAAGGAAAATGGCTCATCACAAGGTGTTTATTAGCCACCGACACTGATAAGAGAACACAGTTTACATCGGCATTTCTTTGCAGCTACTAATCGCATCCAATGCAGTACACACTTTTACACCACAGTGACCTGGTTGAATATTTCCTGTCTTTTTCTCTTCATCTGCTTTGAAACCAAATGTCTGATAGTGTGATCATGACTTTGTTTTCAGAAATGCATGATTCTGATCTGTATGTGCCCACAGTTGCTCCTGTAATAAGTCTGTTCTAATCATATACAGTATTTAGTGTGTTCGATTGATGGTAATCCACTGATGTCTCTATAGGGCTGTAGTTTGGAAGGACGGAGTACCATGCTAGAGAATGACTGTGACACTACGCCCAACCACTCTGAACTGGAGGAGACAGGGTCAGACCTTTTTTAAGTTAACTTTGTACCCTCCCATCCAAAATGGCGATGACTTTAACTGTCTTTTGATTTTAAAACACAGTTTTCCCTGTGAACGGTTGGAAATATTTGTACATTTTATCACTGATTAAAAAATCAGCAGAAATATCAAAAAAATTCTTTGATAAAAGCAGCTGATTGGTTCTTCAGATTAATACATTAAAAACATTTTTGTCATATACCAACTCTTTAAAAAAGTTGATATATGTCTTTTAAAGATTAAATATTATTTAATCGATATTAAGTTACGAGATGGAAGCAAAGAGATGAAGTAAGAAATGCCTGGAAAGAAGTCTGAAATTAAATAAATGGAAAGGCTTTTATTCTTGTTTCTGGTGCCACAGATGTTGACATCTTTGTAGCAAAAGCTTGCAAAGTTAAGTCACATGAAGAGAGAGGACGAAGCTAGACTAATATTAATTTAGACAGATTTTTGGAAGTGAACCTTTACTGGTACAGTCTGTCTGTACAGGACGAAGTTAAAATGTTGCAGCAGCAGGGTTTGCACCTGTTTTGACGTAAGTGTACAAAAAAATCAACATATGAGCAAGAGCCAGTGGCCTTGCATGTCATTTACCTCTTATGTACATGTATTGCTGATTATAGTTACTGCTTTTGGCTATTTGTTGAGCAGCCATAAAGTAGATGGATCTGGTTCTCTACTGGATAATAGTACACTAATAGCTAATTTTATGTCAACCACTTACTGTTATTTTTTTCATAAATACTTGGTCTCAAATGGCATCTAACAGGCACTGAATTGTGATACCCAGCCACTTAAACTCGGCTCCTTTTTCCAAATTACAACCAAGCTGCAAGGTATGGTAAAGGTATTTCACTTAATTCACAGTCAGTGTACCGCTAACCAGAAATAAATCTATATTTATAATAGTACCACACTTGTTATGGACTGGAAAACCACCTGCAATTTCCATCTTTTTTACTTCCCAAAACTCTGTTTAATATTTAAGATAACATATATAAACCTGTGTCTTTTTATGCATTGCAGTGCATATAGCAGTAAGTTTTCTTTGCATTTGTAGCAGCCCTCCTCCAGCCTCTGATGCTGTGGAACCAGAGGAGGAGTGTGAGGAAGATGCCACCCTGCCATGCACAGAGGACGTCATCTGTAAGACAGAGCAGATCACTAAGAACATACAGGAGCTTCTGAGAGCTGCCCAGGAGACCAAACACGAAAGGTAATTTGATTGATATGATGTTGAAAACATCAAATATATTCAAATATCAGATCTTAACATTATTTGATATAATGTAAGCCACAGTGTGCAACCTGTCACGCCATATATTCCAACTGCATTCCTATCTTTTTGCCTGGCCTTTTTGTAAAAGGTGTAACTTTTCTCTGTCCGAGCTGCTTCTAGGTCAGTGGTTTTCAATAAATATCCTCCGGGCTCCAGATTTTCAGTCAGTCAGTCAGTCGGTCAGTCACATGCTATAGAAAACCAGCGGAGGTCTGGTTCCAAAGCCTGATATTCACTGATTTTGGGCCTTGTTAGACTGGCCTCTGCCCCTGTGTCCTAGAAACTCTGTGTCTGCTGGGGGCAGGCCTTGTGTTTTTTAATGCAGCTGACAGGAAACTCATACCACATGATCACATCCCCTTTTGACCTGCCAAATCCAGAACAACTTAGTTTAGTCAAATTGGTTTCCTGTATTCATCCAGGGTATTAATATGAAGCTGTGAACGGTAATTCTTTCCAAGATATCACTGGTCTAATGCAGGCTTTCAAAGCTTGATTATTGGCTTCTTCCGTTAGGATATCGGTCTCTTTGGTCACATAGTTTCAGGTTGAATAAAAGTCATGATGTTGATGAATTTATCCTTTCGCCCATGTCACTGAAAAAGCTTCATTTTCAAACCTCAACAGCCGTGCTGTCTGCCAACCAAATGTTATTTCACCCAAGCTGGTTATCTCAGAATTCATTTGGAAGGTTGCACCATCACTATGCATATGTTTAGTTGCATAATCAAATAAAGATGGTAGAAAGGCAGTGGGTCAGACATTTCAAATGCAGTCGCCCATTTGATGATACTAGCAACCAGTCAAATCACATTACCTAGGAATACTGAAGCTGTGTAAACAAAAGTGCCAAAACAGCGGAAATTAATTGTAAATGATATGTAACTAAAATGTGCAGTGTACTATAGTGTTATTAATGGGTACTCACTGTTGGTACAAGGAATATGACCTCAGGCTGTTCTTTTTGAGAATTGTCGTAGCAGTTTGGCATTAGAGATTTTATATATAGCACAGGAGTGCTCGATCACCCATTCATCCTGTTGTCTCCATCTCCCACAGCTTTCTGCCTTGCTCTGAAAAGATCCGCATGGCTGTGACAGAGATGGCCACCCTGTTTCCCAAGGTAAGATGACTCCCACCAAAAGCTTGGTGTCCCTACCCCGAGTAATTAAAGGATTTGTCATTTGTTTGAAAAAAGCCAAAGAGAATCTAAAATAACTTGTCTAGATGGGTAGGCCTTGTTCATTGCATTACATAGTTTTATGTTTACCAATTATTGGATCACTTTGTTTTATGTTTACTCACACATACACGCACACACATTCAGTGCCCATGGGCCCACTGATCAAAGTGAGAGTTAATTTATGGTCGTTGTAATGTCAGTCCCTTATCGAGTCTCCATCATCCCTCTTTTCTCCCCACAGAGGCCGACCTCTGAGACTGTGCGAGGGTCTCTGTGCCTGCTCACTTCGAGTGCCAGCCGGCTGCATGGGGAGTGCCAGAAGGCTGCAGATCAAAACCCCTGCCCATCGGACATCCAGCTGGTCACTCAGCAGGTCATCCAGTGCGCCTATGACATTGCCAAAGCTGCCAAGCAACTTGTCACTGTGACAACCAAAGAAAATAACAACTAACTAAAGCCCAAAGACATTACCAAAATACAGTTCATCAGTTAGCAATGTTGTTGCTAATTTCAGCTTAATCAGTTAACACCATTATTTGTTTTCCCATATTAATCATTCTGATCATTTACATACATTCCTTGAGATGGGAAAATCTGTTTTGTTTTTTAAAAAAAGATACCATGAAAAATTATGGATCATACGAAAGCTTTATTTATCTAGTTGTTTTTTGTACCATGGTAATACGGAGTAAACAAACATCTCTAAAGATGTAGGACAAAATTAGTTACTTTTTCTTACCTCACAAAGACATCAGTTTAATCCACACAATTTCCAAAAGTGCAATGTTATGTGTGCATATATAAAACCATCAAAACATCAAGCATTTGAGCCTTCTACATTGTACTTTTCTTCTTAGTACTCTAGTGGACATCAGAGGTCATCGGTTGTGTTCCTTGAGTCTTGTTTCTGGCATGGCTGAGCTGCCAGAGAGGACCAAAATCTGCAAGACACTTGGCATCAAGGATCAGAATAGATGAACCTTAATCTACTCCAGTGACATTGGTTTATTTTCCTTTAGCCATTTTAAATGTTTTGTTTTTAAGATGCAATTACAGTGTTTAAATCTTGAATCATGGTGATGCCACTTGCTAAGCGTTCAAATGTTTGTTGAGTAAGCAAACTGTGATAATTAAAAAATAGCTTCAGTTCATTGAGGACCATGTAAGGTCAGCAGTACCAAGAGTGTGCAAACTTTCATTCCATCCAGTCCCTTTGCGTTGGTTGGAGATGTGTTTATAAGTAAGGTTTCAGTAGTTTTTGGAATTCTGTTACAGCCATACTTCTGATGTGTGTGTGTGTGTCTGTGTGTGTGTCTGTGTGTCTGTATGGGTGCATTTGTCACAGAGATGGCCTCGATGGCCTGTGTGAGATCCATTATGAATCAATTTTAATAGCATTATGCAAATATATAAGATGTATGTATCCATGTAATTCTTTATCAAAATAATCCAAATGCTATTCTATTTATAAACTGTATGTCATACCTCTAAGAAAATATCAGTGTTTATTTTCATAAGCTTTCATTTAACATTATGCTCCTCACAGGCTAACTTTTGTTCTGAGGTTTGGGACGTCTCAGCTGGCAGTTAGTTATAGGCAACTTGTGATCTCTGTTTGTTTGGTGTGGTGCTGTAACTCCAGTGTGTTAGATGCTGCCTGTGGTCAAATATGTACCGCTATGGTTTACAATCAACGATAAAGTAAATGTGCCCTCTGCGTTAGAGTACCTGTTGTGGAACTTGGGTCTAATGTGTCGCTCATTGTTGTGAGCCAGATAACTTTGAGCCAGGGGTGGAAAGAGAACTAGAATACCATACACAAGTGGAGTACAGTTAATTCAGTATTATTCAAGTAGAAGTAAGATTACCTGTGTTGGAATGTATCCATTCAAAAGTAAAAAGTATCTCTTTTGAAAACTAGTACGCATCAGTTACTTACATCTGGTCAGCATTAAAGAGCATTAAGGAGCCAGTGCAGCATCATTTCAATATGAATTTGCAGACCCTTCCCTTAAGCAATCCCTCTCAAATTCAGTGATGCGTTCCAAAGTGCAGAACATCTCTTTATAAGAAAAGCTTTCTCAGAAGGCTGCTTATGGAGGAAAAAGAGGTTCAGAGCTTCTTGATGACAGATTATTATTTTATTAATGTCTTCAGTTCATTTCAAAAGTTTAAGTGAGCCTTTTTTTTTTTCACAATCTTTACTCGAGGTCCACTTATTAGCTTTTTGTGAGCTTTCAGCTGCATGTCACAGTCTAGGAATTTGTCATTGAGATCATTTTGTTGCATTATTTTCTTTTTTACCTTTTTTTCAGGTCACTTGTGTAAGTTTTTTTTAATTAATTTATTTTTTTTAATCTTTTGTTTTTGTCTTTTCTTGTATTGTGGTCTTACTTTCATTTTCTTTTTTTTTTTTTTTTTCCGGTGGTGCTGTCAATGTTATCTTGTTTTTAATTAGATTTAGATTCATAGGAGGTTTTAAAGAATACCATGTAACTTTTGCTGAACACCAGTGGCCATAAAAATGGTCAAAAATGGTAAAATATAGTGTCAAAGTAGTGCAAGAAAAGAAGAGTCTTCACGTATTGTCCATTATAAAGCAATTTCTATCTCAAGTTTGGTAGCATTAGCCACCACAAGCTAGTGGTCATACCACCCCAATTAATGCAGTTTTGGCAAACTCCTTCAAGTTAATGAATTGAGCAGTGGTTCATTGTATTGTTTATGAGTTCAAAATTTCATTTGTGAGAGGAAGACCGTGTTATTACTTCTTTCAAAAGTTGTCTAGTCTTGCTTTAAATCTGAGTTCATTTCTCAACAAATAACCTGATGGGGCCGTGAGAACATTACATTTAAAATACCTTTTTTAAACCCAGTTAATTATCTCTTCTAAAATGACAGTAAAGATAGAGATTTTTAGACTGTGGGATCCTCCATTTAAATAAAAAAAAATACATGAACAAAGAAGTGCACGTATTCAGTTACTTTCCACCCCTGGTTTCAGCCCTGATATTGATTTCCCTGTAACTCATAGCCTACCACTGCCTCTGTGGTTGAAAACATTCCCTACCTTAGGTATAATAAAGTATCATTCGTACCTCAACTGGCCCATTGTCGTGTCTGTGCCGTGCTTGTGGGACATACGGTGGGGTTTTCAACGTGCCCGTGTATCATTTCCCACCTGTTAGAGAAAGACGAAAGACATAGGGACTGGCAGCGCTCCCCCACCCACCAGACAAGAAGAGAGTTCCGGGTTCTTTCCAGCCGAGAGCTGCTCGCCACCGCTGCCGCAGCTGCTTTACCGCCGTGTTCATACGACAGGACCATGTCTCTCTTACTGGATAACCAGTTCGGAGAGTTGCCCCCCGACAAGTCCGTGGACACGGAGTTATTCTTGGAGGCCGTTTCTCATATTCCTGCGTTTTTTGGTGAGTATGCCTCTACCTGAAGTCGCTAAAGCACACGCGTAAGGTGGCGCTGCTGGCGCGCCGCGGTCGCTGTCGCGGTTCGTAACTTCGCTGACTTGTTCCTCATTACATGTTGATCCAAAGGACTTGTCGCTCGTCTGAGCCCGCGAGTGTGCCTGTAAGATGGGACGCGGTTATTTCGCACCCGGCCGAAGTGGAGCTGCTGGGTCACGGCGGGGATCTGAACCAGCTGCGGCCGTGGAGCCTATTGAGAAACTCTTTGTTTACCCGTTGAACGGAGCACACATTGGCCTCATTGTGACCTAACTGAGACTATGCATTCACTGCATTTTCCCCTCCTGTAAAGGCCTTGTGTCCCCCCCCTCCGAGGGACATGTGTGATGGAAGTCATTCATATTTTATTGCTTTGCTCTCAGATGTGTGTCTCTCTTTCAGACTGCTTGGGATCAAAAGTATTTTCAGTCATCAAATCCGACATTAATGGCAATATAATGGTAAGATACAAATCTGTGTTTGTTTGTTTGTTTTAATGCCTCTGCAAGTGCGCTGGTGTGTTTTTTTCATACCACAGTTAGAAATCTAATGTTGCCGCAAACTCAACCCAAATGTGTAATTTCAGAAAATTAGAGGAGTCTATGTTAAGGATCCTGCAAAGTACGTCACTCTGAAGGACATCCTGGAGGCAGAGCGGGACGCCCATGGGGCAGAATGGCCCAAAGTTGGAGCCACATTAGCTCTGATGTGGCTGAAAAGGTGAGCACTCTCTGAAGCCTCTGTTATGTCATAATGTACGTTGAACACTGTGGCTGAACTGAAGCAGACGGGCTCATTTGTTTATTTTCCAATACTGGGTCTCTCCCGCAGGGGTCTCCGTTTCATACAGATCCTGCTGCAGAGTTTGGCAGATGGAGAAAGGGATGAGAACAACCCCAACCTAATTCGGGTCAATGTCACCAAAGCCTATGAACAGGCGCTGAAGAAATACCACGGCTGGATTGTGCAAAAGATTTTCAATGTGAGGAACATTTTTCCATTCTTACCACAGAATACAAAGAACGGACCAAACCTGACCCATTTGAAACTGTAGTTTGTGATGTTCTGTTGATGGACTGCACCAAATAATGTGTTTCTACGTTAGTTTATCTCGTGTCCATACCTTTTATTTAAGTGTGTTTTTCTTGTTTTACATTTATATGATGTGGGCCTATTTTATTTACATTTACATTTACTCATCTGGCAACTTACCAGGGAGGGACAACACTAAAGCTTCAGTACAGTAGGACACCCTTGGAGTAAGCACTAAGCACTAAATCTGTTCAATTAGACAAAGTGCAAGGACATCAGGTTAAGATGCGCACTGAAAGAGCACAGTAATTGCGAGTTAGGCATTTTAGGGTGTTAGAGGTGTGAGGAGAGGAGGGGCTCTCGGGGGAGATGAGTCTTCAAGAGATTGCTCTGGTAACATTTGGCAGCTCGTTCCACCACAGGGAAACCACAGAGGAGAATGGTCTGGGCTGTGATTGCCTTGTGTGCAGGGATGCCAATGCCAGACGACGTTCCTCTGAGGAACACAGTGGCCGACAGGGAGCATAATCCTGTATGATTGAGTTCAAGTACACGGGGCCAGACCCAGAAGTCAGTCTGTGGGTATCAGTATCAGGGACATGAATTTGATTCAGGCGGCCGTGGGTAGCCGGCGGAGGTCAGTGAGCAGCGGAGGGACATGTGCCATTTTAGGCTTATCGAAAAACCCCGACGCGCGGCTATGTTCTGGATAATCCGTCAGGGTTTCAAGGGAGGCCCGCTAGAAGGGCATTGCAGTAGTTGTGGCGCAACCAGGAGACAGATGCAACATGGTCGGAGAAGGATAGATGGTCATCAATCATGACATCCAGGTCTCTTGCAGCCTTGTTAAGGTTGAGAGACGAGGAAGCAATTTTGATGTCGACATTGTGACGGAGACAGAAATTGACCGGGACAACTAAGAGCTCAGTCCTAGAGCCCATTTATTTAGGCTTAAGTGAGCTTTGCGTAAACCCAGTTCTAACTAATGTTCATTTTTTTTGTCCATTGCAGGCAGCGTTACTTGCAGCTCCCTACAGATCAAACTTCCTCAAAGCGCTGTCAAAGGGGGAGGAAGTGAAAGAGGAGGAATGTCTGGCAAATGTGCGTCAGTTCCTGGTTAATTACACTACCACTGTAGATGCCATCTATGAAATGTACAAAAATCTAAACGCAGAGCTGGACTACACTGTTTGATGTCCCAGGACATAACTGGACTGGAGGTGCAGGAGCGTCCTGCATCACTATCTCTCTCGTCTGTCAGCCCTCTTTGGTGTCAGACAAGTCCAGTTTTCAAAGGTGTTTTTTAATAGGATTCTTTTCATTTTTCCTTTCAGTTTGGTATTTATTACTTTGATTATGCCTTACTAAATATTAATATTGTATACTTGGTCTTAAAATTATGCAAATGCCTTCAATTTAAACAATCATTCTAGCAGAAGCTTATGTTTTCTGTTCTTTTATATAGTTTCTAGTAACTGCAAGATGGTGCAGCTCTGACTCTTAAGCAGCATTATGTTATTGTGTGGGTTGCTGCTTTACTTATGATATTACCTGGTGGCTTTCACCTGTTCCATCAAGACAAGAATACAAGACTGTGGACGCCGTTATCAAGGGAAAACATTTCTGTAAATACTTCACATTCAGATGTTGTCTGCCTGGAGTTACCTCCGCTGTTAACCTCGGCCAACGGCCACAGTAATAATTTTGAAATTTTAACGGTACATTTCCAACTGTATATTAATTGCTGGAATCCACCGAGTGCCTTGGTGTGTTACTGAGCAAATACACAATGTTTCAAAGTAAACTGATAATTAATATATTTTCCAGCAGTTCTGCTCCAGAGAGAGAATATTTTTTCTTCTGAGAGCTTTTGCCTGTGTCGAGGTTGTGGTGCGTCTGTTTAGTAGGGAGGCATGGTGAGCTGTGCTTGTTTTGTTTGTATTGCTCTGGGGCCCTTTTTGTTCCTATTCATGTCTCAAACTCGCCTAACTTCTTTTACACAACCATTATGTCAAAAAATAGTTTTAATTTCACCAGACAGCATCTCATGTGCACATTTATTAATATAATAATCAGAAGCACATTTTCAGTATGAATTCTTAGAGAGTTTGTTTTCTAGATAATCAGCTAAGATCAGATTTTTTCTTATCACAAGATCTTAATGTTTGACTAAAAAAAAAATCAAACCACTGAAATCACACTTGCATGTTCAGTTCATGAATTTTACTCTAGGTGGCAATATTGACTTCCTTTTCTTTGTTTCTCTTTTAATCACATTTGTGGTGCAGCTACTGCATGAAACATTTGAAAAATATGTCATAGATAAAAATCAAACTATTATGCAATACAGATATAGTTCCATTCTCAGCCAAATGAGATCTTAGATAACACTTTAAAAACAGTTTTTAATAATTCTGCCAGAGCTGCTTTGTGAAAAGCTCGATAGACCTCAATTTGCCCTCAGCAAAAATGTTTCCAAGGCTGACTGCTGACAAAAATGTTAGTACACTTGAGTTGGAACACTTTTTTTTTTTTTTCAAACAGCAGTAAATCTGAGAAAATCCCTTCTCTTTTTCATGTCTCCTAATCCTCCAAATCAACCGACCTCTTACTCTGCCCAGTCTTACTTATCTGAAGTGTGTCCCAGAGGCCAGAGTGGCTCTGGTTCCTCTCCCAGAGGAGCCCAGCCTGAGCTAATCGTCTCTGAGCGAGAGCAAGAGGAGCATGTCTGTAATCCTGTAGGTTTATCAGGAGAGCGGCCTGGCCTGTCCTGACTGATAGATAGGATGGAAAAGCTCCAAGCGAAGCCAGGACACAATAGGCTAAATACAGGAAATCATTTACAACAAAGCCTCAATGACAAAGCCGCTGACCTTTAACTCTGAAATATTTATCTGCAATAAAGTCATCAATTGAATATTGCAGTTTTATTCACAACATTGCGTCTAATGCCATTATTCACGCCATCTAGGTTCTTTGTTTTGTAATAGGCTACTTAAAGTGGGTGTGCATTTTATGTCTGTGGTGATCTAAACTACGTTACTGCTATAGCATCCAATTTAGGGGGACAAATGAAGCGAAATAAGAGGCGCATGCAGGCACACCATCTTAGATTAGCAATGCAGTAACTGGGTAATAGCAAGCTCGTTTCTAAATAATGTGAATGGTAATATTCTTGTGGATTTATCTTCAAGAAGGCATGTATTTTTCATACACAAATGTAATATCTTAAGAAGGCCAGTGCATTAATATGTATTTTGAAGTATTCAACGGCTTCTGCCTCAAGCGTTGGCCGTCCATCTAGACTAGCATAATTCACTATAACAAAATTAGCGCTTTCAACTGGCATCATTTATAGAAGGACCAGTCCAATTTTTTTTTTTTTTAGCTAAGGCTAGACTTACATCATATTATAAACCTGAGATCCTCCAGTGAAAAGTTGGACCTTAATAAAACGAGATCTATGACTGCAAAAAAAGACTTGCCTGGTGGTTAAGCCTTAAATCCCTTCGCAATAAAACCATAAAAATGTCTCATCTTTCCACAGCTAGTTTATCAGTCATGAATATAATCAAAACGTCTTCTCAGCTACACGTTCGACAGATAATAACTGTTAATTTGTAATAACACAAACTCTTTGCTGGGTTTAGAAAATTTCATTTACTCGACAATCCTTATTAAGAAGAGGCAAAAAAAGGGTGAGGGATTAGGGTCATACAATTGCCAAATGTAGTTATTTCAACAACATACTTCAATGAGAGCGCTCACATGTTCATGTATAATAATTGCACTTTATAATTATAGAGACAGTTTGCTATGTAACTCAACAGGCCGACATAAATAAATAGTATTACAGAACCAGTGCAGACACACAAATCTATTCAGTCATACATCTCACACCATCAGAGATAATATAGCCCTACAAAGAAGATAGTGTAAATGATTCAGGTGGCCTGCTCTCCAACATGGCACTCCATTATACCCAGGTGTTGTGTAACAGAGTCACAACCTTCCAGAGGAAAAACATAATTTCATTCAAGAGAAATGTCCACACAACCGCTTAAAATTTTAAATGTTAACAAAAATACAACCAAAGGGCACATCTTGTTTGGCCTGAATGCCACAGTGTTGATTTGGATATGCAACAGTCCTAATATGCTGAGCTGAGCATGACTACATTAAATCAATTAAGATGTTAAATTACATAACGTTGTCTATGACTTCATGACAAAAAAAAAAATTTATTCACACTTGTACGCAAACAATCAAAATGGTTCCCCAGGAGGTTTGCATCATATTGCAGAAGCTGGGGCACTGCGTGTGACTGTTAACACAGGAGTCACTGAAAAGAGGACAAAACAAAATCCACCATAAGCAGCAGACAACTAAAATTTCAGGTAATAATTAAGGAATGTTCCCTCTCAAATAAGAACCTATTGTATGTAAAAATATACAATATATTCACAACAACTGTTACCAGAGATCCGTTTTTAGAAGGGTACCGATGATTATTTCAGTTCAGCATGTTCCCATTTTTGTAAAGGCCTACGGAGGAATCGTCTGCAAAATGGACAGTTCATGTAAAACGTAATGGCAAATTCTGATTGGGTGCTCAGCGTCAGTATTAAATGAAGAACAGCAGGCATCTTTGACGGCCATTTAAGATATAAAAATAAAACATGAAAAGTCCATAAGATAAACATACACCTTAAGTCATGATTATCATTTACCTTCAGGCTTATCACAAAGCCTTCTACAAATAAAGGACATGCACGAACTAAAAAGGCATGTTTGATTCTCATAGATGACTGAGCTCACACACTCCCTCTGTCTATAATAATAGGTTTGCCGTTTCTGCGTCCCATTGTGTGCCAGCATCTCTCTTATCTGTGGACAGGAAGTTGGATGTGGGTTTGCTGGTGGTGCTCCAGCAACTGAGGCATCCCCATGGCTTCGTACCCACGGCCCAGCATGCGCTCTTTGATGCAGGGAGGGTGGATCTCACTGATGAGGCACTCCAGAGACTGCAGGCTGCTGCTGAGTACTGCAGCGTGGCACAGGCTAGAACTAGGCAGCCCACAACAGAGGTTTTGGTCTGTGCTGTAGGCCTGGGTATGAGGAGGGAGAGGAGGGTGGAGCTGCGGCTGGTGACACTGAGGGTGGTGGTGTTGATGGCGGCTTGGGTGGAGTTGGGGATGGGAGAGCCCCAGGTCTCTAGGCCTGGCTGCACACGTACCAGTTGCCAGCACCTGAGAAGTATAACAGTCGCTGTTAAGGGTGGCCACAACACTGTCCCAGAGAGGAGCAAAGTACTGTCCGACAGAGAACTCCCCACGCATGGCGGCACAGTTCAGAGAGGAGCTGCTGACTCGCTCCTGCCCAGCACCCACACTGAGAGGATGCGGCCTGTACGACAGCTGCGAGGAGCACGCCAAAGGGAGGCAGGTTTCAGGAGACTGGCCAACCCCAGCCTCTGCTGCTCTGTGCCCCTGAGCAATGTTACTCGCACTGTACATCCTCACTGCTACCTGCTGATACTGCTGCTGCTGCTGCTGCTGCTGCTGCTGCTGCTGCTGCTGAATTTGATGTTTGTGCTGCCACACTGTGTAGTCTTCTTTCTCTAAGTAACCAGCTTTGGCTATGTCTGCACTCTGTGTAGGTAGCACTGCTCCTGTGAATGCCAGGCTGCTCTGGGGTGGCAAGCCCAGGACAAAGTCTGAGTCTGAATGTGCCACTGCAGCCACAGCCTGCAGGGAGGGGCTGGCTCGAGCCTCTCCCCCCAGCTGCAGGGCCTGGCTGTGGGGGACTCTGCTCATCTGCCTCATCAGGCTTTGAACCTCTGCCAGCTCAGACTGGGGGGCCAGGCTCTGATCTCCGGAGGCCATCCCTGCACGAGAACAAAGTGTCTCAATGGGTACATCAGGGAGCTTACATGCGCTTATATGATAGGCCTTGTGCCTGTGTCTGACAGAGTAGCCATTATTCAGAGGATTATTATATGGTGTCACAGAAGCCTGGGTGTTTGGATGTTTAGTCCTCCTGCCCTCAGAGTTTTTCACCACACCCTTGACCACCACAGAGGCTTTGACAATGGCCAACAAGCCCTGGTAGCCTCCTGAGTACGGATGTGAATACGGGCTGTAGCGGTGGCCTGTGGTGTCTAAGCCGTTGACTGTTTTGTTGAGCTGTTTGTGCTGTGGCACCCGGACATCGGATGGAAAGATTTTGATGGACAGTGGGCTGTTGGCGGTCTTCTGGGCAAAAGCATCCAACTCTGCAGGGGAAGGGTACCGAGATATCATGGAGGCTGGCTCGCCTGACAAGAGAGCACACAAAAAATAATAGATTAGTCTACAAAAAGCCCAATGAAAGCTTGTATCTTGTGTTTTTGGTTATTTTTTTCCCCTCTTTTATCTCAAACCTATTTTAGGAAATAACGGGACACATCAAAATGTCTCATAAACTATTTTTAGGGAGGAAAACTCCTCCAGCACTACTTGATCAGTGCTTAAGGAAATTAATTCAGACTTTGTTCAATCTAGAATTAGTTTACCCAAGGAAATCAAAAGAAGGGCAGTAGCAACATGAGAGGGGAGGGGAGCTAATTTTACTGCAGTGGCTCCAATGAGATTCATTTGAAGATAGTTAGCTGTTAAACCACAGCTGGAAGAGTAAATGGAAAATTTTCCAAGAATGTTTTAGACTAATTTTGTTTTAGCTTCTTTAAAAATCAAATCGAAGACAATAAAAAATAAAAATAAAAATCACAGATTGTAACACAACTTAGCATAAGCATAGTTAAATTGTGACCATTACCGATCAGTATTGTGTGGCGATGAAATTTTGTTCTGCCTTGTGCTTTTTTTGAACATGAACTGATTCTATGTTAAAAGCATGGAGCCAAAATTGTAAGGAAGACTTGTTGCGGATGTAAAAAGAGCAATGACCACGAGCACTGCTGATTGAATAGTGTGTGGAAAAAGCTAACGGGACAAACTAAGATTGGATTTAAACACTATTATTCAGGCAATTTCATGGCTGCTTAACTTCTTGCAAGAAAGGAAAGGTGGAAAAGGGGCCCCATGTAAAAACAGTAAATTACCTGTTGGAAATTACCGCCACCTTTCAGAGTGACACTTTTACGGAATTCCTGACATAAAAAGAAAAGGCGCCGAGCTTAGATCACCTTGCAAGTCAGTGGAAATCATAGCAGGCAAAATAACAAGCCTGTAATCTGCAGCAAAAGAGCTAAAAAAAAACCGAAAAAAAAAAAACAGAACACTTCATTTCATTTTCAATAACAAAACCAATTCCAGCTATGCAGGGGAGAGGCTCACTTGTTGTTCCCATTTGAAATTGATTTGGGAGTTCATTTCATTTCAGGCCTACAGTGAGCCTCCCGACTGTGAAAATGATTCAATCTACAAGATCCATCTCATGAAAGAAATAAATTGGGTGTTTAAAATGGAGGAACGAGGTAAGGTGGAGTGTTCAATCCATCCAGAAATCTCCCAGCGGAGCAGAAGGAGCAGCACCATGGTGCCAGGAGCATGAATGTATTCTACCGAGAAATACAACAAAGCAAAACACTGCTTATTATGTATCACAGTGCAGTGCTGCTATAGAAAACA
Organism: Xiphias gladius; assembly: GCF_016859285.1. Taxonomy (NCBI): domain Eukaryota; kingdom Metazoa; phylum Chordata; class Actinopteri; order Istiophoriformes; family Xiphiidae; genus Xiphias; species Xiphias gladius. Next base: position 13,306,358 of record NC_053419.1, read on the forward strand.
ATGACATCTGGGATGTTGGAGAAGTGTTTATACTGTATACAACATCAAGATGTGAGCTCTCTCTTGTCTAGTTTCCCATAATCCTACTCAAGAAGAAAGAGGTAACAGGAAAAACCAGCTGCAATAACAATTCCTGCCCTTCGGCAAGAAGCTGAAAATTCATGACCATAAATGATAAGTAGGAGAGAAGGTTCATATCCACCTGAAAGAAGCTTAGGTGATGGGAAGTTACCTAAAAATATAATAAATCCTTGCATCAATACACACCACAGCACAAAATTTGTTTATTTTCTGCCTTTGGATATTATTGCTCAATTACCAAAGACCGGCAATTTAGGGAGGCACTTTGGCCATTTTTTGCCCAGTCAAACGTCAGTGTTAACCCCTGCATGCTGCGATGGACTTGCTCTTCCACAAACATTTCAAACTCTTTGAATGCTAACACGTCTTCACAGGGTGTCTGAGATTGCGAGTCCAGAGATTACAGCCCTGTCAGAGCTGCGGAGACACAAAACAGCTGCACTTCCCACTGCGGCTGCCTTAATGTGGCACTATGGAAACCTCATTAGCAAATAGGCCTTTCCCACTCTGCATTCACCTATTTATCATTTGAACACCATTACCGCGTGACATATGCATTAGAAAAAAAGGGATAATTTTAGCTGGTCCTGACAGAAGCCCAATGACTGGAAGATGTGAAGGTAAAACTGAGATCAGAAACAGCATGACCAGCATTAAAGCTGCTCTAAATTACAGCCAGAGGTAATTGTTTCAACCTTGAGGACTTTATTACCAATCAGTGGTGTTAAATTTCAGTAAACTGAGCACAGCACGTCATGTTCACCAGTCAGTGGTGGCTTTCCGGAAGCATGCAGCAGCAGTAGTTAAAAGTATATCCTGAGGTCACTGTTCACGATATTTGGTCATTTCACTAGGTTTTCCCAACTCAAAAAGTAGCCTAAAATGTGTGGTTCATTAATTATAATCTGGCACTGTGATAGCTGAAGTTTCCCTCTGAAGGTGCCAAGAAGGCAAGAGCCTACTTCATAGAGCTGCTGTCTCACCCAAACACTCAACATGAGGGCCCATATATACAAGTGAGAGTGATGACTGTTGATGTGCATAAAGTATCGCTTCTATGGTGCTCTGCAGACGTCCCTTGCACTTTCCAAAATCAGAGCTTCAAGTTGGTGCGTTTGCTGTGCACATTTGACCATTTTAAACAGCTGGTGTATTTCAGAACATGTGTGCATCAGTTGCTTCCAGCTAATTTTGGCCTTTATCCTGAAAACAAGCAAATAAACAAGTAAAAATGTACAAATGAGGCCAACTTTTTCTTCCAACCTTGTTACTTCTTAGTAGGCCACAGTTATTATATTCAAACAGCTATTTGGCTCTTTTAGAACCCATTTGAAGCGCAGCGCAAAAATGTATGAACCCGTAAAATCAGTAAATATTTTCATCTAGAAGGTGAAATGGCTGTGCTACAAAACATCCATACTTTTAGCTCAAGAAATCTATGAGTCACTTTATAAACCTATGTTGCCTTGAGGATATGACATTAATCATATTGTTTTTCTAGTAGTACATTGATGCAGAGTTAATTTTTAGTAGGTAGTCAGCACTTAAGCCAGAGGAAATGTTCTGCATATACCATAAACTGAAGAGGTCTGAAAATCACGACAGGCCTGGGGAAAATAAAAAAAAAAAAGATTTAGACACCACGAGGGGTTGAAAGCTAAATCTGAGGGGTTGTGAAATTATTAATACAATAGGAAAGATGAAAGAAAAACATTTCTGCTACATAAAATTATGTACATTTTCTTTATTTTATTGTCTTTTTCTTTATTTCTCTCTAACCTTACCTCTTCTATTTTTACCTCTGCGAACCAGTGGCTTGTCTATTTAATTAAATGAAAAATGTAAATAAAAAGACAGTAACTTGTCATCCTTTGTAAATTAATAATAAAGAAAAAATTTCCTATAGGTTGTCAACTCTACATTTCGTTATGACATGGTTTCTTGTGTTTCTTTACTGTAGTCACAATGAAACTCAGTGGTGCAAAATTAAGAAATGAAAACAAAAAACGAGGCTGTTCACATGACAACGGGGAAATGGCAGCTACGCGTTGTCAGGTAAGGAATGGCAGAGAGATAATTAGTAGTCTGACCTTAAGCACTTAATCACCCTGAACCTGCAGACTGCACGCTGTTTTACTCCTCAGCCCTGACAGAGAGCAGAGGCGCAGAGAAAGACGAACAGCACAGAAACTAACATCAGCCGCTTTTCGCAGGCTGCCTTGGCCGAGGCATCACGCAGTGTTTACACATTCAAATTCTTTGACTTTTTAACAGTCAAACCCCCCCCCCTGCTTTCAGACAGGGCAGACTGAAGTAGGTTACATAGGATTAAAAAGCTTGTTTGTATTTTTCCCCTTTTCCTCAAAAATCTGCATAATGACACTGATGTGTGATGCATCTAGAGCTCTAGATTGATAAATTTAATGGTCCTCGAATGTTTTCTTGGCCGGAAGTGGCTCCACACATTAAACATGCTGCTCAACTGTTGTGGCACCACGATCAGTGAAACTGGCACACTTTCATAGGAAACACCTAATCCCGATTTCCTCTTTCCATGCAGGAGACTTGCTTGGAAAGAAACAGTTGGGAGGCGGGGGGAAAAAATCATAAACTCTCAATCACCGCTAGGCATAATTTATTGCATGTCTGTGTTTGTGTGTATGTTTATTTGCGACTTTAAGAAAGAGAATTTATAAACGTTAGCATAAAAATAATCTGGAGGGATAACACATTGCATTTTTAATCATACCATGGTGTATACACATATATATATATGCTCTTTCATAACCCTGATTCCACCCCCATACAATTCTGCCACTTTAAACTGGGCTAATCTTTTTCCCGTGGTCATACCTCAAGCCATTTCCCCTCAGATTAGAGCGGAGACCTCATTGTTTTGGAGCAGTTTAAGTTAATCACTAATTTATGGGCAAAACAAGCCCCAGAGGCAGAGCTGAGAACAGGAGTTGGACAAGCTCATTGTGTTTCCAAAACCACTGCCTCCAAACATTACACACCCAGAGGGCCAACATAAGGAAGCGATTAGAATGACCACTAGATATGATTCCCACATGAGATTAAAAAGAATAAATCATAAATTATTCCTTATTAATATACGTATATGTTCCCACATAAAATCCCACATTTCTTTGATGTTATGCTGAAGACTTATTGTGAACACTTCTGGGAGATACCAGGTTTACACGAGTCAAATCCCCAGCAGGAACATGGCACTGAGAATTGGCAGTTACAGTAATTACAGAACAGTGCTTCTCAGCGGGCATAAATACTTGTTTACCACACCTATAATCCTGATATTTACAACACTCTGACCTACCTTAATGACCAGGGACCGAGCTCGGCGCATTCACTACGCGTTTAAAACCTACGTCTCCGTTACCATGACAACCTCCTCTTCGCACCCAGTTGGCCCAGTAAGCCCGGTCATTAGAACCATGTAATTAATTGGCCCTGCCTTCATTCATCTGTTTGAGATGAGCTTCTGCAGTTGATTTTCTGCTGGTTAGACAGAGCGATAACACCAAAACTAGCAGCGGCTGGGCTCTCCCTCTCAATTCAAGCCCCAAATTGAAAATAAAATGATGCTGTTTATTTATTTTGCATCATTTTGTGATCATATGCACATTGTGTTCATTGGGGATGGATAACTTCAGTGAGTTGATTTCCAACTTCAGCCAGGGGCATAACATGTCAAAACAAGCATAGAGATACACAGCTACCACAATACTAATACTTTAGAGTTTCCAAGGGATTAGAGTGAATTTGGGCGCCCCTGGTTCCAGACGTAAAAGTCCCATTCATTTTTCTCATGGATCACTGTAGGTGACTCATAGATGGAGCGCTTCTCTGGCTTAGGCGGCTTATATTTCTAATACATGCGCCGCTAACGGCACACTGAAGTTACGATAACGATAAGACAGTTGAGAAAACCGCTAATACAATCCGTAGTTTAAAATCAAGTCATTTTTATATTCTGGGTCATCTTTGGGATCAGTTCCTTCCTCAGAAACAAACTAAACCTGGTGGACATAACGTACGCCTGAGGTGTTGTTATATTATCCAGGAGACTGTCATGTTTCTTTGTTTAGTAACATTGTTTATCCTATTTGACATGGGAATAATGAGAAAAACACTCAACAAATATAAAAGGCCAACCATTTTCCATTTAGATCTGGACTGGTCTATATAACAAACAGTGTTAGCTTGCTAAATGTTTGACATTTTTTACCGGTAAGTGTTAATTTTTTCTGTCTGCTGTTTGGTGCTGGGCAGGTGTCATGCAGCGGTTTATCAGAGTTGTTTGCTGAAAAAGGCTGCCTGTTGCTGTTAGAAACAGAGCTGATGTGACCGTTACAGTTACATGAACCATGTCATAAATGTGCTGAGAAAAGCTAAACGGAGTTGAATGGTGATTCTCTGGTTTATCACCGAACGACCCCTTTCACATTAGAGTCATATGACTCCATGTTGATATGAAAGATATTGATTAATACAGGGTAAAAGAGTAGCATCACCTAAGGTGCGGTATCAGCAGCTTTGTTCATGTAAGAGCACTTCAATGAAAAGGCATTAATATTTATCTCCTAAGAGGTTAAAAGAAGGTTGCCGGTTAATGCCTCCCTGTGGTTTACTCAGCCTAACAACCAAGAGGACCATTAGATAGAGATGGACGAAGTGGAAAAAAATAGACACAGGACATTCTGACACCAGAGCATATGCTCTTGAATCTCACTCACACTAACTTCTCTATTTACAACCTTTTTTTTCCCATAAACACACACAAAAAAAAAAAAAATAAAAATACAGACACTCATTCACCCCATTTTCACATGCCTCCCTCTTTCCATGTCAGTAATCTCTACATGAAGGGTGCTCATAGAACAGAGTAACCTCAGGGTTGAACACTTAGTTATGTGTGCTCGAGGAGGCTCTGGCGAATACTCCTTTGCACCAGTGTCACTCCTCATTTGTTTCTGTGCCGCTTGGCCCAGCTTGGGCAAAGTTTCCCCTCTAAAAACCGGCCCAAGCACAGGCCAGTAGCGTGGGAAAAAAAAGCATTTCCAGCCCTTGCTTTCAAGCTGAGATAGCAGAGAAGAGCACAGCTCTCATTCCCTCTCATCACATAATTCCTAACGCTCGCTCCTCGGAAATCTTTCACATGGGTTTGTGTGGCTGAGAGCTTTCTTGTCCTGTGCTTTCCATTTATTGATAGCTAAAAATGGAAATGGCTTTCCAAAGCGCAGCAGCGACCAAAGACTGTCCCCATTTAACTCGATCCAACAACAACTCATTTAATGAAGAAGCCTGGGCCACACAGACTGAGCTCCCATCAGCAGTCCATTCCCTGTGGTTGTGCTTTAAATGTCAGGCTTGAGCTGGAGGGTGCTGCACTATGCACAGTCACAGTACATAAAACTCAAAAGGGGGGGAAAAGGCCCTGCAGGTAAACAGGATGAGATACGCACCCCTGGTTCTGCCTGAGGCAAACTAGGCCCCTTCTGTTCCAACGTTTAAAAGACAAGTGCTCCACTGATTCCAAATTAATATTTAATAACAAAAAAGACAAAGAAGCATTTGACCCAGGGAGAGAGATGGGAGATGAGGCGACGGAGCTTAAGAGGGAAGGAATTTCAGCATTTCAAATGAGTTCAGTTGGATACACGGTATTTGATTTTGAGTATATATAGTAAGTCTAAAAATAATCATGCAAAAGACTACCACCACCACCCTTTGTGTCAATTAACTACAAAGTCCGTGACACAACCGTACAGGTAATTCTCTATTCATTTGGCTGACTGGACCTCACCTCAGGATTGTGTGGTTCTTTATACACTTCATTTGACTGACAACTCCCTGACTAGTTTTGTTGCACCCACGAGATCAGGACAGCTTCTATGGCTCTTTCAAGTATATGGAGTTTGGTGACCTCACCCCAACCTGAGAGGAGCCTAATTATCCAAAGTATATGAACACACCTGTGTGTCTGTGCAGGTGTTAGGTTAGCCTGTCAGTGAAATCTGATAATTACAAAAACAATTACAACACAATTAGACTTTGTCTAATAGTGCGGTGCATGTTACATGAACAGAGATATCCTGTATGAGAATTCACAGGCCCATGCAAATGAACAAAACGTTTACTGCTATAAGGATCAGTCAGATAATATACTCCTGACCTCTGCCCTGCTCTGCAGACAAAGGTCCACATATGGCATATAGACTCAGCTAACATTGATACTAAAGTTATGGTGTTTTGCTTTAAAAGTGAATTTACACAATTTTACTGGTCAGTATTTGCATACTTTCTCTGAGATCATGGTCTGAGCCATACTGTTTCATTTCTTTTACAACAATCCCTCTTAGCTTCTGCAGTACAGTAGCTATTCTTCCAAGGGTTTAAATCAAACACATTAAATATATGTCAGGACAGGCTCGAAATAAGAACGCCACAACTCCTTGCAACACCTATACCAAAAAGAAAACAAAACATCTTTAAAAGGACCAAATAATTTAAGATATTTCATGGCAAAGTGCATTTATAAAGCTGCAATACACACACACACACAGCTGAACCATCAAACTGTGAGTAGTTACAAATATTCAATATAGCTCCAAAACCAGTCCCAGCAAAGAAGTTAAAGGCGTCAGCAATTTTTAGAAAGAAATGGAAGCCACAGCAGAATAACTTCATTTGTGGTACTATGATCTCATTATCAGGGAAGAAAAAATACTATGTATTTGGACCACTGCACAAATAATATGGATGTAGAGGAATGTACATTTAAAAAAAAGCAGAATGTTGCATTTAACCAGTTAATTGAAATAAAATCTAATCATGAATATCTATGTAATTTAGTCCCAAAAACATCCCACTCAATCTTTCATTGAATGCAGTATAATCAGTCAAGATGAAGGTCAAACAACACTGACATAGTGCGCTTTCTGCACAAAGTGTGAACACCATCAGTAACCCTGTATGGAAGAGTTGATTAACTCTGTAATTTCAGAGTCCACTTTGACCTGCACGCATTTGCACTGCAGGAGCACACTGATTAGTAGCCCAATTAAAAGGCATCATCATCAGGAGGCCAATTATTTTAAATTCAAGAAGCTTCACTGCAGCCGAAATGTCAACACACTGCTATAACCTTGTGTCCCAGGGATGCCCCGTAACCTCTGAGCTAAGTAAGACATAACACACAGTACTTTGTCCACCTCAGTCACTTTTATATTTTATCTAGCCAACAGGTGGCTGGGTTGTTTGGTAATAAGTTCTGATCAAAACTTGGGGCCTTTTGGTATTTAACTTATGTTGACTGTACATTGTGACCATATTAACAAGTTAGATGTCTTTTAGAAGACATCTAACTGAGATACATATATTCGGACATTTTTATTTGATTAATATGATATGTCTGTGACTCTCACATCTCCTCTAGACTGTGCTTGGCCCTCTTCTGGTTCGGACACAGGAACTGCCAAACCAGTTCCAGCCCATTCGGACTCCTTTTACGGTCAGGTTCCTCGGGGAATGTGCCACATGTGGGATAGATATAGGGGGTTGTAATGTGTTTGGCAGAAAATGCCGATTTTGAGCTGAACACAAAGAAAAACATCTAGTCTCTCTTTGTGTTTAGGAGTTCTTTTCTTACTGTTAACTTATATTATTTATCTGTTGTGTAAATAAATCACTGCTATAAGTTAATTGATTTATTAATTGTTATGTCCTGGAGTAGGAGGAGCTAAACCATGTGTGAAATTGCCACGGGGGACTGGAGGAAATGCCCCCCCCCCAATATATGTAAGAGGGAAATTTGGCAACCACATAAACTGTGATCTATCGATGCAAGTTCAAGCTCATACTTTTCTGTGTTGAATTAGTACACTCGGTGGGGTGGAGGGAGCATTCCTTGTACTACTACATAGTGGCAAACTGGACCCAGCAAACATTTCGATGTTGAAAAGAACAGTTGAAATGACATCTAAACCTAGACGTCGTCAGGGGGTTGAAATATATAGCCAAAGTGAAAACTGAACCGACGTCAGATCGCAAAGTCGACATTGTGTCGACATGCAGTCTTCAACGTCTCCACAACATCAGGTGTATTAATAATACACATGCAACTATATGTGAATTAATTAGAAAGACCATGTCATAGAAAGTCCAACAGTCTGCTGGAATACTTGGATCCTGAATGCTCCATTATTCCTGCTGTGGTTGGAATCCTGGACTAAGTCCAAGAATACGCTGAGAAAAAAAAAAAGAAAAAAAAAAAGATGAAAAGAAATCAATAAACTCAATAAATTAAAAAAAAGGTCAAGTGCAAAACAATTATTCAGTCATATGGCCTGGTTTGATAGGACAATGATAGAAGCATCACAACCATAACGAGTAATTACTATAGATTCTTTTCAAAAGTAGGTGATAGAGGTGATAAGTGCTACTTAAAAAAGGGGCCGTTTTTACATAAACCTTTCATTAACTGTTATTATGCATTACATTGTATTTGTAACAACCTAAGGTTTCTATAATAGTTTGAAATATCTTACTTGAATAACGTTACATTTTATACGGATGAGCTGACATGGAAGTACAACTTAAACGCATTTTTTTGAACACATCACGGAAACTGAATGCCAATTTTACAACTCCGAAAGTTGCATATGAACGCATAAAATTCATCTGATGTTCTACACTGATAAATAACTTACCGACAAATGTATAAAGAACCCTTCGTCGTGTGCTCTCTGTGCTGCTCAAGTCGACTCTGTGACCGACTTCTCTTCGAAAGATGCAAGACATGCGCCATGGGTTCAAATGAATACTTCCTGGATTTGGATTAGGATTTTGTATGGATAATCATTCTATAACACCTAATACAAGGACAACTTTCTGGTTGCATAGTTATAAAAGAAAAATATAATCAGAGCGCTTCACATAACATTTAACTTTTTTGTAAGTCTGGTTGTTTTGTGGTTTAGGTGCAACCTGCACGTCATTTCAACCCGTTTCACACAATAGGTTGTGCCATAGACCTGCTGTCAACCCCTGGGTCAATGAAATGCTTCCAGGGCAAAAAAAAAACCAAAAGACGATACTCCGCTTGCGTACCTGTGTGTCTGTGTGTATGTGCGTGTGCACCTTCTGGTAAAAACAGATTGATGAGCATGATTGATTCAAATTCACTCAGGAACATGACAAAGAAAACCTACCAGTTCCCCATGTTTTCTGAAGTTTGTCCATGCAATTCTGTATCTGTAGAGTGCTTTTTGTCTGTCCCCTCTGTCAAATGTCTTCACCGGTGTCATACAGACTCACCTTTGTTGGTGCAGGGCTGCAGTGGTGGTGCTGGCAGCAGTAACGGCGACGGTGGAACATCGAGGCTTTTGGGTGTGCAGGCCAGACGCTGCGACGAGAGGTTCTGCCGTCTCTGGATACAGGCCAGCATGATAGTTTACTAGGGCTGCACACAGCCTGGGTAAACCTGCTAGAATAAAGAGAAAAAAAGGTTTTTACTCTATTTAGGCTTCAGGACTTTGAGCTAAATGCCAACTTTAGCGTGATAATGACCTCACAATGACAAAGCTGTTGGTGTTAAACAGGTATAAGTAAACCACGTTCCCCATTAAATTGCTAATTAGCACATTAGCACATAGGATGAGGCTGATGGGAATGTCATTAATTTTGTCAATATTAGGTCATAAACCATGAATTTAAATTTAGGCATTAATGCTAGTACCAAAATTCCATGGCAATCCATCAACTAATTGGTGAGACATTTCACAAAAAAACAGAGGTCAAGTCAGTGGATCAACAAAGTCAATAGGTTTCGTTCTCTCAGGACCATAAAAGTCTGTATAAATTTTGTGGCAATCCATCTGGTAGTTGTTGAGATATTTCAGCCTGGACCAAAGTGGTGGACCAACCAACACACCGACATTGTCATCCATGGAGCAACGACACTAGCATGGCTCAGAAACCTTCAACCTCACTAGAGATAAATTGATCCCCTACCCCCTGATCCCCTTTGTATCTTTTGATTTTAAAAGTTTTTCCGATTGCATGGTTAGACCCCATAGTTCAGAGGATCACTGGAGAGAAAAAAAAATCCCAACTTTAAGTTTGGAAAAAGAAAAAAAAAAAAAAAAAAAAAAAAAAATCAAATGAGCAATACATTCAAACTCTTGCATCAAACATCAATTTGATGTTGGAAGAAAACTGCAGGTTTGCACACTACACAAAAAACCCCATCGGAGGCTCTCCTCTTACAAAAACATCTTTTCTACCTTACCTCAGTAGCTTACATATCTTAAAACTCTTCAACATCTTGGGTCCTTTTACCATATCAAAATTCAGGAGCCCCACTTTGAACTGCCAAGACTGTGCATTTAAGAAAGTAATATCACTTAATAACGACTCCATCTCCTCCTTCTGCTTAGTTATTATGATGGTTCTTTCCTGTTATCAACCTTGGTCCGTCGGCTGCAATCACAAAGATCATTTGCAAGGCCTCCTGTAGCCTCGGGCCGTGTGTTTCAATTTGTAACTAGCCCTGAGACCTGGGTTTCTTGTGCTATAAATTTATGGCTGTATTGATCAGCAGAGAAAGCTAAAAGCAGCTCACTCCCTAAAATAGGCTGTGCTGTTTGCCGATTTAAGGATTGTCAGAGGAAATGAGAGGGTGAGTCTGAAAAAGAAGGCGCCTCTCCACAGCTGTGCTGATTGAAGCAATCATTCTGAAAAGAAAACCAGGCATTGAGGGAATATTTCAGTTCTAATCGCATTTGACATTCTCTTTGATTATCTGGGGGAGTCAGCAAATCTGAATGCTAACACTGCAAAACTGAAAAACCTGGGGCTACCGTAAATACCTCTTATTGTATGTGAATCAGGTATCTTGTAGACTGCAATTGATGCAAAATATCACAGATGTATAGGTTATTAATAGTTGATAAATCCAATTATTGCAAATGGAAAGAAACAGTATTTTGATTTCAATACAGTAGTCCCCAACAAGGGTGATATAAGCTTGCAGCATACGGCTGTCAGACTGCCTCTTTTTCTTGATGGGTTTTTAGGTTCTCTTGGATTTTTGCCTTCATTTCTCCCTCAGGTTCCAGAGGGCAGCTAAAGCGAGTCAACCACAGAACAGAGTGTTCAGTGATGAACTGCAGAAACATGATTACCCTCGCCTCAAAAGGAAGAGACAGAGTGGCTTTCATTTTACTCAGGTGCCAACCATCACTTTTCCCTTCCACATGCATCCGCTCCCCTCCTCCGCTCCTCCGCTCAACATCTGTCCCTCGGTGACAGGCCCACTTCAAACCGCTCAGTGCAACCTGTCTCATCCGAGCACACACATCTGAAGAGCTAAAAGTCTCAGTATGGTCAGATTCCATTTTGAAAATAATAGCAGTTTCACAACAACCCTTCCATTACCACACATTTGTCAAGGGGAAGGTACCAAAAACGCAGAAGGAACACAAGAGAGAAAAAGTATCTCCAGGGAAATCCCTTCACAAGCAGAAAATGAGACATGAATTGGAATACCTTCCATTACCCCCATAATTTGCAACTGGAAGAAAATACATCAAGGAGGTCATTATAATTCAAAGAGTGGCCAGCAGTGGCTTAAAGAAAAGAAAAAAGTTTCACTGAAAGCAGAGAAGGCAGCTAGAAATGATGCATAAAGTGCAAGTAATGATGGTTTCTTTCATCCTGCTACCTACATTTTAAGTTTAAAGTGATTTTATGAAAACTTGAGCTTAAAATTGCCTTCTCACTCTTGAGAAAAATTACCTGAGAAAGAGAAGAGAGATAAGAGATCAAAGTGATCCCAGAATTCATGATATTATCTGGGCTAAGTTCTCAAGCAATATCAGTTCTCCAGCCCTCCGTTTAATGTTCTGCTCAACAAAAACGTTTTGTGTCTTGGGCTTTCTTACAATGTCATATCAAGATATCTCACAACTGTGAATGCTGAAATAATATCTGACATCTGCAAAGTCACTCTCAGCAATCTTAAAAATGGCAGTCATTATCATAATTCAACCAAACCTTGACAAATAAGGACAAGGATCTTTGTCATTAACCTAATAATCAGTGTTACTCCCCTTCCAAGCCATTTTTCTTCCAACAGCTTTTAATAAACCAAGAAGTCTCACTTCTCAGATTTACTCCGAGGCTTATTCTCTGACACTTGCAGTCGCATACAAGTTAATTTCTTCAAGGACTTCTGTAACATGCATATTAAGAAAAAGAACACAAAGTTTAAAGCTGCAAGGACGTCTAATCCCCGCCACTCTCCGGCGACATCCATGCAGCTGATAAGCAGCATGATGTGGTCCACTGAGGGCGTGCCAGGGAGATAAAGACCTTCTGCTTTGCAGTCCATCTAACTGTCCCCACGGTTTTCTGATAAGGGTGTTTTGGCAGACAAGTTTATTTTCAAGCCTCTTCCCTCATCATTGACAGGACTTAAAATGCCTCGTTTTCTAATGTCATCTACCCCCAGATCAGGACAGGGCATTTTCTGAGAAGATAAGGTCAACTGAAGAGCCATAAGAGACGGGATGGAGAAACTTTATAACGCTTGCTACGGTTTAGCAGGCAGAAAGCTGATGCCTTAATTGTTAACTTAATTTTAAAAGCATCTGTCCGACAAAAAATATACCTTTTATCTAATTTTCTTGAGACAACTATTGATGCACTCTCATCAAACTAGCACTGATCATGTTTATACTGTAAAAGGGAGGCTGGCTTAAGTTAAATTCCAGACAGTCTATACTATTTCTGGAGACAATTAAGCTTGGTATGCATGATTATCCCGAAACCCCCCTCCACTATATTAAAAAAAATATATATATATTTTTTTAAATGACCCAGGCCTTACTCTTTACCTTTTGGCTGTACAAAGCAGCAGCACGAGAATAATCTTCAAAGAAGGAAAAAGCACTAAATTATACAGGGACTTAGACAGGAGCATCTGTCTGACCTTCTGGAGTCTTTTATGACGGTGCAGCATCAAGGGTCAGAGCGAAGAGAGAAGCAAATTGCAAAGAGAGCCTTCCTCTCAGCAAACATGAAGTGCACAGAAAAAAAAGATACACACTGGCTCTATACGCACGCACGCACACACACACACACACACACACACACACACACACACACCCACCCCTCCCTACCCGACCAATCTCAGCTCCTGTTAGCGGCTCTCAGAATCCTCAGTTAATAATTAGATGATAATGAAAAGGGTTTAAGACGAGCACCCTTTTCACTCTCTGGGTGGATTAGCATGTGAGTGCTATGCTAATGTTTTTCCTTCCTTCCACTCAGAAATATCAGACGAGAGAAAAGGGAAAGAAAACAAAAGCAAAAAAGAAGGTTAATTTAGAGAGAAAGAAATGATTAACAACAAGGAATTGGTTATTACAGAAGAGAAAAAGCAATGTCCCTCTTTGAATGAACATGACATGGCCCATGAATAACAATCCACTTACTGTATAATTAATTGTATATTATGTATTGCTTTTATACTGGCTTCAAGGTAGGCACCGCAGGAATCTGTTTTGGTAATGGAGACCAGACAAGTAGTCTGACATACAGTGCTGCTGCAGCTGCTGGATTCATCTCTGTACACCCCTCCTCTCTCTCACACACACACACACACACACACACACACACACACACACACACACACACACACACACACACACACACACACACACACACACACACACACACACACACACACAGATCCCCCAACCCCCTCATACATTTTTAATAGAATCTATTACTTCTGGATTAGCCGATAAGAGCTGCCCTGGTTAAATTCTATAATAGTTTGCATAATTGGTATCAGAGCAGCATATAAGAAAGACCCAGATTTCTCTCTTCTCCTTCTCTGTAGAGACAAAAGAAAAAAAGGACACAAAGGTTCACATACAGGATAACCAAACAACCCGGAGCCACTCTGCTCTACACTACAAGAACACTCAAGGCCTGAGGCTGATAACAATGAGCCTCATTTCCATCGAGATTAGCTCCAGTAAAAGGTATTACAACAGTTTTAAAAAGCGCTTCCTATACAACTTGTGTGCAGGCACCAAATATATGTAAATATGATCGCTGGGCAATACTCAGACAGTTGTCCACAGCATTCAGTTGGATGTAAATCATGCAGCAATAATGGCTGGGCGTCTGGGAAAAACATTAACATTACAGTTTCTGTCATGCAAAATTTCATGTCGCAACCACAATACAGCTGGGTTACAATGAAAAGAAGGGCATAGAAGCCTGATCGTGCTAGAAATCCCAGGTCTTCAACTCTATAACAGCAGCCAATCATCCACTGACAATTTTAGGAGCAGTTTCTCCTCTACAATACCTTCTACGTATTGCCTCACTATTGCAAAGACACACATAACAGGATAAGGTCTACTGCATGTATAAATCCAATATAAACTTGCACATTTATTATTTTACTAACTAAATTGTCCTCCTGTTTTTCACAGCCCATAAATTGCAGCTTACCCCTGCACATCCACCTCACTATGTTGCTTTTCCAAAGCAGGCAAGAACAGCTTATATCAGCATACTTTAACTCACCATAGCTCCACTCTGCAAAGCAATATGTGAGCTGTATTGTAAACTGCTATGAAAATCTCAAACAGTATTTTACAGTATTTGAATATTTTAACATCTAACACTGCAGCAACAAATGGCTTGAAATGAATGAGAGTCTAACTCCTTAGGATCAGAGCTTGCGCCATTAACTTCAGCAGCAGTCACAGCTACTGCCAGCATGAAGTATTTGTCTATGAGGTTTACAGTTCTGACAAACAATTACTCATTTACTTTGGAGTTAATATGGTATGATGATTAGTGGTTAACCCATCCAATACATAAATGTTACATATAAACTATATAGTCATTGTTTTCTTTTGTTTGTTGAATAACTGGCATTTTTTCCCTATGCGCATTTTTCTCTGCCCAGTTTTCATTTGTGCAAATTAACCCTGCTACTATGAGGAAATGATTAGGCACTGGATTTGTAATTTGGAAAATAGCAGTTCAGGCTTTTTATTTATACAGATCCTCGGCAGAAATTTCGCCATTAATCCAACGATGCTCGATAAAATCCTATCTCTGAGAACAGCCTTGCTAGGGAGTAGAAAGCCTCGGACTCACCCAAATCTGCCCTTGCACGTCGACAGTGCCAAGGTAAAAGAAACTCACTGCATGGGGTAATGTCTGGCCAATGCCAAGGTAGCATTAGAGGGTAAACAGAGCCTTATCTTATCCTTATCCCAGTATGCACACTCAGACACATTGTCAAAGAGCTATGGGTATGCTGTCCAGCCTTTAGAAAACCTTGACTTCAGAGATAACAGATGGTGAAAGTAAGCTGAAGGTTTTGAAGAGAGATAACTTATTTTTCAAAAAGAAGCGAGCTATGATTTATATTTCATGTTGACATCTGTCAGTCAACTCAGGAATGGGCAGACTCGGCTTTAGGCTTCAAGTTTCACGAAGGAGAGGAAGACAATTATTAGGGAAAAATGAGTTTATGATCCACAAGCATAAACTCAATCCCCCCAAGCCCCCCCCCCCTCTCCCTCAGCCCAGTCGTCTGGCTGCTTACTGTACTGTTACACCGTTAAGGGTCACCGATTCCTTCTAGTCATTAAAATCCTGAAGCAAACAAAAAACTCATTAAATACTGTAGGGAAAATGCTGCTTGTATGGCTCTTATGTGGGAGACAACCTAATAATAAGCTCTCTACCAGGCATCACGGAAACATCAAACAGTCTTTGATCTCTGGACCGACTAAAGATGTCATCATCTCACTGCCTTTCTATTCAAGGTAAATGATAGTACATCAATTACAATTTTCCAGTCTCAATCATTAATTTGAAGTAATGACCGCGCACCATCATGCAGACAAAATAAAGATTACTGGAGTTCCACAAACCCGGTCAGTCCTATCCCCTCCCCAGTGACCCCAGAGACTCAGTCCTCAACCTTCGATCCTTAACCCTCGTTCCACTACCCTTTCATCCTATTAGAATGAAAAGACCAATTAGACAGATTTCAAAAGATGGCAGGCTGCCTGTAATTACACATGACAACTCTTAGCAGATAAAAAGGTGATTACAAAGGGTGCACGGGAGAAACTGCTAAGCAACTGAGCCAGTGACATTATCCCTGTAAGATGGGAAAAGGGGTCGGGTACATATATATATATATATATATATATATATTCAAAGTCATTTTGCATCACCTTATCATTCATTCTCCAAAACCATAGATTGGAGCTCAACAGAAAACTCACCGTACACTTAACAAGACCTAAATGTGAAGCAACGGATGACATGGCAGAAAAACACATGACCTTAATCAGTCCTTGTAGCGGCCTGGGTAATAATCATCCAAGAAAAGGTCATTCTCGTGGTTAGCCGTTTCCTTCAATCAGTAATTCAGTAGGCCTGGAGATTGAGCGAGCCTGGGGATACTTCACAATTAATCAGAGCTCAACGTCGCTCCCGAGGAAGCAAAGGGAAGCAGGCAGCCAAATGACAAATCCCTTCTCTTCATGGAGTTGGAATTACTGCCGGGGTGTGATGTGAGATCAGAGGGAAACCCCCATGGGATACCTGCACATTGACTGCTCATGACACAATGCAATTTACAACCCTCTCAAAAGGCCCAGGCAAAGCGCATTTCAAGCAAACAACCAAAACATGAATATTAATCTTCGTGTAATTATGACTAGTTACATCTAACAGTCTATAATTGAAGAACACAGTCTCTAAAGCATACGTAGTGTTTAAATGATATGAAGTGCAAGCATGTGGCACTGAACAACAGATTTATGGATTCAATGTCAAACCAATGATAAAAAAAGGGGGATAAGGCACTAAAATTTTTATTTTGACATTGTTGTAAAGCTAAAATGTCACAATGGCACGATTTGAATAAGTTTGTAGGAAATAACACAAAACAAAGACATGCCCATTTCTGATAACCACGTGCCTCAAAATAAAAATGAACCCATGGGACGTTGCCATACTTTTCTCTTTTGATCGGAAAATAGCCAGAAAGTACAAGAGGACACCAAACTGCAGGCTTTTCTTCTCAGCCTCCGGCTAGAAGCTGTGACATCCCATCTCTCTGGGTAATTACGGATCTGGCGCAAGCAGGAAAAGCATGCAGGGTAGAATTTCACACCTGGCCAATAATCTATAGGCCCCCCTCTGCTGCGGCTAACCCTCAACCTCGGCTGCCACCGGTGCAGTGAGGTGCGATGATCCCACCTCCGGCTTCGAGACAATAGAAATGGAAACCTTTCGGAGGCAGCCCCGAATGACCGATAATATACTTCAAAGCACTTCCCGTTTCCACTGAGACGCTGACATATAAAGCGCCTTTCAGCGCACGCGAAGCCCAGCGTCCAACTCCCAGATGCAGACGGATGAGGCTAGAAAGTCCACTGGGCTCACGACAGAACAGTTTTGAGAGAAAAGGAAAAACATTTACAAAACAACAGATGTTACGCGAATGTTTCTCGTCCCTATAGCGACCGACTTCGGCCTACTGTTTCTTATATTCAACCGTCAAATGCATTTCGGGGAATGTGCCGCCGTTGAATGAATTATTCTGCACGGTGAATATAAATTACAGACCTCGGAGCTGGTCTCGGCCCCATATAAATAGACATTAGGCAGCAGCAGGACGCTGATCTATAGTGAGGGCGAGACGCTCCAATCCATTAGTGCGCACTGGGCATCTTTCACCACTTTAGCGCTGTCGACCTACAAAAAAAAAAAAAAAAAAAAAATCAATGCGGTGCGAATCCTGACATCATGCACTGACGCATCTGTACAACCGCACGTCTTTCTTTTTTTTTTTTTTCCTCACTCTGTCATTGTCGTGTAGTCAACACGGCGACCATTAAAGATCGATTCGGCTGGTTCAGCCGCAGAGGAAGCCGAACATGTTCGGCACCGAGAAACACTTTCCGCGAGCCCCCCCCCCCCGATGCACACTGTGAAATAAGGAATGGGAAACATAATCGATGTCTTACAGAGTTTGGTCTTATCATAAGGCTTGTTTATCTTTGGTTCGCCACGGCTGATTGGTTGGCTCTGCTCGGAAGGCGTATTTCCTCTGCGAAAGCTGTCTCGCCGCTGATTTCGCGATGCCCGCCGGAGACCTCCGGGGAGATACATCCATTGATGAAGCCGGCTCCGTTAACTGCACTTCCTCGACATATTCAGCGCTCGCGCGGACGACGGCTTCACCGATCGCGTTCTCCGTGCGGCCGCTCGTGTCTCATCTCGGGAGCGCCCACAAAAGCCGTGTGTGCCACGGAGAGCGACGTCGGAATGGCAATGGGTCCTCTGCGCCGCTGAAGCCGGCTCGGGGCCAATCGATCGAGGCCGCATTTGAATATTCCCACGGCTCGGCCAATCGCGCGCCAGAGAAGGCGGCCGCCGCCGTGATGCCAAACCCGTCCAAGTAAGCACGTTGCTGTTTCGCGGAAATTTTTAAAGGAGAAGGACGCACAGCAAATGCGAGTTTTGGGGGGTCTGCCTCGATTCCCGCACGTCTGATCGGCTACGAGAAGCTACGCGTCGGCCCGGCATTTGTGTTTCTGCAGCTCAGCCGAATCAGCGGACCCTCGTTGGGCCCAAACCGTAGTCGCACAGAGCGCGGGGATCGGGAGCGTCGCTGGAAAAAGTATTCAGATCATTTACAGAAGTAAAAGCAGTAGTACCACATTGTAAGAATGCCCAGGTACAGCAAAATGTCCTGCGTTCAAAATCCCAAACTATTCACATCAAAATCTACGTAGATCCTTGGTTTAGTACTTCTTCTACTCCAATGTGCTATATTACCATAGATATCATATTGTTTGATTATTTTTTTTGGATGAATTAACACGCAGGCACCATTTTAATGCAGCTGGTCAAGGCGGATACTTTACCAGGGTTAGCTGGGTAGTTAATGTATAACAATTCGTCATATTTTACAAGAGGATCATACTATGTTTTGCAATCCAAATCTCAATCTGTTCAGTCCCTCCCTAGGCTAAACCAAGCCCTCCAATAAATGTGGGGGAGCAAAAAGTACAATTAATAATCATCCTGAAATGCAGTGAAGTAGTAGTAGTATAGAGTAGCATAAAATGGAAAGTACGGATACAGTACCTGAAAATTGTACTCAGCTACAGTACTTCAATAAGTGTACATAGTTACCTTCCATCACTGATTGGGAGACAAATATATTAAAATCCAGTGCAGCTACCCCACAAACTGTAGCCTCATAAATTGCTAAGGCGTTGAATCAGCACCTATTTGATACAGTCGACAAAGACCATGCATCTGCCTTTTCAGCAGGGGCTTGCTGATCCTAAAAACTCCTGGAAATCAACCATCTGTGGTAAGAGCAGGCTTTTACCTCAGAGAGGCTACGGCGTCAGCAAACAAAAAGTGACATTCAAAAAATGCGCAGGAAAACCTTTCCAATGCAAATGACTAATTTGGCCTGACAGAAAATAGAGAACTAATTTTACTATAAATCCTGTCTATCAGGTTAGGAATATCTCGAGATAAGAGCTTGTCACGATCTGTTACTGAAAAAAATGTATTATGCCATTTTCACTGCACACAGTCTGACGTGTCATAGGATGAAAACCATAGGTGTAATTAATCCCTGGGCCAACAGCGTCTTCTACTTTGAGTATCCTGATGTTGTGCTTGTTGGCTCACTGGCGCGGCTCACTGAGACTCTTAATGTAATTAGTCATACCTGTGCTTTCCCTACCATGTCAAAAGTCAAGGCAAAATGAAAAAGGTGTGTTTTGTGTATGTGTGTATATGTGTGTCTGGCTAACTCTAACATCCACAGAACCATGCTTTAATGTGAAACTAGTTAATCCAGTTCTCAAAATATCTATATGATATTTTTTTTAAAAAATGGTGTGACTCTGTGTGTGTCTGTGTTGAAATCAAGATTGTATTTCTATGTTGTTGGGTACACTTAAAATTTGAGCTCAGCATCAATAATAGTCTACTGTCTTGTTACCTTTAAGGGAGTGACGCGTGTGACATATTTAGATAGAAGTGACGGTCAATGGCTGACTACTCACCCAGTTTAGAGCTTATAATAGTTCCCTGTGGCTGCGAAACTGTACATGTTGTACGTCCAATGGCATCACAACATGAGGTGACTGCATTAAAGGGGAGTAGTAAATGTACTTGTCATTTTTATGGGTGTGTGTGTGTGTGCGCGTGTGTGCGTGCAGGTTTATTTCTGCAGATACTGTCACACAAAATAGGCCTTCTTCACTGAAGGCACTTTGATATGTCACAGAAGGAAAAGTACAGGTGTGGATGATATAATTAATGATGGCTGAATTCTTTTTTAGTCACACTGTCATGGCTTACAGGAACATTTAAACAGAACAGAGCCATAATTAATGTTATGAGTAATACCAGTGCTTTTCCTGTGATGACAAGTTAAAACTGCTGCTGTGATTAAAGCCTTTTGATCCCAATTCCGTCATACAGTATGCATGTCTGATGAGCTGAGACAGCTACACTTGCCTCTGCTCTTGCAGGAATAGACATTTTGGGACATAAACTTATTTGCTCTCTTGTTGAGCATTAGATGGGAAGATCGATACCGCTCTCATATCTGTCCA
Source organism: Xiphias gladius (assembly GCF_016859285.1). Taxonomy (NCBI): domain Eukaryota; kingdom Metazoa; phylum Chordata; class Actinopteri; order Istiophoriformes; family Xiphiidae; genus Xiphias; species Xiphias gladius. The sequence goes on from NC_053419.1 coordinate 13,327,168, forward strand.
TTAAACATAAAATTCTAGCCATCAGTCTGATTATTTTAGCATAAAGCTTAGCATAAAGCTAACCAGCTGCTGGCTGTAGCCTTACCATTAATCGACCGATATAATCTAATTCTCAACAAGACAGCAAATAAGTGTATAATGTGTTGGACAATTTCTTGGCAGGGGCCTTTGCTGATAAGACTCCTGGAAGCCACTGTGCCCAGTCAAGAAATAGTCCTGCATATAACCCCCTCATAAAACCACAACCTGTTGTTTTTAAACTTCAGTTTTTGTATGGATTAAACATATTAGGTATAAAGTTTTAACCTGTTCATCCTCAAATGCTGAATTAGAGTTTGAACGTCCTATTCAATTGTTAATACTAAACAAATAATGCTGCACTCAGTACCCTATACACTGATAAACCGTCCCAATAATACTGTAAACACCATGATGGGAACCAACCATACTCACTGAAAAACCCAACCTTTCAAAGACAGGTGTCTGCTATTTTTTGAGAAAGCCAATCGGTTGCACACCGAGCAGTGAGACTTGCACCAGACAGACTGAAAAAGAATATTGAATTGTTTCTTGACAGCTCCTTGCATGTCATTTTTCAGTATGAATGAGGCCTGCAGATGGCAAATTAAGTTACCATGCTAACTGATGTCCGTATATTGAACACTGAAGATATAGATGGAAAATGGTTCCCTATTTAATCACATTTTGTTGTAATGGCTACACGAATGATCAATAATAAAAGGGGACCACTGTTGGCATAAAAGCACTACACAAACATAACACAAATCCTCTGTGGTTAAACACATGTTAAAATCTCTGAAATCCACATGTAGTAATTGTTCATGTTGCAAGAGGATCACCCAAAAATCCTAAACCAACAACCGCCACCTTGTGGGCTGGTAAAAATAAATAAATGCTACTTGTAAAGTCATTACAGAGAAGACCTACTCTATATTTTAACTGTTTTTCTATGATATAATGTAAAAAGGTGTAGGGTGATTCACTGACGTCCCTCAGTCTTAACCCGCTTATGTGTTATGATCTGGGATTAACTAGCTGAGACATGATTTGTGGATATACTGTATATTTCCATTCAGTGATGCAGTTAAGTAGTTGTATTTATGCAAATTCATCCATTCCTTGTCTCTGATTTATAGAAGACAATATCACAATACTTTACATCAGAAAATGTTGCCTTTCTAAAAAAATATTTTTATTTCAGAATTAATTAAAAACATTTCATGGGTTTGCAGTTATTTTTACCTGAGAGAGGACTTATGCATTTGGTTATTTAAAATGTAAGATTTTTAAACAAACACTAGCATTTTGGATTTGTGTTCATGAGCTTTTGCATTGTGTGTTCTTGCCATGCATTGCATGTTCTTGTCGTTCATTCCTCCATGACGCCATGTTTGGCTGTATAAAGCGTTACTATTAACGATAATCAAGGTCGAGACTGAAGATATATACATGTAAATGAACACATGCACAGGGACTAAAATATTTCAACAGTAGGGTAATGCTTTGCAAGAAAAATATAAACATACTGTGTGCACATATGCAAACATTTCTAAACAAGTACGCATAGACACCCAAACAAAAATACAAATACTCAACTAAAACCTAGACCCAGTTAGATTTTTTCAAACAATAGACTCATGAGCCTCAAAAAAATATTATGGTAGTCTACTGAAACAATGTAACAAATTGGTGACAAAGGAATGGGTTTAATTATGAATGAATTATGAAAAGTCTGTAAAAGGCTGTAGCTACTCTCCTCCTGATAATCATTCTGTTTTGGCCATGTCCACATGTAATGTCAAGCTCGCCCTCTTAAGACAGTCCTCATCAGACCAGAATGAACCTGCCAGTGACAGTAATAAAGAGCTCCATCTGCGCCTGGCAGGCAGAGGCAAATGAACCAATTAAGGTCTGGTGAAATCTCCTCTTTCACCTATTGGCAATGGCTGCTGTCATCTCCTTCATGATGAAAAGGAGAGAGTGCAAGGGTAATTAAATACCAGCAGGGGCCAGGGGGCAAACCTAATAACTCTCTCTAACAAGCCAATAAGAGGCCTTATTGCTTAAGGGTTCACACAACCCAGAGCATTTTAATAGCGAAGGAGACCACTTACTGCACACAAACATCTAAGTAGTTAATAGGCCTGCATGTTCCTCAGAGAAAATTGACCTTGTGGAGAAAAGGCAACAATAGCTCATAGACAAAGTACAAAAACCTCTTATTCCACCTTGTGTCTGCCAAAGTCACTTCTTCTGCTTTTGTCAGAACTGGTTTTCATGGAACTCAAAAACACACAACAGGCTTTGCTGAGTATACATACAGTACTTAGTAATCCCTGTTGTAGCATGTTGCCATCTGCTGGCAAAAGAATGCTTGTACAACAGTATTCTGCAGAATCTGTGAATGTGCAGTACTCCACGTATTGCACATTGTTACTGTCCTTACCGAGCCTTATGTGTTATTGGAGTATGACATTCAGCATTCAACACAAGGACCTCACAAACAGAAGTAGGGAGGTGATAGGACTGAGTGTGGTGTCAGAGGCCTAAAGTTCGCAAACCCTTGGTTTGATTTGTTCAAATGTATCTTTGAATAAGGTTGGAAAGCACTGTAAAGTGTGTGCAACAACATGCCGAATGTGGATAGTCGATAAGCTAGTTTAACTTCAGGCCAACCCAAGTTGCAACTGCCTTCGCTGTGTCTGTGCACCCTACCATAGTGTCCTGCTAACAGGCTCTGCCCTGACACGTTTTTTCCCCCTTTTGCCCCCGACCCTGATTGTGTGACTGCACGCCACTGGCTCCAATCAAAAAATCCAATCACAAGCAAAAAGCAAGCAAACAAACCAAAAAACACCTACCTCTGTAGCAAATTATTAATTAAACAGAAATTATGCTTCTCTTTCAATGGCATGAGGCCGAAAGTCCTGTGAACAACCAATATTTTTTTTGGAAGCCTTATCTCATAGATATGCCTTTCGTATCTTATAACTATGACTTACTATATCATAATTACTTAATCCGGATCTCATATATACTAGAAAACAATCTACAGTATAGTAAAGGTTATCTATCATTGCAATTTGAGAAGACAAAAGAATTATGGCACTCCCTGATTTAATGCGTTTTTATTCCCTCCTTGGTTTTAGACAATGGGAGATAATAAAATCACTGAGTAATGTGGACAGTATTATTATAAGGGTAGGGTTTTTTTCTGTCTATCCTATATATCTTTATAAGAGCTTAATTGTCAATATAATTAAGTCTTTTTTCAACAAAGTATTTTAAAAAAATGTTACATTAAAGGTTAATAGTGTACAGTCCTCACTTGTGTGAATAGATGTGAACTTTTAAAAGACACAGGAGGTATACTATTGACATGGATTCTATTAGTTAATTCTTTTTAGCCTATTACTTTTTTACATTTTGGAAAACTACTAATTAGCTATTGACAGTTCATTTTCACTATGTACCATTGGATGTACTGACAACTGGGACCAAATTACTTTAATACTGAAGAAATCTTGAAAACCTGATGATTTTCGGGCTCCTTTCCCTTCAGTATACGTTATCTCATAGTTACGACATCAAGACCTCATTATTATGCGATGTTTTCACTTAATCGTGAGATACGGAAGTCATAATTATGTGTCAAAGCCTCCGGAACGTATTTTATTTTTGTGAATGCAATGCGCCTCCGCAGCCACAGTCACCAACGAAAAAGTCAGCGTACGGGACTTTAGCCTCCCGGGAAGACATCAAGCTAAGTGAGTAAGTTTCACAATGATATAAAATGACTATGTTTTATCGGGTTCAACTTTTCCGTGTGAGGGCTCTGGTCACAGATCACGGATTATAGAGTTAAAACTCTAACATTAAGAGGGTAAATAATACGTATTCCACCTTTTTTCCACAAGGCGTCGAGCAGCTACGTTTATACATCTGCGTTCCTACGGCAACGCGCCGAAGCTTCCTCCAAGGGGATCATGGGAAACAGTTCTGGCTACAGAACAGGAGGGAGTTTCGAAATTATTTCACGATTAGCTAAAGTTTAACATGTAATACCATGGCTTTATTGAATTTTTGCAACCACCTGATGTGAGCTAAACATGTGAGTATAGCCAATGTATCTGAAGTACTCAGGTTAGGCTTTTTTCGGGAACAGTGATCCTCGCTGTAAGCAAAAGTAGCTAGGTGGCTAACGCTAGTTAACAGTATGACAACAACGGTTAACATTAGCTAATAGCACGGCACCATAACATTGTCAGTACATGTCATTTATTGTCGTGAACATATAACGATTTCATTGCGTATTCAAAAATGGAAAGCTGTGTAGCTAATCAGAATGTTTACATTGCAGCAAATAAGCATGTTGCTTGTCTACTAACCTACAGATTTATGTCGCCTTGCTTGTCTAGAGGGATCCTGTAATTTCGATTAACCCTTCGTGAATGCGTAATCACGGCGAAGAACTGATGCTGCCTTTGAGACATGGAGCTAAAATTGGAGGTCGTTTTGTCATCCAGCATCAAAAGGAAGAAACCATGGCCGCGATTCTGTTGGCTTGGGCAGGTGAGGAGAGTAGAGTGTTAGGAAGAAGCATTTTAGGCAGTGATACGAAAACTTTGCTATCATTTGTCAGAAGAAAATGACTATGAACCGGTGTCGTGTCACTATCAGGAGAAGGAGTCTGTGTTCCTGTTAGATGACAAACGGATCAGTGAGATCAACATGGTGTCTGGTCGCACAAAGAAGAGGACCCCTAAACTCCATCCTTTGCTCAACAGTGTGGTGAAAATGGCTTCATCCCACAATGGTGAGTCTAATGTATTAACTCGAAGCAAAGCACTTGTCACCTGTCAATTCTGAGAGTACATTTACACTTGTCTGTTGCTGTTTTTTTAGGTATGTGGCTTTGTGGACTATTGGTATCAGGAGAGCTCTTTCTGTGGAACAGAGATAAAGACTTGTTGAAGACTGCTGCAGCAACCCCAGAAGTAGTTCACGTAATTACTTCTGGTCAAGGTATGCACTATATTTACAGTATAAGTGGCAAATACAAAAGTTTTTCATTAAACTACATAGTTAGGAGGGGGAGACATTAGATCTGCAATAATGATCCCAGTACTGCTGTGAAACTGATATATGAAGTCACTTGGAAGATGTGGGAGAGTTAATTCAACCAATACATGAACAAGTACTTATGTGCTTATTTTTTCCTGTGAATGGATTTATTAAAGGTGATGCTTACAGATTTTTTGTTTATAACATGAGCTGCACATACAGTATCCTAAATCCCTATGTTTCTGTTATATGTCAATGAATTATCAAATCCTAAATCATGGATGTAGGTGTGTTTTCACAGGAAATGCCACGAGGTTGTCTCTCCAGGTTTCTGAGGATGGGATGTGTGTGCTACTGGTAGCCATAACAGGGCAAGTCTTCCTGTGGGAGTGTATGGACGTCAGGGATTTGATGGGAGTACGAGATGGCAAAGTCAAGGGACACTGGGCACATATACAGCCCCTTGAGGATACCATTCTGCCTTCTCCACAAGACAAAGAAGCATCCCAACACACAATTTTTGTAAAGACAGAGGTCTGTACTCATAATAAGAGTACATGTTTGATATGTTATGCAATGTTTCAGTCAGTGGCATGATTTTACAGACCTGTAGTCTTTTTCTTATTTTCTACAGGCCTTATATCTTATTTGATCTCTCTTCAAACTCCCTTAGGTTATGGGTGATGCCTGCTTATCAGCCTTTGTTTTCACATCTGGAAAGAACCTAATCATTACCTGTCTGAAAATTCAGTGGGAAGAGGGCCACATGAGAGTTGGGTGAGTGAGCAGGTCTATGTAACAGTCAGGACTCTTACTGGATATTATGGTAGTAAAAATTGCACATTTCTCTTTGCAGTTCTGTGGGATATAGCATACAGTGGGCCACCAAAACATACCCCATGTCTCATCTCACCCCACCCTGCAAACCAGTTAAGTCTAGAGGGGCCTTGGTGCAAGCCTTCTCCCCAGATGGCCAACTGTTAGCCATCGTTCTGAACCAGAGACAGCCAAAGGTGAGCATCTGGCCCCTCTATATTGCACATCTTCATCTGTTTCTTTTTCTGGGTACATTCATCTGTAGAAACCTGAATCAAGATTTGTGTTTCCTGTTTTTGAAACCAGGCTACACAGGTCCTTTATGTGAGCACACAGAATTTTGTCTCAGTATCAAGTTGCCTTGGAGGATGTGGAAGTAAGAAAATGGCGATCCCCTCTAAATACATAAGGTACAGTATGCATGAGTAAAAATGTGTTGTGGTTGGTGCAGTAGTCAGCCAATGACAGGCTTAACCTGGGGGTTAACATCTGTTTAGTCAGACTGTCTAAATACTGCTGGGGAAGGGCCATGACTGAATTGTCACAACTTTAAATAAACAAAGTAGTGTTGACATTGTGCCTGAGTTCAGCACATCATTTCCCGACAGTCTCAAAATAAAATTTACCAGAAGGGAATGGTCATTTCCCAGCATCACCGGCACAGAAAACAATGTCTGTACAATTCTATCAAGACTACCTAAATTAAAGTTAGCAGGAAACTATTGCCACAAGAGGGTGTTTTACATCACCCAAATGCCACCTGTCATTAGAACTACTTTCAAATCTTTGAAGTACAGTGTCTATTTATTTAGAAAAGATCTTAAAATATTTTGTCTTTTAGGTCCTACTGGGTTGCCAGTGTGAGCTGGTCATCCAGCGGCCTTTTCCTGGCTTGTGTTCTCAAGAGAGGCTCCCTTCTTATGTTGGCTCGCCTCGGAGGGCTTCTCACTCTAACAAGCTCTGGTTGCAATGTTGACTTTGGGCCTGCACACTTCTTACCCCTGCACCCTCTCATCACTTACCGGTATACATTTGAGGCATTTTGCTCTTCATTTATGATCCTTTGTTACAAGTTAATGATGTGTTTGGGCTGATCTTGTTAATTATCATTTCCTCTCTGTCAAATGTGGTCGTCTTTTCTATTGATTTAAAGTTTCAGCATGATAGTCATGTCATTGCCTCTCTCTTATTAATCCTAACCATGAACAAAGTATAAATTGAGTGAGAAACATGATGATTTATTATATATAATGTGTGTTTTATTTTCTCTCTGTAATAAAGGTTTTTCTGTTTTTCCACGAACTTTACTTTCTCTCTGCAGGCCAACAGTGTCTGCAGGAAGAGGAGATGCCTCTCTGTCCAGTTCTAGCTTGTCTGTGCGGGATGTTCTGAGGCAGCGGTATTCTGTGACCTGGCATCCACGGCTGTTGTATCTCATTGTGTCTGACGGCTACATGGCCACGGTTATGAGGGTGCTAGATAGGGCCTCTCCTGCCATGTTGCTAAAAGCACTTCTTAAGGACACAGGCAAGGATCTTGAGAAGGCCAGCCGGATACTGGATAAATCACAGGTGGTAAACCAGGGACTTCTAGAAGTGGGAATGGGGATCTTACTCAGCTTCAGCTTTTGTATGTAATTCACTTTAGGACGATTCTTAATATTTTGTCTTTCCTCACATTCATTATTTTCAGATTCATGTAAGGGCTTGGTTGGAGTCTGTGTCTTGCCTGAATCTTGACAGCAGCCTTGAGGCACTCAACCCCATTGTTACATGTGGGCCCAACACCACAGACTCTGTCTTTTCAGCAGCTGCAGATGGATCCACTTTGCCACTTTTCCTGCAGGACCAAGGGACATTGGGGGGAACCAAGGAGCTTCTTGGAAAAGTACAGGTGGGTAACATGTTATCAGTTAGGAAATTATAGCTTTAGATTCTTTGTAAAAAATAATGATCCTGTTTGCATGTAATTACACTGAGTTAGAAGGCATCATGGCTGCTGTATCAGCTACTTGATTCACTTACGTTAGCTACCTCTGACTTGCTATTTGATTGTGTGGTTTCCTAGGCTTTCTTTGAGGATGACTCTGATTTAGAGGGACCCCCTGCTGGTTCTCATCTGGAGGATGGCGGTCGTTTAGAGTTTGCCTCCATGTTTGACACACTCCACGCCCTGGACACACACACTGACACTGGACTTGTTAGTGGTCCAGATTATGAAAAGGACTTTGTTGAAACAGAGAGGAAGACTCCTCTTATTCATCGTGAACTTGGGAAAATCCAGAGTAAGCTGCTAACAGCCTGGGCTTTTAGCATGTCTCTAGGAAATGCTGTGGAAGATAGAGCTCGTCTGTTGAAGCATACCCTCTATTGTGTGGTGCGATTTGCTGCTTTACTCCATTTGATCCCCAGCTCCATGGTCCACACAGGAAAAAAGAATAACTCAGTTTCTACTTCCCTCCTTCATCTTATCAAAGCCCTTCTATCTTTTCTTCCCTGGGATAGCACTCATTCAGATGGGCCATGCTGCCTGGGACTGGTGGTAGAGCTCACTAAACGACTGGTACGCCTCCTGCTGACCCCTTACCCTGAGTCCTACCAGACCGGTCACTGTCAGCTATCATCTCAATGTCTATCCACCACCCTGCATATCTTGCAGCTGGTCTCCAATTCTCTTGACCACACCTACAGCCTGCAGCAAAGAACTGTGTGGTCCTCTGCAGAGAAGGAATCTCTTTCCCAGCCACTACAGCTCTGGCCATCAGATGTACACTATGTGCCTCTGCTACAGGAGGAGAAGGAAAAGAGACTCAGCTTGCTACATCAGGCACAACCTGTTCCGCAGCGACCATCCAGCAGGTAGAGACGGTCTCTTTTGGCTTTTTATGTGCCAGTGTTTACAAGCAAATAGCCAACTATTTGTTGTTGTGGATGCCAATCTTAGTAATTGCATGTCATGCTTTACCTTGACTTTAAAGTCAAACAAGATTAATGATTTTCTTTTTTGGCCAGATTGGTGGGAGTGTGGCAGTGGGTGTATAAGATCACCCAGCAGTATCTGGAAGAACTGAAAAGCTTTAAAGGCTGCGATGGCTGGGAGGAGGAACAGGAACAGCTGTCTTTCATCATGTCACAGATCCAAACAGCTCTGCAGGCTACAGGAGAAAGGCTAGAGGAGGGCCCTGCACTGCTGAGTTACCTAGGTCTGAAACAGATGGACTATTTATCTAACTATGGTTATTCTACCAGCCACAGGAAATTAATTTAATGTTTATTTTGTACACTATTCAGTTTTGTGTAAAAGGAGATGGATGAACTGAACTGTTGGCTAAGGAGCAATATCTTTTATTTAGGAATTTCAACCCTCCCCTTCCCTTATAGCTAGAATCTTGAATCCTGTGGAATGATGGGGTGCCGAAACTCTGTCCACTGAGCCAATTGTTTGTTCGTGTGACTTTTCTTTTCTTTTCTTTTTTATATATATATATATATATATGCCCTGGATATTCACTGAGAATTGGGTGGTTTAAAACTACACAAACCAAATACAAAATTGCAACAGAGTAATGTAACTGTGTTTTAGATCAATTAGAAGAATAGTTTTGTCTGAATAATTAGTGTTGTTGTTTAGCATTTCACTCTTCTCCCCTCAGGTGAACATCTTTTCCTGGATGGCTTGTATCCAAAAAGCGCTGATGCTTGGCAGTCGCAAATTTGTGAAGAGATTAGCAAAAGTAAAAACCATTTCTTCAATTTTTTCATTAAGGTATACAATATGTTCACATTCGGCCTGAAATGTTAATCCTATGTCTTATTATTAGGTTGTGATCGTAGGGCCTTCCAGGAGGCACGGCTTTGTCTGGCACTCCTATACAGTCTCTTGTCCCAGTACCGTCTAAGGGAAGCCCAGGAGTTGGGGGACCACATGGCCCGCCTAATACTGCACAGGGCCGGACACCAGAAGGACAACTTGACTTGCGTAACAGGTCAGCCATGGTCAATAATTCCTCTGTCTTTTAGAGATTTTTCATTCATGAGTCAGTTTATGGAATTGAGTTGTAAATAGCTAACATTTGAACCTGGCCAGTATGATTTACTTAAATTCATCAGTATGATATGAAACATTGTCTAAAAGGTCAAGCTTTAGAGCTGCAGAGTATAAGTCTGCCTTTATTTCTCAGTGATTATACAAAAAACAGAAAGTAAGTCATGTTAGTTATTAGCCCTGCCTTTGTGTCTTGCAGCAGACTCTCTTCCTTGCCCGTGGCTCCCGATGGACCTTCACAGTGAGGCAGCCTGTGCAGTGATTCAGAGCCTGGGGAGATTCATGGCCACTTACTTCACCACCCAACCCCTCCACATCCTGCCCCCTCACAATGTGGCCATCCTGCCTCCACTACATGTACCTCATGGTATGTTTCCCAAATTATTAATCAGTTAAAAATATTATTTTTTCATTATATTTAATTATATTTTTAACTATAAAATTAACCAAATTGATGATTTTGTAATATGTCTTTTCTCAGCCCCCAGTGTTGGGCGCTTGGTGCCACTGTGCCAGGAGGAGGGGGCTACAGCAGTTCGACGACAGCATCTGTCAGAAGTATGGACAGTGGACTATGCCCAGGACCTGCTCCTGCTAGGGGGTCTACTTCCTGAGGCTGTGTGGTTGGCTTACCATCTCGGGGACTGGAAAACAGCGGTGTCTCTGAGTCTGGCCTATACAAGCTATTGCACTGACCACTTTGACTTTACTCGGTCAGTGTGAAAGAAAGCATACAATATAAACAGGGAGAGAATAAGTGTATGGTGCAAGTTTTCTGTTACTGTTGCTAGTTCTAGAATATTTAAAATCTGATTTCAATTGTAATGAGCATGACAGTTACTTCTCTCACGACAGGCTGAGGTGGAGAGAGCTCCACCTCCCAACATTTTTGGAAGCCGAAAGCATTTTTCAGGCTGAGTTGGAGTGTCTTCTCGGCAATAAGTCTGACTCCCTTGAGCACAGAGACAAGGATGGTGACAAGAGCTTCACAGGTGTGTGAGACCTGACAACTGTAAGATGATCACAACACACATATAACCCTTTAATTTTAATCTAGGCCTTGTCTCACCTCCTTTTACCAGACCCCTTTGAAGGAGTAGACTGGGATTTATTGCAGTTTTCCATAAAGGAGATACTTAAAGCATCAGTCATGGCTGGAGTGAATGTTATGTCTTCACCCTTGTCTTCCTTGCTGGACAAAGCTAAAGAATTGTGTTCCTGCCTACCTATGTTGGTGCCCAATGGACTGTATCTACCTTCCCCACCTCTTTATTGCCCTCAGCCTTCCCCCAACACACAGGTAAATTAAATAGAAGATCAACTTCTACCTATGTTTACGTATAAATCCTATAATTACATGTTGCGTGTGTCTCATTCTTAGGACCCGATGGGGACAATAGGACAGTTTACTGAAGTTGTATCACGTCACAAAGTGTCTGCGGTTCTCCAAAGATTACTTTTACTTCTGAGATCTGCTCATTGTTGCCATCCTGCTGCCCAGTGGTACATCACTCATCTGCGCCGTGCCAGACACCTACTACACAAGGTACTTTACAGGGCTGAAGGGATTTTATCTTGCTTAATAATAAGATTAAAGGCCCTAAGTGTGGCTAACATAGCTGATATTTCCAGTCTTTATGGAAGAAAGAGGTCATGTGTTTAAAGCTACATTCTTCTTAGTACAAGTGATTGTTTTTTGGTTGTTTTTCTTTTTGAACTTGTGATTCAATGTCATGAATCACAAATTCAAAAGGACAACAACAGTCATACTGGACAAGCACAATCACACTTTTCTGAAGCAATGCCAAAACTGTTCCATTTTACTACACCGCCCTTGTTTCCTCATGCAAATAGGACATAGATAAAGATGAAACTCAAAATTATACTTGGTTGTGTCCTGTAGAATAGATTAGCTGTCATCTTCCAGTGATCAGCAATAATTTCTTATTTTGTTAATATTACTTCATCTTGTGCAAATATTACCATAACCTACTGACAGTAGTTAAAAGTTGGCGATTACACTACTAATCGCATTACTAAAGTGTCATGCCATCTTAAATAGTGGAAATATCTGATGATGTTTTCAGATCAAGAAGAAGTACTCATACCCAGCAGCTGCTGAAGAAGAGAGGGCTTTCCCAGAGGGCCTGATGAAGTTTTGCACCCGCAGTGGATTCTTCAGACGGGGGCCTAACAAAGATGGTCATTTGGACCCCGATACCATCCAAACTATAAGTAAGATGCTTAAAGTACAATGTGGATATCATAATCAATAATCAGTTTTTTCAGATAGTACTTATTAACTAATTTTCTGCTACAAGTCTGTTTCAGGGAGTTGTGTGGTTTATGCTGGATGCTGCATGTCAGGGACCAGCTCTCCATTTCCTGTAGGAAGTATCAGGCGAACAGACAGCATGGTAGAGATGAACAGGTATTAACTTTCTGTTTGAGTGTGTGATGTATTTCTGTAAATATTGTCAGCTATTGATGCCCTGTGAGTATGCGTGTGTATCTGTGTCCCTTAGATCCCTGGTCATCCCGAAGTGATCTCTAGCTGCATTGATGCTCTCCGCTGGGCCTGTCGTTTCCTGCCTTTCTCTCACTTCCTCAATGCTGAAGAAATTCTCCAGGACGTACTGCTCAGCCTTGTGTCCGATCTACCTCCCATCTCTTTGGTGAAATGACTTTTTCTTGTCTTTTCTTACATGAGCAGTGTTTATCAAACTAAACAGACTGACCTCGAATAAGTAAATTTCTCATCCTTTCATGTTCTTCTTCTTAGGTGGCAGACACGCTGGTGCGAGCCTTCCCAGAGGAGGAAGAGTCTGTCAGAGTCCCACTGAGAGAAAAGTATAACTCACTGCTGCAGAGACTCAGGCAATGCATTGTCCTTGGTATGAAGACCTCTGTTCATTAAAAAGTTACTTTGAAATGCTATACAACATTTAAAAGATGCAAATTTCTGAATGGTTATGTTTTTATATTATGGGTTTCGAGCTGGGTCATAACACCAGTCCTTGTACTTTGGTTAGTGCTGGTAGCATATGATCACTGTGTGCTAACTTGAGAAGTGGTTTAAAATCCTCAAAGTTTGTGTATTAATTTAAGTGAACACAGGGATAAACAGGGATTTGACCTGTTATATTCTTAGTATATATTATTATTGTGCCTTCGCTTCTATGGCGTCTAAGCTTGAGAATGACTTGCCTGAGGAGCTCAGACTTACCAAATCACTAACTTCTTTTAAATCATTTTAATTGGTTAGCCTTTGAACAATTTTAATGTTTTCATGTGACACTTTTATATTTATATGCTGCACTTTTTGATATCTATATGTTCTGTATAGTAGTTTGTAACATTTGTTTTTACTGATTTTTGCCTTTTGATTTTAGTCCCCTGTCTCAGCTTTTATCCTTTGTTGTGTGTAAAGAACTTTGTAACATTGGTTTTCGAAGGTGCTACGAAAAAACTTGTTAATATTATTATTATTCAGTATCTGTGACTCCTAAAAATGGGTGATGTATTTTTAAATGTCTCTCTACGCTATTTTGTCTGTTCTGTGTCTCTAGAAGCGGAGAAAGAGGAGGTGAATGAGTTAATGATGATTCAGATTCAAGACAAACACAGGCAGAGGAGAAAACATCTTGGGCGTTTGCGGAGGCACCTGGCCCCTCCTGAGCTCCATCTGTGGGAGAAAGAAGAGGAAGAGGAGGATAAGGGAAGCAAACACAGGATGGCCATGTTAAAGCAACTTTCACTGGGTACAAGTCTGAGCAACAGCACTTTAACAGACTGTGGGTTCCCCCCAGTGTGCAGTGATGGAGACACAGCAGAGAATACATCAGCGGCTATCTCCCCTGAACAGCATTGCCGACCCATGACCAGGTAGCCAGTAAAGAATAGTAGCACTACTATTACTCTGAAAAATCATCTATGCTGTGGCTTATTCTGTGCACTTGTTTTTAATTTCAGGGACAAAAAATCATATAAAGTAAGAGACAAAGAATATGCTGTTAAGATTGAAAGCGCCATTCAGGAGGAGAATTACCCAGATGATACCGAGGGGAATGAGAAGTCCTCTCTACCAGTGGTTGGCACCTGGGAGTTTGAGTTGGAGGATGAAGAGTATCTAAACTTCCTGGAGCTCTTCCTCAGCTACGTGTTAGAGAAGGATAGTGCTGATGGAGGGAACTCGGGCAGTGAACTTCCTTTGCTGAAGGGCTTCTCCTCCCAGCTGAGGGAGAGAGAGTTGCATTCTCTCACTTTTGATGTGCTCACAACTGTTCATCGCCGTCAAAGGGATGGGCACCATCCAGGGAGAAAACACTGGGGCAATGAACCTCCAGTGTTCAGAGCTGGATGCTGCTACAAGCCCATCAAACAAAGTACAACCCCTGAAGTGCAAACGTCTTCCATCGGGAGTGAAGGCCCCTTATCCAGAGCTAGCCCTTTTGTCAGCTCTCTTCCTGGGCTGAGAACTGGCAGGCAAAAAGGTTTGTTTGGCCTCCGACAGCAAAGCAGTGTGCCTTTAGTCCAAAGAATGAAAGGAGGCCACTCTGGTTCTGAAAATAACCCTATTCAAAGTGCCTTTCCCATGAGGCAGCCATCAGAGAGCTTGGTATTAGCCTCTTCAACTTCAGTGGAAGCTGTGGTTGAACTGCAGCAGGGCCTGGACCCTAAATTAGAGGCTCAGTTTCCAGAGCTGGGTAGGCTACTGGAGTGGATGGTACGCTGGGCTGATAGGAGGGTGCTACTGGGACATCATGGCAAAAAGAAGAAAGAGAGGGGAGGAGGGGTAGGAGGAACAGCTGAGGAAGGAGTAATGATTCGAGTCAAAGCCTCAGCACCTGCTGTCCTCACTTCCCTCAGCTTGCTGGAGTGGAGGTACACTGCTCTACTCAGGACAGACGACTACAGTACTCACATCCAAGTTCCAGAAACACAATGGACTGTAGCCCCTGTGCTGCAGCCTGCGGTGGACAGGAAGCTGGAGAGAGAGAGCAGTGTTGATACAGGCTACCCTGGGTCAGCCAACACTCCCATCATTGGTCTTGATTACAATTTACAGCAAGGAGAATTGTCCATGTGAGTGACCCATGTTTTTATTTACAAATGCTTGTTAGTGAGCCAGATGGAAACTGGCACACATACATACAGTAGGTCTGTAGCAAGCCAGTTTGTTTCATAAATTTCACAATTTAGTTGACCAAGTGTTTTGGAATTTGGTCTTTTGACATATATTTAAAACTGGGTTGTGTGCAGTCAGTGTGTATGGTTTATCAGAGATTGTGAGATTTTACACGCTGAAGATTTAAATCTTTGCTGAAGAAGCACAAATTGGTATGTTAGCAAATATCATTGTAATTGGACACATGGTGATAGCAAAGTAGCAGCAAAAATAAATATGTACTCATATTTTGATATTTTTTTTTTTTGTAATTACTGATTTGATAATTTTTTCTTTTTATTTTACTGTTTACATGAATAATATGCTGTATTTATACACTACTTGTTTTCCTGCAGTGGTTCTACAGATGAACCAGAGGAACTGACATGTCACAGGATGGCTCTTCCTAATGAACAGGATCAACTGACTTTTGATGCTCAGCAGAGAAAATCCAGTTCACAAAAACCATCTCTCGATGACTTAGATGTTACACCTGAAAAAGAATGTATGATACTAAGTTATGTTCGATCATAAAAGTTGCTGGATTGCAGACCTTTATAACACAGAATATTAAATGCTGTGTTTGGTATTCTCAGGCAAAAGCAGTGGCAGTGAGGGATTTCAGGTGTCATCCTCTATTTCCCATGGAAACATCTCTGAAAACATCTGCACACCTGAAACGGTGAATATTACCATTCAGGATTTCCATTCTTCATATGTATCATCAAGGTTGTCAAAACAAATAACTGTTATTTTTTCTTTTCAAGAGTTTAAAGCTTGCAGAGCTGGACTTCTCAGAAAATGCCGAAGATATGTCCAGTTCCACTTCTCTGTAAGTTTTTAATGTTCCTTATTTAACTTATTTACTTTGGAAAAATATATGTGAATGTGTAAAAGTTTTTTCAAAGGAGAGCCATTACTGCTGTAAGTTAGTGCCAAGAAGTGCCAGAAGTTTTTTTAAAGTGTTTCATAATTCTTTTAGATTTTAAGTCTATTATGTTATGTAATGTTTTCTATAGTTACAGGTCACAGTTATTCTTCAACACCACACTATAATATATAAAAGTAGCATAAAAGATTGTCCTTGTTAAGTTATTCATACATTAACAATTTGGTGGAGTTTTAAATGCTGAAATTGAAAATGTTTTGTTGTTCAAGCCACAGTTTTTTTCTGTCATCCTAGAAGTCAAGTACAAGCTCCTCCACACCCAGAGCCCCAAACTCTTCCTACTGTCCAGACTGAGGCCTTGGTTCATGCAGAGCTTACTGATTCGACTGGAATGCTGCTCCCCAATACACCTGTAGATCCTCCAAGCCTTCAGCCACAAAGCTCCACGGCTGGTGGACACACTCATGTTTCTACAGCCCCCGGTCAGCCGTCATCCAATCAGACTCCACCAATGAGACAGCGACTGGGCGAAGACTTATTTAGATTGGTTCAGGTGAGAACAGGCTGACTGAAAGGAAAAATTCTGTTCAACTGTCTCGTATGATTGACTATTACCTGAAGTGTTTTTGTCTTTATTTGTAGCATATCAACTACATGAGCCTGATGGAGGTTTTGGGGGCTTCATTTTCCAACCTGCAACTCGCCCAGCAGAGCTCTTCTTTGGCTCAGTCGAACATGAACTCCTCACACCCTACTGTGTCATCATCCTATGTAACCAATTCCATCCCTCCGCCAAATGCCTTACCTGTTCAAACCACCATTTCTGTGACACCCCAGACACAGGCAAATGTTCCATGTTCAGGATCCAACAACCCTCACTTCAGTCAGGCCCCTGCATGTATGTTTGCAGAGCAGCCTGCCGTACAGAGCTCAGGGAAAACCTTTCCAAGAGGTGGCCAGTGTCAGATCACCAGGAAACTACCCTCCACTGCCAATGGTGCAGATGCACATGATCAGGTATTAGTCTAATGTATTGTTAAATTGTGAAATATTGTCTTTATGTGTGAAACATATTTACATCACGGTGAAATCAAGCTAAATACATTTTCTCTTTTCTTCAGGAAATTCAGCCACTCTCTGTCCAGGCGGAGTCACCAGAAATCCAGTTCAGACAGAGCAGGAGGTTAATCCCATCTTCTCAGGGGCTCCTGTCCACTACTGACATTAGTCACACTGTTCCCAGTGCTCCTGTGGTACTGCCCTCTAATGATAGCATACAAAATGACCCTGCAACCCAGGTCTCGGGCCTGAAATTACTACAGCTCCAGCATCCTTCATTGCCCCGGCAGAGTGCCCCACACCATCCTCCAGCCCAAGGGCCCCAGACGCTGCTCACTGCAAACCCTGCAACTCTTGAATCCCATCAGCCCAAGCTTAAACACAATCACCAAGCTGCCCTAAAGAAGGCAGAAGAAGAAAAAAGAAATGGGTCTTCAGTTCCAAGAAGACAACTCAGTTTTGATCATCCACATTATCCAGCTCCCAGGAACTCTCAACCTCAGATTCAGACATCAGAGAGGTCCTGGGGCCAGGAGTTCTCGTTACCTTCTCCTGCTTTACAAGCTCAGACACCTGCACCAATGCAGGGCCTTCGCCTGCTGCAATTTCAGCCTGTTCCACACAGCAACATCACATTCCCTAAACTACCCATACCATCTTCTTCTAGGCCCTCTACGGTCATTGCAGCTCCAATGGGAGAAACACGTCTGATCAAGCTTCTACATGTAGAGTCTGGACCAAAAATGGCAAGCTATACATCTATTAATTCAAGATGTTTAAACTAGGTATCAGGAAATCTTGCGTCGTAATTTATGTACAGATATCTGTCTCTACCACAGATTTTGCCTCTGGCAGCTCCTTCGACCCAAATGACCCGTCTCATCTCCATGGAAGAGTTGACAAGTTCAGTGAGCGGGAGGCAGAGCGCTGAAGAGGCACGACTGCGGTTGCTCAGAGTTGACCCACCTACTGAAAGCACTAGAACAGCTACCACTTCTCCCAGCTCTAACTCCAGCAAGAGGCAATCGCATATATTATTTGGGATGTTATTGATTGTCATTTTCGTGCTGCTGATTGTTTTACTCACTGTGTTTGTTGTGTGGTGTTCATAGGCAGAGGAGGAGAGAGGAAAAGGCGAGGAGGGCCAGAAAAACAGAGGTCACGTTCAGACCAAATGAGTCTATCATTCCTACACAAGAGGTAGAAAAATAATCATTTCAGTAAGAAGTATTTTGTACCATTAAGAATATTAAATTGTTGTTCCACTAGCATCTGTTTGTTCCAATATGTCTACAGACAACAGATGAACCTGTAAATGAAGAGCCTGTGGTTGCAGGGGAGATCCCCGCGGGAAACGACTTTGCCATTCCTCTTGGTAAGTCTGACATTCCTGATTGTACATATCTTTTCCATGGACAGACCATCTGTGTCTTCAGATGATTTAGACCCCAAATTGAAAAGGCAGAACATGGAGTACAATTTAGTGTTTTGTTATGAGTGGAAAATGCAAGAAAAACACACCACTATGTCTCAGAGGATGGACCAAAAGCTGCATTCTTGCAGTTTCAAATTTACAGTGGTTGATTTAAGAGGGGTGGCACATTGACCATTTAATTGCTTGAATCTCATATGCAGTTTCTATGATGGCTCGAAACTGATCACCTTCTGATGAAATGCTGATGAATTAAATTTCTCCTGAGCTTTCTTCTGCCATATTAAGCTCCAAGATATTCAAACGAGCAAAATGATTTGAAGTTGGTTGTAGTAATCTTGTTTGAATTAGCAATGAAATAAAGGTTCTTTTCTATTTCCTAGCATTTACCCAATGGTACTTACATGTGCTACACACAGTGTAATGTAGTTCTTAACCAGACACATGGGTAGATTATAATGCTGTGTTTGAAGTTCCATTGATCTGCTTTTTTTTTGTTTGTTTGTTTTTAAATTAACTTCAACTCCAAGGATCCTTTGACTCTTTGCTGACTGGTCAGAGATTATTGGACAAGGCCATGTCCACTTCAGCTGAGCTCCATGCCTTTGCTTCCACATTTAAAAGACCCCCAGAGTGCCATGATGCTTTCACCAACACAGACCCAGGTGAGTATTATACAGCGTTAAGATTGTAATAGTTTTGCACCATTGTAATGTTATCAAACAATTGTTTATTTGTAATCGAACGAAAATGTTCTGTTAATGGATTTAGCTTTTTTGATCAATCAGAAATTAATAACATAAATTGAATTTCTCTGATCAGCCTGTATTCAATAATGTATAGGGGTTGTTTTAAGCACATGATTTTCACGTTGATTTTTTTTTTTTTTTTCAGCTTGTCCTCCCACACTTGTGGATAAAGGTGTGTCTGCCTTTGAGACAACTAGTAGCCCTAAATGTAAGTTGATCTGAATTTGTACATACAAGGACAACACACTGCTTTTTATTTTCTGCGGATACAATGACAAGTTAAATGTTGGATGTATGTGTGTTTTCTCCATGCAGCGCAAAGTTCACAAAATGTCCAGGTTTGTAATGAACATCCTGTTCAAGACAGTAAGGAGACCCCAAAGAAACCAGTGAAGATTATGGTAAGAGGCCAGGCATGAACATGGACTCAGTACTACATATGGAGTAGTACAACTTTTAGGGCCTGTGAATGGTGCTTTAGACTCTAAATCTGTGTCTAAATAGATGATTCCACTTAGTTAAATCTTGTACTGACCCCAATACAAAACACTGGGGCCTCGTATTCAGTGTGCAGAATGTAATATGTCCTTTTTACAAAACTGACTGCCTTCCAATAAGATCCATTGGAATTTGAATTGGCAAACACCAGCTGACCCTGTTGCTGCAGTATTGTCATGTAATCTAGAAAATGTCTCAACAAGGTACAGAATTGTGGCATGTTTTTTTTTTTTTTTCATATACTGACCGTGGTCTCCATACTTTATGGTTTTCATACATATGCACACTCATACCTTTTCATATTAAACCTGTATTCCAGCAAGGGGTTGCTTAATTAACGGATATTATAATACACTTCTCTTTGTGTCTTGGTCTTTGTCTCAGGATCTGCATGGCTGCCAGTTCATAAGTGTCTCGGATCTAGAAGACAAAGCACTTCACAATGATTTGCCACTGTGTCTCAGCCCAGGGGCACAAGACGTTCCTTCCATTTGCCCTTCTTCACCTACTTCTGCTCAGCTTCATGTTCTTGCAACTTCTGTTATTAGGAGTGCTGCTGCTGATCCACAACCCTCAATCACAATTACAGACGATCTCCCGAAACCCACCGTTCACCCAGGTATTTATTTTAAGTTTTATATGATCAGACCTGTGGTGACGAACAACACTATTGGTAAACGTTGGTCTAACTATCTGTTGTACTGTGCACTCTAGATATCCCTGAGGATTCTCTGTTACCCATCCACATTGAGCCCAATAAAGATCCAGAGAGAATCCCCCCACAAGACATGGCAGATCCTTCTTACTCTGAGATCTTTCGAGCCATAAAGATGCAGAGCGTTGCACCTCACAGAGCCTCCTCCTCACCTCCTACAGTCTGGTTCTCCTCTCACCTGTCGGAGCTGGACGCCCAGTTGGCTGCACTACAGAACATTGCAGACTATCTGGAGATGGACTTTTCCAACTCCAGGATGGTATTATTTTTACATAAGCATGTTGTTTTTGCATTCATTCTGCTTATATTTAATGACAGCCAAGTTTACAAATTAGCTATTAAGGCTGACACTTTTTTCCTACTTGTCTTTGTGTAGCTGGTGAACACCATCGAAAAGCTCACCCCAGTCTTGGCTCCTGATGTGAAGAGTACCATGGCAGTAAAAAAAAACGTCAGACTGTCTGTCCCACAGGAAGGTGTGCCTCTAAACACTCCATCTGCATAGAAAGCAGATGTAGTGTAGATGTTGTATTTAAATTACATTGGAAGTCCTTGAAACCCAGGCGCAAAAATTGCACCTTTAATAGATTAAAATATAACACAGTAACTTGTTTATTAAACTTCCATAAGCCTCTGTTAATGTCAGGTGTATATTCTCCATCTGTAACAGCATGGACACAACAATCTGACATTTTAACTGAACTGAATGCCTGTGAAGACGAAGAAGAAAATCAGGGAGACAAAAATGTGGTTCATAGTGACTCCTGCGCTCCCGAAAGACAGCCTTCATTCCATTTTTTCACTTCTTCTCACGGTCGCAGAGCTGGTCCTTCCTACCTTCACAACCCTTCGAGTAAAGATGCAATTTATTCAAACATTTCATGAAAAAATGTTACTACTTTAGACAATGTACTCATTGCATTTATAGTTGATAGATAGATATTTGAAAATATGTGTTTAGTCAAAAGTAATTTATTTCCAGGTATGCCACAGAAATAGTCCTGAATGCCAACTGCAAATTTAAAAAAAAGATGCAAATGGGATTAAAGTAGCTTTCATATTTGATTTATAACAATAATAGAAAGTCAGATGACAAAGGAACTCAAGACCTCAAGTCAGCTGTGGCACCGAATGTCTTCAGAGTGATTTTAGATGGATTCTTTATTCTTCTATGGTCTTATCCATGGTTTAATTTTCACAGAGTCATAATGTTAAAAGTTACTGTTTCATCTGTTTAATATTTGTGTGTCTCCCACAGAAATTAAAGATCAGTGGACTGAAGCATCTGGAATGTCTCATGCGTAAGTTTAAATTTAATCTGAAGTCTTGTAACCATGTTGTGACCTACATTATCAGTTCTGGATCTCCCATTTTACAATACTCTACACTCTACCTGTCAATCTCTAGATGGGAAGATGAGGATTTAGGTCAGACTGGGCTATCGGATACAGCAGAAATCTTAGACGAGTTGGTAAAGGAAGGGTATTTATCCCTGACTGACCTGGATTTGTCCACTTCACAGACTACACACCATAGCAGGTATGGTACCTGCCAAAAATGACTGCTAAACAAATGGCTACTTAAACAACTATGAATATCCCCGCACTGAAAAGTAATGTCACCCACAGCAGGCTGGATCAGCAGCAAAGTAGCTGGACGTCGCAGAAGAGTGTCCTTCCAGAGGATGAGAGGAGAGAGCTGAGGATCTGGATGAAAAGGAAACAGAGAGAAAGACTGGCTGTTTATCAAAAACACAGAGAAAGCCTGAGGGAGAGGGAGCTTAAACCTTTTTCTGCCTCTGGAAAAATGGTGAGATGTTGTCGCCTTTTTGCAAGAATTGATATTTCATTGTGTGTTTTGATTTTTAAAATTACATCAACATTGTCGTTTACCTGCTATAACCCTTCTTTCTCCAGAAATCAACAAACAGAAACCGAGCAACCACTTGGAGAACCAGAGAGGAAAAAGAAAAGTATGTACCTGCTTGCACTGTCTGTGCACAGGAGACATGCATATGTAGGAATGTAACTGTTACTTGCATTACTTGTTTAATAGGTTCATGCTTCTGGAGCAATACAACCAGAGAACACGTGAAGCTTGTTCTCTGGCCAGTGGCTTCCCCACCAGTCCTCCAATCCTACACAGTTCTTCACAACCTGACGGCCCTCCATTGCCCTCCACCTCCACTCCACCCTCTGGCAGCACTCACAGGTGTCGCCCGCCACAGTAATCTGACCAAGCTATTGTCTCATTAAATACTTATTGTATCCTCTTATAGCATTCAAACTAATCATTAATCATTCATTCATTATTCCACAATGATCAGAATCTGTACAAACCCAAGCCCGTTTTGTATGTTCATTCTAAACACCTGGAATTATGTAGATTTGGTAATGGAGGTAATATCTTTCTCTTAGGGCTTACAGTGTCTCTTCCAATGATAAAAGAACACTTAAACCCCAGTCAGGACAAACTCAGCCCCACCTTTGTTCACGGACTGCTGAGGACCAGGGATGGCCTTTGGAGGATCATTGCAGGAGACTGGGACTACATAGACCAGGTATTATAATGATATTCAACTAAACTGATTAGTCGCCTGTATAAAAAAAAAAAAAAGACTGATAAATGTTTTTCCACTCAATGCCATGAATGCAAATATTAAATTCGACAAAAGTTGTATATGTTATGTGATTTTTGGTATTAGCTACCTCTCTGCCAAGGGACCGTCTGTCTCAGGTGACCAGGCGGGGCATGCTCACGGACACGAAGAGCAAAACTAAACTGCTCACAACCAGCCAGAGCGAGGAACGACAAGTCGGATATCAGAGAAAGACATGGTTGAGCAAAAGGCCTTCGGGAGGGACTGCTGTAGGGAGAGGAATCCAGAGGGAACAGAGGAAGACTGAAGACAGAGAAGAGGTGAACCTTTGGGAGCCAACCTCAGAACTGAATAGGCTGCTGGGTCTAGAAGAGTCAGAGTCTAACACAGTAAGAATCGCATATTTCATCACATATCTGTGAAGTAACAACCTAGACCATGTGGTTTCACGTCTAGCTTCATACATTGTTGTACACTTCTCAGGTTTTGGCTGGGCTGTTGGATGAGCAGGATGAGGGTGCCAGAGCTGGTGTGTCAGGGATGGACTGGCTGGACAACCTGTCTGAGAGCGCCAGCAGCAGCCTCAGCAAAATAGACTGGGCTGCTATCGAGAGGATGGTGGCTGCAGAGGAAGCTTGAGCTTTAGTGGCTCAGGTAAAGGAAAAACAGTGCCATGTTGACTATAAAAAATAGATGTTGTATCACGGAAAAAAACTTCCAAGATTTTATGTGCCTATTAAATGTAAATCAAAAATATTGTAAACTGTGATAATATAAATTATTTATATTTTTAATAGATTACATATGATCAGTAGTGATATTAAATATGTCAAGACAGATTGATTTTTTTATTTGTAAAGTAAGCCTACAGTAAATTATGTGATGTAATCACTTTCATTTTCATACACAATTTGTAATAGAATATTTGTCTTACTGACAGCTGCAGTGATGTCTTCTCGAAAATGTAGATTTGTGACATTTGTGTGTATGTGTGCTAATGTTTTTAGATTTATAGTTTATTTTTGTACAGACTTGTCTACCTGGCAATTAAATACCTGAATTAAAAAACCATTTCCTCTCATTTTCATTGTTGTCTTTTGGCCTGAGATCCACTCACTGGATGCACATATGCATCTTAATGTTTGACTCATTTTTTTCTCATTTTGACATATGTGTTCAGCCCATATCACACAAGCACACAATCCTGTAGTATTTAATGTGAGCAGGAAACCTTTAGCCTCTTGTGTTGCCTAGTAGGATTTTGCAGTGTATCTATATACATCTCCTACATTAGACAGATCGCATTCCTCAACTGCAAAGGGTGTCAAACCCACAGAGGTCCTGAGTTTCTCTCTTTTGAAAATAATATGATGTAACAGTGGTCTCTCCATTTCAACTTATTTTTAGCACCTCTTCAGTGTTGAACGTCTTCCAGACCAGAGCCTGGAAGGGAAACCAGCCATCAAAATAAGCTCGCACGGTACTTCACGCTGAAAGAAAGTGACGCTGTATTTAATCTCTTATATTTAACCAAACTTTTGTTTCATGTAGAAAAAAAACCTTGGCAGAAATTCCTCTAAAGTGACAATACACTCGCCGCACAGGTCACCTGCAGAGCTACGAACACGGTTGCCAGGTATGTGTGATAAAACCAGCACAATGGCAAATCAAAACCGGTCTAGTACCAGAATTCAAAATATGCTTCAGCCAAACCACATACACTGCTTTTAAAGTCCAACAGCATTGCTATCATTGCCAAATGTATTGTAATATTTACAAAGTAACACCATAAATCTTTAGTGGGCCAGTTTTAAAAAGCAGTTTTCCTTAAACAGTTCTTTCACCTCGGTCCTAAAACGGCATTGTGTAATTAGATACAGTATATTATAATAATAAAATCTAGTTCTTTGATGTAGTCCAGTGAATATTAGTATTAATATAATTTGCATGCCATATAGGTCTACCCAACCAGCGGACAAAAAAAATTCAACCGCTACAAACCTGGCAACCTCGGCTACAAGCGTAACACGAAGAAGAGAAGAACTTCCCGAGGTCAAAGGTAACCGTCGTATTTGAAAACATGGATCCCAACAAAGTCGAGGAAGGTAGCAGCTTTTTGCTGTCAAACGTCTGTAAGTTTTGTACATTAATTTTACACAATCTAAATGTATATACTGGTATGATGGGCTGTATTTCCAGGCTGCTTGACATTTATCAGATATCTACCGTAAACCAATATGTGAAAAGAAACTGGCTTCGTTGCTGTTTTTGCTAGCTTATTTGTTAGCAAACATTTGTTATCAACATAGAAACTTAATAGCCCTTTAACTGTAGTTAGCCACAGATTTAATTGTCTTAAAAGCTATTGTTCTTATCATCCAAGCTGAAATGATACAGCATTGTTAGCTAACAGCCAAGGCTCAATATTTAACGTTTTCTAAAATAACGTTCTGTCTTAAGCGACTTTGACGGATGTCAGACATTTTTGGGGCATTTTTCGATGGAGGCAGACTTTCAAGCGTCAGTATATTACTAAAAATGTGTGAGGCAGCCATGTGGTGTGAAGTTAGCAGTACATAATCCACCGTGTTTTCTTGGTGTACATTTGACGATAGGACACTTAACTGCATTAAGCTTATGACCACGTGCAGCCTTTCTTATATCGTTGTTTATGTCTTTCATTTTTGGTATGAGCCTTTATATTGTCATTTGTGTGTTTGAACCTTTCACAACTCCATGCTCAGTATTTTTATACTCTTTAGAGTAAAAATTACTTCTCAAGGGGTCAATGAATGGTGCTTGAAGTTGAAACTTCTTTTCCCGACAAAGAAAACAACACAATCAAGAGAGCGGCGTCCTTTATTTTTGAGCATTCATGTGAAAAACAAATTGTCATTGCAGTTTTCATAATAGACACCCAGGCAATGATAACCATTTTGCTTGCCTCCTTTGCAGCATCGGGTAAAATGAGTGGTGATGGAGGGATTGCATCTGTCATGGGATTCTCTGGGTTTGGTATGTGCAGTCCAGCACAAATAGTCAAATATTTGATATGCTTAGTTTATTTCTCATATAATAAACTGGCAATATGAGTCATGACAGTCTTTGTTCCTTCCAGGTAAGAAAGCCCGCACGTTTGACCTGGATGCCATTTTTGAACAGACTCGACGAACAGCCATTGAGAGGAGTCAGCGTGTATTAGGTAAGTTTATTATTAAAAACATGATTTGAGAAGCTGTTTAGTAATGCATATGAGTGTGCAACTGTAATCGTTGCATCCCTAGTGGATCGGCAGAAGGACACTCAGATGGAGGAAGAAGGGGAGAGCTCCAAGTCCATCAAGTCATCAGTCAAAACTCAGAGGGATAAAGCTGCAGCGTCTACTTCCAGGTAACAAGGGATTTCTGAGATTTTGTGTTTGAGTGAACACTATATAACAGATCGGTCTGCCTGCCACTGCCTCGGGGGTTTTTCAAGTGTATGTGTAAGTTTGTTCTTTGTCTGCAAATTAGATTTTCTTTTCTTTTTAGGAAACAGGAGAGTGACAGCAGCAGTGACAGTGACTCCGACTCAGACTCAGACTCAGGCTCAGAGATTGGGCCTCCGGTACCTCGTCAACATATAGCCCAGGAGAATGATGATGAGCTTGTGGGACCACCTCTTCCACCAGGTTACACAGGCAGCACGGCTCACAGTGATGATGATGATGATGGGGAGGCACAAGATGACGATGATGATGTATGTCTGAAATGATCCATTTAAAAGAATGCATTTCATGAGAATCACAAAATTCGTAGGTCTATGAACTAAATCTCCCTTGAGTTTTTATTAGTTCTGTCTAAAATGTTCCATTTGTCTTCCTGCTCCCTCACATAGACCTTTTTCAAAGCAAATACTATGATCCTGAAACTGAAGCATTTAAACAGAACTCAGCCATAATCGATTTTATTATTCACACCTGTGCCTTTTCTACTGTAACATGTCAAATTGTCTTCTGTTAAAAATGCTTATAAAGGCACTGATTTGTGCTGTATTGTGCAGTGCTTTTAAGATTCCACCACTAGATGGCAGCACA
Source organism: Xiphias gladius (assembly GCF_016859285.1). Lineage (NCBI taxonomy): Eukaryota > Metazoa > Chordata > Actinopteri > Istiophoriformes > Xiphiidae > Xiphias > Xiphias gladius. Next base: position 13,354,296 of record NC_053419.1, read on the forward strand.
AGAAAATATAAGATGTGACCTATGTTATACTATAAAAGATGAGACGACATTTGTTTTGCTCAACAGTAGTTCTATTGTTTAATTGGTATTTTTTTTATGCTTTATTTCTCATGCAAATATAGCTCAGGTCCTAACTTTTCACATTCATCAGTATGCACGTTCCCAGTCAGTAATTTGCAACAGATGACTGTGCTTCCAGATTTTTTAGTCACACAACCAATTAAAGTTAAAATATCATGTGATTGAATCTTGGAATGAAATGCTACACTGTAACTACACACCCAATTGAGTCCTGTCTTCTTTTACTGTTTCCTTGTATTCATCTCAACTTTCTGCCCCAGAATCCAGTGAAGAAGATTCCAGACACTCATGAGATCACTCTGCAGCACGGCACCAAGACAGTAAGAACGTCTTCTTTTAGCACTTTAGTGATTATAGTTGTTGCTTATGTGGTTATATGTAAATTTATTCAACAACTGTCTATTAGAAAAAGAATAAGAAGGTCTTTATTCATCATAAGTGGCCTGTAATCAACACCAAAATTTATTTACATTATCCACACACTAAAAAATCTCATAGTGCTGATCTGCATCAGTTATTGGAATTTCAGCAAAGATTAGCTAACTTTGAGCTGGATTTTAGCAATAAGAGCAGAACCAAGTCTGTTCATTTGCTATTTTGTAGCGGTGAAAAAAGGGATAACTTTTGTTTTAAGTCCTCCTTGTCCTCAGTATAAAGCCATGTGGTGTCCAGATCCAGTGCTATTGTGGTTTCAAAACGGTTTAGTTTTGAATAATTTGATCATTGTACAAGAACAAACTTTAAACATTTTGCTTCTATTTATTTTTGCCGCCTTTAGAGGGGGCAGTATGACTACACTGTCAAAGATTTCTAGCAGCAGAAGCAACCTTCCGCAATTCATTCGCCTCTTTTGGATGATAATTTAAAAATGAATTGTACAGGCTTATAAATCATCTTAAATTGTAAATAAGACAACTGTCTCTTCAGGTGTCAGCTCTGGGCTTAGACCCCTCTGGAGCCCGTCTGGTGACGGGTGGATATGATTATGATGTTCGTTTCTGGGATTTTGCTGGGATGGACCAGGCTCTGCAGGCCTTCAGGTCCCTGCAGCCTTGTGAGTGGTAGGTCCATTTCTGAGAACACAACGTGGAACATCAACACAGTTGCTTAACATGTGGTTAATTAGTTTCATGCAAACATCCAGTACACTCACTGTATTTATGTGTGCCAGAGTGTACACACATACACAAATACACATTTGTTGAGCTTCATTGAATGTTAACTCTGTGACATCCTCTCTTTTCATTCAAAATGAGCCTTTCAGAAGCAGATGGTCGAGATATGTGGGTGGTTGTGTGTCTGAGTGTGTTTATTCTGTGTTTCACTGAAGCCATCATCAAAGATTTAATTCTTTTTGGTTTTGGGAACCAGAGGGCTGAGCTGGAGCAGGCTTCCCCTTATTAACAAAAATTTACGCTACATTTAATTTGATTACAATGTGATCCAGTAGCCTGTTTGGTTTACTAACAAGCTGGATATAGAAAGCTGTGCTGCTGAGGTCCACTGTTCCTCTTTCCTGACTCAAAAAGGCAACTCGTGAGCTCAGTCGAACTAAAATAATGAAGAATCTGGGATTTTGAGGTTATATAGTGAGCCTTTGAAGATGCCAAAACCTCCCAATTAAAACAGCATGGATGCTAACCTCAATTTCCTTTTAGCAATGGAACTTTTTGCTCTGTGTAAGGAAATGTTGGTGCTCCATCTCCCCCCTGCTGTGTTAATGCTATTTGATATTGACCTGAATTGCTAATCTTACTCTGTTTAAAGTGGTCTAGATAGTTGTCTGTCTCTTTACTTCCACACACTGCTGTGCATTGTAGATGACATGAGTGTTATTCAGTGTAAAATTGAATATAAAAATCGGATATCTGTTATGAAAAGATGGAATACACTTACCAAATCCTTTTTTTTTTTTTTAATATAATTTCTATAGTTTGTTTTTTAGTCTAGTACAGTGGGTTTTTTTGATGTGTGTAAAAATAATTATTTCCTTTCAATATTTTTCATTATGTTTTTTGTGTGTAATATGATTCAAAAATTGTTATTATTCTTTCTATTTCTTAGCTTTAAAATGTCTTTATTTTTTGTTATGGTTTAGTATGTTTGTGTGTTGCTTGTCGTAGATCTAAGAGCCCAATCTTCAGATGTACATCAAATGATGTGCGGTTTTGTTCCTATAGCTGCATGTATGTAGTGTTTGTTTTTAACCCTGGCCCCTTTTGAAGGAGTAAAAGCTTCTTATATAACAATGTTTTTGGTGCAAAAGTCTTGTACAATTACAGCTCACAGATGGCTTGTAAACAGGAACAAAGACACTTGTCAGAACTTATTAGCACCACAGAAATGCTATTTAAAAGTATCTTCTTTGTCTCAGATGTACTCTTTATGTGTGTTTATATGTGTGTCTCCCCTCAGCCATCAGATCAAGTCCCTGCAGTACAGCATCACTGGTGATGTCATCCTGGTGGTTTCTGGTAACGCACAGGCCAAGGTGTTGGACCGTGATGGCTTCAATGTCATGGAGTGTGTGAAGGGAGACCAGTACATTGTGGATATGGCTAACACCAAGGTATACTAAAGTAGTGCTCACATATAATTTGGAATTATTATAACTTGGTCATTGTTTATATTGATTATGATAATGCTGTGCTCACCAAAGTACCATAGCTACAACCACAGTAAGCCCAACAGGGGCAATAAACATGAGTTGAACCAAGATGTTCGTCTGTAAACTGAGATGAATGTTTAAAACAGACAGTTTAGGTAATCACCTCACTGTTCCCTATTCTTTTTCTCTGCTAATTAAGTTTAACAAAAGTGGAGGTTTGTTTAAATCTGTCTGATATCTGTTGCCCTGTCCGACGATTTCTTAGTGATTCCCAGATTTCAGCAGTTAACTTGGTTAGTGTAATCTTATTATTACCTAATAAATGATGGCCAAAACTATAATACTAAGACTAAAAGTTGTGACATACTGGAATAGACTTTAAGGTATTACATGTATTAATTTCTATAGCAACAGCAGGCTGCCCAAGAGTGACTGCTAATTCAAAATGCAGGCTGGATGCTCTGCTCTTCTGCTCTGCTCTGTTAACCCCGCCAACGAATAATGGTAGCAAGGTGCAGCTATGAGCTGATCTGTTTTTGAATGAAAGGATAATGGTCTGTGCTGTGTGACAAGCCAAAGGCAGTCTTAGGAGGAGAGGACCACCACATGCTTTCAGGACTGTCGCGGTTCATCTCTTGCCTGTACCTGCATCTACAAAGGAAGATCTTAATTTAGTGTCCATGTTTGGGTTTTGCCGAGTTTAAGAAAGCCATATTGATAGTCATTAACCATCTGTGCCAGCTGCGGCACATTTAGACATGGTTTATACCACCCATATGAATTACCTGAACAAGTGAAGGCCCATTGATTGCAAGTAGTGTTTCCCTGGATGTCCTACATTCTTGTCCTGCTCAGTCCCATCTGGAGCTGAAGGGAGAGTTTGGTTCAATGAAAATGCGTTTTGGCCTTCTGACAGCGTCCCAGTCAATTAGTTGTGTCTAATGTGATAATTAAGTCATTGCCTTTACTCTGGCTCTGTCGACAGACAATTACTTGCCTCCAGCTCATCCGACTATTTTCAGAGAGGGTTGCCACACAGAGGACTATACAGTATAGGAATTGCAGTGAGATTTTTTTGACAAATAGTCCAAAAAGAGAAACTGAGAAAAGCAGCAAATCCTCACACCTGAAAAGAATGTTTGGTGTTTTTTGCTTTACAAATGAGTTAAACTTTCATCAGTATTCACTCAGATGATCAAAATTGTTGTAAATTAATTTTCTGTTGGTTTTTTTTTTTTTAATTCATTGACTGTCCAGGTCCAAATTGTAGTCAATCTAGTAACTGATTATTCAGCTGATCCTTTCAGAACTCCTAAAGTTAAACCTAACAATTACAGAAACCCGCTAAATGCACTTGCAATAACAACAAACCGAGCATGCCAGTTTTGGCCCCAGTTAGTCAGTTTTTGTTAATAGGGAGAGTTCTTTCCTTGGCTCTGTTTGCCATTAACATGCTCTGTTTGTGTTTACTGTTAGTATGAATATCAGTCTGTTTCTCTTTAGTCATTGGCAATTTGATGTCCTAAACTGTTGAGGAAGAGGAATCAGATTTGTTTAGGAAGGTAGCGGCTCCTTCACCCTAATCATGAAGCTCTTGTGTTTATTTTGATGTTATTGTACAGAGCAGAGAAGCAGTTGAGTCATTCTCAGCCCATTGTAGCTTTAACCTCATCATATAGTGAGTGTATATTTGACCATAAAAATTTAAAGACTAGCAATTTTTTATTAATCCCTTTTAGTCATTAAACAGATGGACCTAGGCAGTTCCCTTTTTATTGATTATTGAGTGGTGTGTTTAAAGTATTTGACAGTGAACAGGCAGGCAAATGTCATTTGGTTGACTTTTGCTCATGCAAGGCTCTGCTTTCTTAAGCATACTGTCAAACAGCAGTATGTCATGTCTGAAGCCTCCTTGCAGCACACTGAAGTGTTCCTTTCTGACCTGGCGGTGGGGGAGGCCTCTCTCTGGGTTATTCCGCTTTGAAGTCATTTGTTATGAATAATTCTCCACAGGATTACTCTAGAAGAGGAAATGTCTAAAAGTTACTCTGCTAGAAGCTTGCTGTTTGAAGCTGTGACACAGCCTCCTATGCGCTTCAGAGTTCAGTGGCTCAGTAGTAAGGCATGGCCTTTTTCAAGGAAGGCCAAAAGTTAAGGTCACAAAATGATCAACTTAAAGGTCCTTTCCTGTAGGGAGAGCCCTTTAAGGGTCAGTCAAATGAAGAAAAATAATGTCAACATGTGTCTCTGTGCATACAGGCCTCACAGTTGCCATGTAGTTCATAATATACAACTCAGAAAATGCCTCGTCACAAAAACATAATAGCACCCCTGGAATACTGAACTGGTGACTTTTTGTACAGCAGTCTTGGCTCATGATTTAACAATGGAGAACATCAGCTGTCTTTGCACATAATTTGATTGGAGTGAGATTACAAAATAAGTCTTCATTAATTGACATTCATTGGTTCCTCCTGGTGACCAGCTCTTAGTCGCTGCAACTGCTACATCTGGACTCTAAATACCAAATGAGTCTGAAAACAGTTTTAGGGCAAAATGGCAACCCTAAATGTCCATGGAGGAGACCGGATCCAATGTAAACCACATGATTCACGGGTGTGTGCTGATTCTCAAAGCGACTGGTCAACAACAATTTAGTGCCTGTTAAAAGTGCACAGTTTGTTAATTTTCACTTTCTGCTTTTTTCAGGGCCACACAGCTATGCTGAATTGTGGCTGCTGGCATCCCAAGATTAAAGAAGAGTTCATGACCTGCTCCAATGATGGGTGAGTTCTAAATAAGTGTTACTAGCTAAGATTTGTAGGCAGAGTCTAACAATTCCCCTCTGTCTTTCTTGTGACTGGTATATAGTCCATAAACCTAAATAATCATGGTGTAATCCTGTACATTTTCTGAAGGAAAAACAATCATGAAAATGGACACTAGATGCGCAGGCAGATCAAATGTTTGCTGGTCTTCAAGCATTAAAATGTGTCATTATTACTGATTAACTATTTAGGAAATCGGTAAGGGAACTACTTCATACTAGTATCTACTTAATGAAACAGGAGACATACTGCTCTTATGAATAACTATCAGAAATAATATATGCTGTGCTGTCTTATCTAAATCTGTTTCTAACTGTAAATAATGAATTTAGCTTGTTTTGTTGCATTATTCCAAGACTTACCAGGATGCGAAAAAAAGACACTTTAAATGGTTTAATGTACAGTGATAACTAGAACCAACTAAAACATGTATTTAGTTCAGGTGAAATGTTTTTTGGATGTGCCATATTTAATGATAACATTTGTAGACACAACTCCTGAATATCATCATTTACTTGTCCAGCATTTATTCTGATTCGTCCTTACTGATTGCCTAACTAGTGTACGCCATGTCCAAGGTAATGTACTCAACTGAACAGACTTTTCTCTCCTCCTCTCTCCCCTTCCACCAGCCGGGAATTCTGTAGTCCAGACTATGCCTCTGGGAGGGGTAGCTTGGCCTCACAGCTGTGCATTGATACATAGCACATTTTACACTGGATGTTGTCCGAATGCAGCCCGTCATTCCTACGCAGTACTTTGGACCATAGCAACACTGTAGGAGATAACAAGATGTCTCACCCACAAATAATCTTTCTGTTGCAGTCAGCAGAACTTTAGCAGTCTTCTGTCTCATTAAAAACAGCACTATACCTGCATGACTGCAGAAGCTGTAACCCCTTTGCTGTGTGTATAGGTGTGCGTGAATATTTGTGAGTGAGAGCACAGTGATGAGTCTAAGTGAGTGTGACAGGCAGCAGTACAGAAAACCAGGGCTATCATCATTAAGTGGAAACAAGGGCCTGGCTTTGTGGGCAGGCCATGGCCCAGTGTTTACCAGTGTTACTGCTCTCCCAGATGTGGAGGCTGGTTTATTTAGCTCTTACTGAGGCTCTGGAAATCCTCCCCTGGCACGTTAGCACTGGGTGTTGCCCCTGGTCAGCTCACAGGAGAAAAGCAGAGAAGAGCACACAGGGAGTCATTCACAGGCAGAGCAGCTGCATGTGAGGAAGGTTCACGACAGCAGAGCAGGTCAGCACAGCAACCTGAGTCTCAGAGATGGAGAGGCATGATGAAGAGAGGAAAAAGAGAGGGACCAACTATAGTGATTTACAGGTGGAAGAGGTTGTACTTCTTAAATCTCCCATATTGCACTTTTACTTATCATCAAGTTAGAAATGTGCAGTGCAATATAGGGGTTACCTGGTGATAAAGTGCTTTAATTTACCTTCTTGGTGGACCCACTTTCCCTAAAACTTCTCACTTATTCAATCAAAAGTCCCTCTCATTCCTCCAGTGCAAAGAGAATGTAGCCGCCAGGGTTTCAACAGGTGCCAGACATACAGATCGTGTTACTTAAATCCTTGTTTCTGTAATCCGGTAACCCGTCATTTAAGCATGAATAGCTTTTTGTTTTGCTTTTTTTGGCAGAGTAAATGTTGCATCTTTGAGAGGACAGCTTGTGTGTCTATATGTTAAGCTATACAAAAGACAATAGGGTGTTTCCTGATCTATCCAGAAATTAGAGTTTCTGGATTTTACTCAGCATATTTATTCTGCTTCTGTGAACAGATCCCAGGACTTTTTTGAAGTGACTAAAAACTTTCAACTACGGTCATTTATTTTTTTTTATTTCAAATACATTGTATTATCCAAATTGCTAATTTCACCCTTTGGAAAGTGAATCTTGATTGGGATTTTGTTAGTAAGAGTTAAATCCTGCATATGTTTGGGAGCCTGTTTTCTATATTGTCAGCCTATCACACTCAGAAGTGCTGGCTGCCTTTATAGCATTCCTCTTATTTTCCCCCAAATTGTGGCCTCTGGCTTTATAACTGCTAAGTTACCAACCAGTGATATCTGAGCTCAAATCATCCCTTCAGAAAGTGATGAGTAACATCACACAGTATGTCCAGGACCCTACTAGCTATGGACGACAACATGGCTCTTATCCAAAACTGAAACACAAACTAAAGTAAAAAACCTCCAAAAAGTGGCTGCTTCAAGATTTGTATTTGCAGTAATGATGAGTGTGTTCTGCAGCCGCTGTGAAGGGATGAAAGACGCTGCTGTCCCTTCATAGTTGGATCTTTGGGATTATGGGCATATGTGCTGAAACCCCATGTACAACCTGAGGATATTCTAGGCTTTCAATCCACACAGATTATTAATGATCTAGTTATACTGGAGGGACCATCGAGCAATGTTTTGTCCTTTCTTTGCTTCTCACCACCACCTCATGTATACTGCTTCATCCTCCTCAGTGCCATCCTTTGAATAGGACTGTAGTCTGCAGAGGCCAGAGTGTAGTCAGTGGGCCTCTTGAGAATAGACCAGCGGTCAGCCAATAGTACCGATGGGTGCCTGCTACTGGCTGATTCTGCTTAAACCTCAGACCAACACCTACGTTTTCTCAAGGCTTTCTTCCTGTGTCAGCCTATTTAGAGAGTCTTTGTTGTGTTTATTTGAATAGGTTATTAAGCATGATCACTGGACCGCCCAGCTCCTTAATTAAAGATCCCCCTAGTTGTGTGGAATCTCATTCAGAAGAACTGCCTCCCAGGTCCTTGAATGATTTCATTAACCCAGACATTTTTTTCTCTTGAGAGGAAGTGGATGAGAGGGAACTACTGATGAAGCAGTTTAATAATGCAGCAGCAGGGTGGTAGTGATTGTCCCTGCACACTGAGGGTTGAAAGGGGCCTGAGCAGAATTGTGCGACTTTCTGCTCAGACTGGTGTGAATGTGTCAACATTTCACATTCTTCTGTCTTTCTGTTGGAGAGTTTGTGGGATTGTAAAATGGCAGAATGTTTTCCAACAATTCACGTTTGATCCAGGGGTGCTAAATACGTATTAAGCACAGAGCCACTTTAACAAGGTCTTTGCTGAAAGACTGAACACCTGTTTGAAAACTGCAGATTTATTTCTCAGAAATTGAAGGCAATATGTGCTGGGTGTACTCCCGCTGGAAGTATTTTTTTTTTTTTTTGGCAGGATTAAACTTTAAATAAACTAAAATATGACTGGGACTTTGTGTTAGCTGTGTATTTTGATACCTGCAGCCTTTTCTAATGAACAAAAACTTTAATATTAATGGCTTAAAAACATATTGCATAGAATTTTTAGCAAACTATAACTAACACTGAAGAAAACTTTGCATAGTAGCTTCAAGGACATGACATTGCTGATTCTTGGTTTTACTTTATGTAGTTCTATAGTGCCCCAGGAGAGCAATCAAAAATTCATGTTGTGCTCTTTTTGTGACTGAAATTTCCGCCAGTGGAGCAGAGGACAGGACAAATGGCGACTTTTTAATTGGGCCCACATGTTACTTCTGTTGAGTCTTGAGACACACTTGCGCATGTGCGCACACAAATACACACAATTTGAGGAATGTTTCCAGGAGGTTTGGATGCCAGGGATTCCCTTCGTGTTGGCCTGCTGTCAGAGCTGCAGCTGGACTTGGATGTGTAGCTGTATGCAAGGAGACATAGAGGACAACATGGCAGGTCCTTTTACTGCTGAGGAACAAACTATTTCTTTATCATGCACTCCAACCAGACACATGTTGTGATACATTTGGCATACAGTATTCTGAAACTATCATTGGAGAGCATCAACAAAACAGGAGCACACAGAAGATTCATGAAATTCTGTGGATTAATCCCAGTAATCAGTTATGTTTTTTTGCGCAGGAGTAGTCAGCACCTGTGTTCAATATATTTTTCTTAAAGCTTTGTATAAGTCAGTATTTCATACAGTTCTAAAGTTTTGTATTCTGTGTGATCATTTCTGTCATACTGATCTTATCAAGTAAGTAGGTAATCTATTTTTCAGTATTTTAAGCCATACACCTGGTGATAGCTTATTTTAGATTTTTTTGAAGAAAGGGCATTACTGTTGATGTGATGTGCGGCAGAACAGGGATGAAGAGTGAGACACCACGAAGTGTGTGTTGGCGTGTTGGGGCGATTCGCACAGTTTGACACATCAGGTTCATCCACAGTCCAGCGCATCTCCAACTGTTGCCCCCCTTACAATGCAACTGTTCCATATCCTGGCCAAGAACGCACATACCGTTCCTTTAAGGACTGCATTTATCCTTGTTCAATTCACATTCATGGCTGAATTTTTGACTGACGGTAACTTTTGGCTCTTTAGTGTGTGCGTGTGTGTGTTTATCTTATTGAACTGAACATCAGTACACTTCCTTATGGGGAGGTCCAGTAGGAAAGCGTCTTATCAACCAGATTGTTTGATTTAAGTCTGAAGAGCTGTCTTCTTGTAATTCTTGAGTCAAGCATTTTGTACCTGTAGTGTGTGCTCTTACCTTCCCTGCTAAGGCCCCTTTAGGTTTATCGTCTAGCTTGGAGCCACAGTAATAATATAGTGAATTTACTTGAAACAGCACCTCATTGTACTCACAGTGCATCTCTTTTAGACCACAGTGTTTCGTTTTTTGCTTCTTTGCTTGAATGTCACTGTGCATATGACACCTCTCAAATCCCTCTGTTATTTCCCCACTTTGTCTTCTTCAGCTGTGATGAAAGATAGAGCATCTTTTCTCCTAATCCGCTTTTCTCATAACAGAACCCCAGTTAGTCAGTCAACCGCTCATCAGGAAACACAGCCTAGCTCCATTGCCGGAATTTGACCAATAAACAACCTTATACAAGATGAATGCCTTTCTTTTCCCTCTTTTTTCCTTATCTCATCATCTGAAAAAAATATCCTAGCAACCATGACTTCCACTAGGCCTATGACCTGTCAAACAGATAAAATCTGGGGCCAGGGGAGTTGTCACTCCTCAGTTGAAGTGTGAACGACGGTGCTACCTCGTAAAGTGCACATGCATGACTGAGGATGTATGGGTCTCATTTTTATTTCATTCACCCCTTTGTCTCTGAAGCGTTTGTGTGGGAAAAATGGGGCTGCTGATTGAAGGGAAAACAGGTTAGCAGGGTGGAGTAAAAGGGTGAAGGTACTGCCCTTAAATGTTTTTGGTTGTTGTTTCATGCCGCATATGAATATTTTGACATCTCATACTCTTTCGTTATTACCTTTTCAAAAACAACCACCTTCTCTGAGAGAATAAGGTTTGAGACTGCCCCAGATGTTTCCCTCTGGAATAAAAGGTGCAGCTTTAATTAGGTGATGCTGCAGTTAATTTTCTTTTTATTTATCTTTTGATTTTTGTTACTCTAATGGGGGAGGGAAAGTTATTACACTTTAATTAACCAAATTAATGTATCAAATATTAGAGCTGACAGTTCACCCTTCCCTACCCTCTCTCTGTCTGTCTGCTCTGAGTGAGGGTGTGCAGTTTTCAGTCTGTGTTCGTAGTTGGCTCAACACTGGTGGGCTCCATCCTCTCGGCTCTATCCACTTGACAGCCAGCAATGCCATGTTTTGGAAAGAGCCCCTACAATAAATAGCATTCCAGGCTTTTGTGCGTTACACGAAAGGTTATGTTGTCTTTATTGGCTTGACAGATGCCAGCATTCTTCCGTAAACAAAATAGAGATGTCTGTGTGAGGCTGCAGGTGGACCAATTTGTCATCCAGTCCATGGCTATCTCTCTTTCCTATTCACTCTCACACATATACATGTAATGTATATCTGCTCATGTAAACACGTATTGTACAGCGCAAAAGCTTTCATGTTGTACTAGGCAACGTCCTTTATATATGTGGCTTTTACACTTTTTTTTCCAGCAAGAGATTTTTGATTTATGAACAGCTTTGGTTTATGTGGATTTAAACACAACTATGCATCAAACAGAGTTTTATTTGACCCTTGCCAGTTCTCACTCAAACCATATGTCTTCAGCTGGCATTTGTATCACATTGTTAGACTTATCCAAACTCTGTGTGTGTGTGTGTGTGTGTGTGTGTGTGTGTGTGTGTGTGTGTGTGTGAGTGTGAGTGAATGAGAGAGACTTTGTATCCAGCCACGGAAGAATCTTTTCCTGGCTGTTAGTAGCAGCCCTGCCTGTGTGTTTATACTCCTCTGCTAACCTCATGACCCAAAGGTCATGATGCTCACTAAAGCAAGCAGTGGGTCACAGACACATTTGGACACACTCTGTCTGGCATGAGTGTTGGTATGGGTGTGTGAGAGGTTGGCTAAACGTTTTTATGTATAGTCATGAATTTCAATAAATATATGTGGAGATTTACATCTCTTAAAGTGACTTGTGATACTGGTAGGCACCTCAGTTTGTCCACTGTCATTTTTTTTTTATCTTCTTTTTTTTTTTTTTTTTTTTTTTTTAACGTATTTTTATTCTTTGATCACTGCAACATCTGTTATTCACTTTTTGATTTTCCTGTGATTTCATCAAGGCCCTGACAGGTTTGAAATTCAAAGTATTTGGAAATACTGATAACTGCTTGGATTAGCCTAAATAATCTGTTTGCTCCAGGGATTTTTTTCATCTTTTTCCCCCCTTGTTTTAACAGGTAATTCACACTAAAGTTACAGTTGTTTTTTTTTGTGTTTCCTTCTGTGATTGATGGGAGACTTGGCCATACTATATTTCTTCTTGTGCACTGTTTAAGTGGAAATGTAATTTTGTTACTGGCTTGATGTAAAAATTAAGTGCATTATTATTGTTTAAACAACATTTAAATCAGGTTAATCTGTTCAGTGTTATATGATATATAAATCTGTAACCATCAGGGATTCTTGTTGAGTTTACATTGGATGACATTTTTGGAAATTTTCATTTGTACATACACTACCGGTCAAAAGTCTTAGAACACCTTTTTTTCCCGAGCTGTTTAAATATACGTAATTCAATGTCTCAGTGTTTCTGAAATTAAGGCATAGAAAATTAAACATTTGGATATTTTAAAAAGCAGGGATCATGGAATCTTTTTGTTGAACAAAATTTAATCTAAATTTTTCACTCATCCAGCAGCCGAACACACTCGTGGTTCTCTCTACAGTCTCTCTACAAATCAAATAGTGTTCAGGAAGTTACATACACAGCCTGAACCTGTCGATGTTGCAGAAGATGTGTGTGTGTTGCACTTGCAGGTTGCTTTGCCATCCCAAACCAGCTCTATGGGGTTTAAGCTTGGAGACTCTGCTGGTCTTCAATCATGTGAAGCCACCGTGTAGTTCTTTTCTTCTAATGTTTTGGATCATTGTCTTTCTGTGGGATGAACCCCTGACCAGCCGGTCTGTCTTCCTTCATTACTTGCCTTTCTCTTACCATTCTGACCGCAACATACAGTACTACCTCCTACAGAACAGTATTGTATTAATGGTGCATCAGAGGGTATATTAAGTTTGTTCTATCACTACCTCGGCACAGACATATGAAAAGTCCTCGTTCTCAGTGGTCCAAATTGTGTAATGTGTTCAACAGATGTAGGAGAGAGAATCAGAATTTCATGGAAGCTTCAGGCATGCCTGTCAGACTGATCTACTGTTCTGCTGTTTGCTAACCCCTCACCCTGCAACACATAGCTGCCTAACCTCATGTTCATAAGAATGACTGGGGCACACTGTATCTCTCTATGATTCTGATTTATTATGGTGGTGCCTGGTGTTAATGACTACATAGGTTTTGAGGTGCAGATATTTTATGCCTGATTCATGACAGTTGGGTAAGGAAAAATTAAATTCTCTGTCTGTCTGCAGCACTGTGCGCACATGGGACTTGAACTCGGAGAAGAAGCACAAGTCTGTGTTTAAACCCCGCTCCCACCAGGGAAAGAAGGTCACACCCACATGCTGCACCTACAGCCGTGATGGGAAGCTCATTGCAGCAGGCTGCCAAGATGGCACCATCCAGATCTGGGACAGAAACCTCAGCGTGAGTCTTAATACACACACACATACCAACCACAAAAATGTGCAAACAGTGTGGTTGTAAACATAGGATGTCTGTTTTGTTATGGCTTTGGATACAGAGTCATGGAACTCAGGTCGTCCGGTCACAGGCCAGTGGGGTCAGAGTTTAACAACACTGACCAGAATTTGAATGCCTGGCTTTAAAATGCATTTGTCCAAACTAGGAGTAGTTGACATTATTATTAAATACCCTGTCTGACCTGTATTGACCCTGTTGTCACACTAACCAGGTATTTGGCAGTGAGCTTCTGCCAGGGTCGCTCTAGATGTATCCAAACTCTTGAGAAACAGAAGTCTAAAGCCATATTAGAGGCTCTGTGAGGCTGTACTTAGACACGTTGATGCTGTAAGCTAAATGCTAACTTAAGCATTACCACACTGGAATGATTCTAACAATGACATTGCCAACATGCTGATGTTAACAATAATATTTACCATTTTCACAACTAAGTTTAGTGTGTTAGCACGCCAGTATTCACTAACTGGCTCTAAACAAAAAGCAGAACTGAGGCTGATGGGAATGTAATTAGTTGAAAGGTATTAATCCAAACTGCTACTACTAAAATTTTGATCCGATGATGACACTAGAGGAAATGGTAAGGGAACACCAAAGGGATTTCTCTTCTTGCGGATGGGGACATTATTGTGAGTACCAAATTTAATGACAATCCATCCAATAGTTACTGAGACAGTTTACTCAAAACCACAAATGTCAACCTTATGGTGACACTGGAGAAAAAGTCTAGGGATCACCAAAGTGTTGGACAGACTGACAGACAGAATCACCATCCCTAGAGCCACATCGCTAGCATGACAACAGATAGCTGGTTATGTAACTGAATTAACTGATGTGATTGAGTTGAGCTACATGAAAGTTGCTGGGAGGCCCCATCACAATTTCGCTCTGTAGATTTTCCGCTATTAGTTAATTAGGTAATTAAGTGATCAAAGTGTTTATTCCATTCTTCAAGATTCACATTGTTGAGGTAATAGTTGATCTTGGCTCCCGGGAAGCATTGCTCTCCATTTATTTGGCTGTTTTCACTTGAGTTATTTGACAAATCGTGGATAGAAATTACTTCCATTCCTGGCTGGAGAATGTATTTCCTCCATCTTTCATCCAGTAGATCTTCTAGCACTAAATTGTTACATCACTGATGGTTACTCCTTAACCCATGCCTGCCTGTCTACGCATGAGTCTGTCTTCTTGATGGCTGACACAGTGAGACCTCTCTGGTCAGGGTCTGGGCAGCAGAGGGATATCACTTGCTGTTGTTTCCTGATGATCAGTGACAGAGAGAGGTTGGCAGCCCATCGCTCACTTGCTTTTCCACACACAAGACACACCACCACAACACAGATGGGAAGAGAGGGGAAAAAAAAGGTGGTGAAGTGTTTCTATTTAGAGAGGGTTAAGGGGACTTGCAGCACTCACAATTCAGTAGTTTTAAAGATGACATTTTGCAAGCATTGTTCTAGTGTGGTAATGTTTTACATTATGGCCAGCTCTTTTGCAAACACGGTTTCACAAGTTACTCACCTAGGAGTCATAAAACACTATAGACCCACATTTTAAGATGGAAAATAAAATTGATAGACTACGAACAGATATTGCTTAATGCTTTCTAAGACCACCAGTATCAGGAGAATATAGATTTTTAACAACTGGGTGTGAGTCTACTTTCATGAACCAGAAACAAGAAGTTGTTTTTTCTGCCCTTGAGGTTTTGGCACATTTCTACTCTAATTCTTTTGATCCACTTCATATCCTTTCATCTGTCCAACCCTTTATGTGGACAAGGTTGAGTGCTTCTGTTACTTCATATGAGAATAGCGACAGTGACAATTAAGCCGTAGCTAGTGAGTTGGAACAGCCTGATTGGACAGAGGGGCTTATCCAGATTAGTCAAATGAGAAGTAGGCTACATAAAAATTACTCCAACAGTCAACTTTGTAATCACAGGAGACACAAACAGTGTAGTTGGATGGGGGATTTCTTTTTCTCCTTAACTACTTTCCTACTGTAAGAGTGTCTGTGCTTCTATGTACCCAGGTTGTATAGACTCCTGCCTCTCCTCCACTCACCCATCATTATAATCCTGGGCTGCTCATAGCAGCAGGCTTCGAATGATTGGGTTAAAGCTCTCAAAATTTATTACCCCTCCTTCTCCAAACTAAATATTTACCCTGCGTCCCATAGCAGCTTACAATAGTCATGTCTGTTGCCTGACCACTGGAGCCTCTCTTGTCTGAATGGCTCAAGAATTTAGTCGGTGCCCTCTGCCCTAATCAGCAACCTGTGCTGCTGACTCAAATTCAGCCACAAGCCTAAAAAGGAGTTGACCTCTCAGTGCTTTTATTGCAGCTCCCTCCCCCACTCAAACAAAGCCTATCTCCTGTTGTATCGCCGTTATTACTCATGGACAGAATATGCAGGCAGATCAATCACGATCAATCATGTACATGACCTTGATCTAGAGCTCAGCCTGAAAAGAAGCTATTGAGGATGACACATCGTGCTCTTGAACCCTGACATTGGTTGATTGATCCTGTGATGGGAGTCAAGTAGGTCTCTTTTAGTGGACTGCCATAGAGAGTGATTGCATGCTCATTCTCTGACCAGAGGGGTCGGTGCCAGAATTACAAGACTGCATTTAAATGGTTGCCAGGTAATGTGCACTCTGATACTTAGTGCATTGAGGGTGCAGGACTTTGTTCCAAAACATTACCACAGAGACCTGAGGAATGCTATGATGTCATTGGTGGACTTAGATATTTCCAGACTTCAGAGTGGGACCCCAAAAGAGGTGGTTTTGTTAAACTACAAAGGGGGGGGTGGTTATCATGAGATGACATGGCAAACTTTCTTTCAAACTTTGTCTTCATAGTCTGGCTTTGACACTAGAATCTATCCTAAATTAAGAGAAAAACCAGAGATCCCCAAGAAGTTTTAAGTTGGTCCAGAGTTGAATTTTGATGTGTGGCAAGTTTTTTTCTTTATTTTTGATCCTTTATGATTCTTCCTTTCAGCCCATCTTGTTTTTATTAAACAAATCAAGATTCCAGGGTCCTTTTTCTCGACTCAACACTCACTTTTTGTTCCAGTTGCACATAGCTTATTGTCACCTGCATAAACTGACCACCAGTTCTGGACAGCACATCAGTTACAGTCACCACCCTTAAAGGACCCTCAACACACTAATGCCACTCTGCACAGTATTAGTGCTAGTAACTCTGTGGGTCATAAAAGATGGGGCTGTGGGAGATTAAAACAGACAATTACAGTAGACCTTCAAGTTGTCTAGGATTTGATAACCAGCTAGAGTGCATACACAGACTGAACCTGTCATCATGGAAGCATTTGAAGTGCAATCAAACTGGTCCACCAGGCTATCTAAAGACAGCTTGATCATAAACATTTACACCAGATCTTATTCCTGCAGCAGATTCTTCCTCCCATCAGCCCTTTCTACATGTGGAGTCAGTAAAGGACTTTCAAGAGATGCTTTTCATCAAAGGAATACTACAGCTTTCAGTGTTTTACTCATCCCTTACCCATGTTTTAATCCAGAACAAGTTTTTGGCAAAAACAGTATAGAATCCCATTTTTTTGCACAGTGTGTAGCTGAGACATAGAGGGATACATTTACTTTAATATGGCCTACTATTGGATTATCTGGACACTCAATCCAGTGTGATCCTCTAACACACACACAGCTTCACTTCACATCACCACTTGTTGATTTCCATGAAAGATCAGAGCAGCTGTTCAGGACTGCGGTTTGGCCACTTGCTTCTCAGAAAGTAACAAAGGTCAGAGTGAGATTTTACAACTGAGTGCACAGTGGGCATCATTAAGTCTTTCAGGTGTGTGGATTTAAAAATATGGAGGTAGGAGAAATGTAGAGCACCGCAGTATTTATATAATGATACTCAGATAGTGTGGTTAGGAACAGTTGGCCTTGTGGTAGATAGCTGTCATAGTCTGCTGAGGATGAAACCCAATGCTGTGTTCCTTCAGCTATTTATCAACTCCTGCTGCCGCATGTGCATAGATGTGGATCAGGTCCCAGTGTGTATGCGCATATCAGTGTGCATATGCATGTATGTATGTACAATGTTATATTAATTGGTATACATGAAAAATCTATTTATTTTTTTTTTAAATATGACATTGGCTTGATAAAATTGTGAAAATTTATCCTGATACTTGTTGGCAAGAGTGAAGGGCACAGCTCACAGAGGATGTCACAAGGTGTGAGGGAAGTTTCAAACAGTATATGAGAATCCAGTTTCACAAACCGGCTGTGTAGATTATCACAGGAAGCAAACACCATGGCATGTACCAATGCCAGCCAACATCAGGATAGTCAATAAACACTCAGGCTTTCACAACAGCAGTATATGATCTACAAATAGCAGGAGTGGGTGTATGTCTGCAATAAGCAGCTAGAACAACCACAAACTACCTATTAAAGATGCTACTTTTTTCTGATTCGTAGTTACGTAATAATTAAGAAATGTATTGGCCTTCCCATTTATCTGGTATTTCTGTTATAATTGTATGTTCCTCTGCCTTGCTGTGTCTGTTTTTCTTTTGATCATTACCTCTGGTAATGAGGGGGGGGGTAGGGGTTATGTCTAATTCGACCTGTTTGTCTGTAAGCCGTCTATGTTCTTAAATATATCAGTGGATATGCAGGAAACATTTATCTTCAGCGCAAACAAAACAGAGATTGAGGACAGTGTAACATAGCACAAAAATATAACACAAAAGGGGTTAAAACATGGTTTGTGCTAACAACAGATGGTGTTAATCTTAGAAAGATGTCAGACTTTAAGTCGCAATAAGAAAAAAAGTCGTCAGATGAACAGAGAAAAAACCTTTTTGTGGAATGATTCATCATGAGTCGAATAAGAGCTAATAAATTTTCTTACTAGTTGACCTTTGGTAACTGTGGTTTTGAAGCAAGTTATTTTAGAAAAAAAAACAAATGCAATTTTGTAATTCTCTCTGAAGTTATATCAAGGAAATTTCATCAGCTTGTCCTTGCAGTATATTTATGGTATAATATCTACATGTTTGATGCCATATACTCTCGACCTGTAACTCTGCACCTAAAAATACCTACAAACTTTATAAGTAGCCCCGGCTATTTTCTCTGCTAGACCCATTTTTATGATTTGCCTTTGAGCTTCGTGCAACAGCTCAGACAAGATAATTACAAGAAAATGGTTCATTAGCATACCCTCTTGTTCATAGTCCGTTAATCCCACCCAACCTATTTGTGCCTACCATGTATAGATTCATTCACAGTTATATGAATGGAAATTTTGTGTTTGCATAAGCTTCCATTGTCCATGTGCAACACAGCAGTGGCAGTGGTCACTGTGGCTGAATGATTGAAATGGGGCCCTCAGTGTCTTTGTTTTAGGCTGATCAAAAAAAGCAGAAAATTCTCTAAGCCCAGTCACTTTGTACCCTAAAGCTAGACTATTCTTTGTTTGACTGTATTTAAGCCTTAAACATTATACTTTAGCTGCTAGTTATTAGGCCTGAGATAGCCTATGGCCACTCTGTTCCACACCTGCTGTAAGATTAGAAAATGTAGTTTTTACATTAAATTGACCTCTTGACTTTCTCAACCAACTCAATTTTAGTGCAGCAAATAATAGAAGAGGCAGATAATGTAAGATAACAATTGAGGAAAATGGAATTGAGTCAAAGGTAATATATGATTAAAATGATGATGAAACGAAGCAGAAAATTATCCTTGGGGAAACTAAAGAGGTTAAGTGGCCATGCCTGAAAAGTGGAATCCATGTTATCTACAGTTCAAGGTAACAGTGTTATCTGTCTCGTCCAAGTTAATAACTTCTCTCCATTTACTTTGGAAGTAAAGTATGGCCTTGTTTCCTTCTTGTATCATGAGGACACATCATTCATTCACCTCTCGCTCCACTCTCCCCTGCTCTTTTTGCCAGCTTTTCTCTATATTTCTCTATCTTATCTGTCTTCTACACTCTGTGCTCACTTCAGATTCCTTATCCACCTTTCTTGGTCAAAAGCCTGTATTGCTGCAATTCCCTTTTCACTGATTTATTTGCATTCCGTTTAGAATTAATGAAAATGTAGCCGTATAAACCAAGGTTATGTTTGTTTGAGTGTTAGCAAGCCTACTTCCCAGAGTATTGCTTCACCAGTGTTTAGTAATGATCGATCTCTGTAATCTGGCTGCACTCAGCCCAGGTAAAACTAAGGCACTGGGGAGTAAATGTGGGAAGAAGCAGAGAGACGACACAGGCAACAAGGCATTCAAATATTGCTGAAACAATTATTCGATTATTTTGGGTAATTTATCAAGCAAAAATGTAAAAATGAGTAAATGTCAAAAATGCCACTATACACCAAATGTCTTTCCAGTTTGAACTGTTCGGTGGACAAAACAAGCAAGACAAGACATCACCATCGGCTCTTGGAAGTTGTGATGGGCATTTTATAGGCTAAATAATAAATTGATTAATTGAAAAAAATATCAGATTAATCAACAATGAAAATAATAGTAGCAGCCCTAATTGTAAAATCCAGAATAAAAAAACTAGAAGAAAATATAAAAATTCTATTGTTGCTTTTTACTTAGACATAGATTTTTTTATATAAACTTAAGGCTAGCTGGAGTAACAGGAATTTTTATCATCATTGAATTTATTTACTGGTCATCTCCTTTTTCATTACGTTTCATTGTTCAAATTTTGAATGGCCCTGTACTTTTACACAGCTTTTCTTTTTGCTGTTCCTTTGTGTGTATTTGTAAGAAAGATAAAGAAAATTATCTGTGTTAGGGGTAGTTTTGAGCTGGGTTATTTCCAGCCTGGAGCTGCAGGCTCGGCACACATTCACTTTGCACTACAGTAGTACACCACTTACTCTGAGTGAGCACTGAGGAAGTACATCGAATGGCAGGCTATCTTGGAAATAGCTGTGTAGATGAGAAGTTGATGACTTTTGAATTGAGCATAGGGCAATTTATCATTGTTTCCAAAATATCAGTAAAGTGGCATTCCCATACCCTATTTTAGGGAGAGGACGATGTTACTTCTTTACTTGCTTCCCCACATTTTTACAGGAGATTTTTTTTTCAAAGCACTTTTTCAAGCAAGCATCATTGTCCATATTTTGTAAGATCCTGGTGGTTGATATTTTGATGTAACACTTCAAAATAGTTCTTTGTACTGGTTCAGACTTTGGACATAACACTTGTTTAAGGATGGCTAATAATAAGAGAAATCAAAAGGGCAATGTTAGCCCAGAGCTGCAGTTAGAGGGGTGTCTGTTGTGTGTTATGGGCTGGTAAAAAGTACGCAGTAGGAATATTATAATACTACTTCAGGTAGGACCAAAGGAAAAATCAAAATGCCACACAAGCACCTAAGCTTTCCAAGGTAATCACTGTGGTCTGTAGTTTTGCTAAAGATTGTGGGTGGTACAGTTTGTAAAGTTGCTGGTATTTCATAAGTTGTAGTGGCCTTCATAGTTAAATATATAGTACGGTGTTCATGGAGGGAATGAAAACCGTGTGTTGTTTTGAAGACAGAGAGAATGAAAAGGTCTTTCTGTTACTGCAGTGACAGACTGAAATGTCTGATAGTGAAGCAAAGCATTGGCAGGTTCATAGTGTAGTTAATCAGGAGATTATAAGAACTCTTTTTAATATTGATGATCAGTAGTAACCACAGCAGCATATTTATGGAAACTGCAGAGAGAGCCAGGACTGCACTTCATTTTCTTCTGTAACTAATGGTCAATTTCAACTAGTGAGTTTTTTTTTTTCTTTCTCTGTAATGTCTTATGAAACTTGTTTGTGATGAATATCAACAGTATATAAATAAATTTGAAACTGTATTTGCTCAAGTATTTCTATTTTTGTTACTTGTACAAGTCTATCAGTAGACAAACAGGAGTGACTTCCTGTCATCATGACCTCTGTGCTTGACTTTCACTTTCATATGTATTTACATAGGCCGGAGACTGAAACTGCAGTTGTTACATAAACTATACCAGACCCTGTACAAATCAGTTTGGTCAAGCCATTGTTTTCTCTCTTTCCTCCTAGGTCCATACAAAATTCCACTGTCGGCAAGCACACACTCCAGGATCAGACACCTCCTGCCTCTCCTTTTCTTATGATGGCATGATGCTCGCTTCACGTGGAGGTAGGAAAAAGACCTTAGCTTTATCTGCCAAACCCCACAGCCAGCTATTGCTCATGATGAATTTGCATTCATCAGTAGCCAAGCTCACAGCCTCCAGATCTTAGGTCCAATGCTTGATTGCTGATCCAAAGCGATGACTTTTAAGCAGAGAAGTAGCGAATCTCTTCCTGGGTTTGCATATAAACAGCGACCACCACCAACAAAAAAAATAGAAACCTCTTGACTAGATTATGTAAGAAACTCGTGTTTTTGTGTATATATCTTTTGTGAGTCTGATAAGACAAAGATAAACAGTAATAACTCTTTGTAAGATTCCTTCATCCGATATATTTCTATAATGTAAATGAACAATAACTCTCATTGCCTTGCTATATTGTAAGGAAAAGGTGGTGCACAATAGTAAAGTAAATAATCTTCAATAAAGTTCCACTTTGGTGACTTTCTGTTGCTTAAACCTGACAATTTACACTTTACCTGTTGTCTACATATATTCTTTTCTAGGTGATGACACTCTGAAGATGTGGGATATACGCAACTTCAGGAAGCCTGTGAATGTAGCTACTGGATTGACCAACTACTTTGCCATGTGAGACTTTTTAAATGTCATCTCAATTACAATCTGCCTGTTTGCTGTTTTTGTTATGCGTGCATTATGAACTGATGTTTCATGTGTGTAATTTTCCCTGTTAGGACTGACTGCTGTTTTAGCCCAGATGACAAGCTTCTTGTAAGTGGGACGTCAGTGAAGAAAAATGAGGGAAATGGGAAACTGGTTTTCTTTGACCGAGCTTCCTTTCAGAGAGTCTATGAAATAGAAGTCACCAATGCAGTAAGTTCGTCAGTCTCCACAACCACAAATGCTCTCATACAAGATGGTATTCAGCTGGTTGATATGTTGGCTACAAACCAAAATGACCCAAAATGATGCACAGTGGAAAAGACAATCCACAATGAAACATGATGAAAACATAACGAATCCAATGTGGATGTCGTTTCTTCTGCACGTAAGTAGTCTGTGCTCAAACAAAAACTTCAGCCTTAAAATATTTTTGTATGATTACCTCTCCTTGTCAACACAACAGAAGTTTGATGTCACATTTTGACAGCCGCAAAGATTTGACAGGGCTGATATGGAGATTTATTTAACCACCTATTGACCCCAGCACAGACTTATTCCAATTGATTAGAACATCATTCTATTATTTATTTTAGCTCGTATTCAAATGTGTGGAAGTAATTTTTAACAGCGCATATATATAGTTGTGTACACCAGAGGAATTTGGAGAGACTAATCCAGAACTGTGCAGTCAGCAGCCTCTGCCATTGATAATTATTGAATAATAATGCTAGAAACACAAGTCTACAAAAATCACCCAAAATGTTATTTGAATTGATATCAGTTCACTCAGAAAGAGAAATTATTTTTTCTTTTCTCTATAACTGAAAACAAATGTCAAATAGCCCAGTCCTCTTGCAGTTAATAGACATTTTTCCTTTTAAATGACTGTGTCTCTGAAGCTCGTCATATCCTAGCAACAAAGCAGAATACAGATTTTCCCCATATTAATCCAGGATGAAAAATTAACGCTAGCATTACTTGTGGGAAAATACAGAGGAAGACAAGAAGAGTAATGGAGGGGAGTGAAAGCAAAGGAGGAAACTTTAAAAAATGGTCTGAGGCAAACTAAGAGAAAGTGGAGTAATGTGACCTTTTCTTACTGCAAGTCATTCCCACAAACCTTTAGCAGGACAGCTATTGATGCTTTTACATGTTCTACCATTGAGTTATATTTGAAATTAAATTACCTATGGACAAAATAAGCATATGCTATGTTCTATGTTGGCATACTATGTACTTTTGACTAATCCTGCTTTCTCGGAAATCCATTTGGAGAGGGCAACCAGCCATGGGTGCTGAAATGAAGGGCAGAGGTGCTGTATTCAGTAGAGAACTTTTTTTGTTGCTTCCTGCTCCTCTTCTTTCTCTCCTTCAAGTCCTTTTCAACAGATTTAGCACTGTGTATCTGCAGTCATAACAGTGAGGTCTGACAGAGGCTAATGGCTTCTAACTTGGTCCTCCTGGCTAAGGTATGACACTTTCACATGGGCCACTGGGTGAACATGTTTGAGAGAGGGGGAAGAGACAAAAGTTGGGTTTGTGTGTGCCTATGCATCCCCCTGCCCTGCCAGCCAGCTGCTGTTAGCTTGCAAACCTTGGCACAGCATCCACACTAAGTTCACACCCCGCTGCACAGTTGTACTAACTGAGGGGAGGGGAGGGGAGGGGAGGGGAGGGGAGGGCGGTCTGTGTTTTAGTTGACCCATTTTATCTGAGGGAAAATTAAATTAAAAAAAAAAAAAAAAAAAGAATTTGCTTTTATTAATTATAAAAAAAATATGACCCTAAATATGACCAGATTCAAATCAGATTTTAGGGTTTAGATTAAAACATTAGTAATTGTATTGCACTAACTTTAATATAATGTCTCCTGCAGCTCTCAAAATTAAATAAAAGGGTTACTGTTGAATTCAAACTTGATTGTAAGCTTTCAAGTCTGCGCACATTTTTTTAACTGAGAGCTACATGACCCTGTCATGTCACAACTGTCTGAAGTAAGAAAAATGACAGCATGTTAAAATTGAATTGACTTAGATCTCTGTTGGTTACTTTGAAAACTAAAAGTGCTAAAAAATAGCATTTAAAAAAAAAATCAGTATACTCACTGCCAATTTATTGAAAGTACTTTGGTATACTCACCACCAAGAAATGCCTTTGCTGAGAACAGTCTCTGTCACACTAATGTCTTACACTATTGTTTGTGCAAGTGTTTCTCAAAATTAAAAACACATTTTCTAGATAACCTGTTGTGTAGATGATGGTGGTACTATACTTGTCCTCTCCTCTTTAGATACTCGGAAACTTGTTTCTGGTGGTAGTTAGAGGGTGACAGTCCACACAACCTGACAGAGTTAAACAGTGTCTTAAAGTTGAAGTAAATTTGACTTTTGAGTGTTCAGTATTAATTGTCAATCAAAGACGGTAGGTGTCATTATTAAATTGTGAACAGCATAAACCACATATGCATGGATGTCTGCCGTTTAGCAGTTATCATTGTTGTATTTAAGGTCATCCTTCAGTCTACATAAACTTTTATAAACCGAAACAGCTATAACATTTGCAATCACTTTCACCATGGTGACGATATCGTTATAGGCAGCATGAAAGAAAGATCCCAGACACTTTGGGTCAAAGAGTCTGTTTAGAACAGACAATCCACCTCCTCCTTTGCATCACTCTGTGGACGTTCGTCTTCTCTTTCACTTTACTGAAGAGGGTAAACATTTGGAAGTGATTTTTCCATTGGCCTTTCAGTCGTTCCACCATCTGCCATTGTGAGGAACTCTGAAGTTTTGCCGTCCTTTCACTGGAAAGACGGCAAAACCTCTTCTTGTCTGCTGACCCGTTGTCCTGCACAGAAATCCAGCAGATTTCCCCTCCAAAGTGCCTCGAAAAACAATACAATTTGCAGACTGGTACAAGCTGCCAACAACCCTGGCAATGATTTTATTTGTGTTAATTATACTAATCTCTCAGAATGTATACGGTAATGATTAAAGTACTTCAATTATCCTTTTTCCCATTCCCAAAAATAACTTCAACTGATTCAGTCAATGAAAATAATTTTTGAGGCCATTCACATATTTGAGCAGTTCCTTGCTGTCATATAACTTCATTTAATAGCTGTTGTATCCATAAAAGCTACAGTTTGTTTGTCAACATTTTGTGTTGAGTGGGCACTTGGATGAAGCAGGGGAATAGAAAATACATGTTATGTTGGAGTGTAATGTTGTTAGCGCTCTTTAGAAACCTTTATAAAACTCGATAAAAGAAATTCTCGATAAAAGAAAGTGGCTGTTAATGGTAATTGTCATCAGTTGTTGATAACTGAGATAAATTACTGTAATATTGCAAAATGACATATACATTTTAGGTTATTTTTTGGCATTTTGACATTTACTGGACAAACAGAAACAGAGAGGGGTTTAGAGAGGTATGAAAAGAGAAGTTTTACAGGGGACTGTAATACCAGATTCTCTAGACTAGACCATTTTGATTTCCTAGATTTTTGGATTGATGCATTTTATCGTATTGGATGTTCATATTTTATGAAGTTTTCATAAAATTCATCCACCATATTCAGTCTCTTATCCCAACCCACTAACCATTACTGTAACAATCTGACTGTAAGTAGATGATTTGGTAGGTTTACCCTGTTTTCTAAAATAATTTTTTGTGCAGAAAATTTTGCTTTGCAGCAGATAAGTTCTATCTGGTTGACATGCACTCAGTGAACCTGATGAATGTGCTATTTACTATGTTTACATCAGCCGTCTTCCTCTCAGATGGCCCAAGAATTTAAGTGCAGTCTTTATAAAGTGGTGTACCAGGCAGGCGAGTGAAAGGAAGGGCCACCAATCATTTCTAACTAAACAGTCTACATAAACCCAGACCTGGATTCAGGGGCGTGCATGGGAGCGGAGGCTGTCTCAGGCCCATTTGGTAAATACTTCACACTCTAAAGCTTATCTTAGTTCATCAAAAGGGGCAGGAACCAGGTGAGACCCTGCTGATTATCAAAGCAGTGAGTTTTTGGCTGGATTTCAAATGGAGACCTAGTGCAACCTGTAGCCCTCATGCACTTACTGTAATGTGTTTCTGCATTTCTGTGTGCTGTATGTGGAGCTCTGTATGTATTCACATTTCAGCTTACGTGCATGTACCTGTCCTCCAGTTCCGTTTATTGTGTGATAACCTACATTTGTCAGCATACATATTTGCATTACACTGAGGCTGTTAGTTATGAGAGTTATACTTGTGGAATGTTTGTGGTATGATTCGTGACATATTTAAATACACCATGTTGTTTTTTGGTTTTTTTTTTTAGAAAATGTCACAGCGTTAAGTAAATAATTGGGGGAAAAAGAAATTCTGATACACCACATTGGTAATGGTATCAGTAATTACCTTATTAAATGGATCGGGCGATGGCCAGATGTGACTCATTACCACATGGCATGCTGTTTCTGTCACTGTCATTAATTAAATAGTAAAAACACACACGGATAAGCCTTCTAGAACAATAAAACTACTAAATTTAGACAAACCTAAAATGAATGTTGGTACATGATTGTCTCCACTTGACTTATAGTTACAGAGTTATGTGTAGTGATAGCCTCATTATCTCACATACAAGAATGACCCCAGTCAGATTCATCCAATGGGGTAGACAGATTTTGAAATGCAAATTAAAAAAGAGTGCTGGTTTCAGATCGGTGCTCAGTATTAGCCAAAATTCAACGGTATAAGAATTGGAATTGGGTAAGGGTTCAGAGCATCCCAAATATGATATGCTTATACTCGGTACTTGAACATTTTGAAGTCTTATCTTCAGTTTGACTTACAGGTCAAAGATTCTAAATACTCAGAATGACTTCTTGAATACACTAAAAAATCTGAGTGACCCTTTGTTCTGGAAAAAAAACAAGCAAATTTCTGAATTTCAAGAGTGACGCCAAATAATTAATTAATATCCCTGCTATGTATTATGTGATGTTTATGTGCATGGAGAGGGATTTTTGTAGTTGGCGAACTATTTTTGGCCACCTTCACCAATTGCTGTTTTCCTATGCTACGTCCGCTATCTCATGCCTGATCTTCTGGACAGTGAGCTGCTCTCTGTGCTATGCTCTTCAAGGAGGCCTTTGATATGAATGATTGGTCTTTCATCCTCAGTAAGAACAGCTAAGGTTGAAAGGTAGAAGGAAGGTCTTAACTCTGTTCTCTCTTGTGTATCTTGCTAAGTAAAGCTCAGAAGATGTAAAAGCAAGTTGTTCCAGTAAGGTCGTTCATACTAATTACAGGCTACTCGGACATGTGCCAACTCAGCGTGTAGCTGAGGTGCTAAGAGGAGCATTTTCCTTTCCCCTACTGCATTTAATTGGCCGATGTAGCTCAGTTTGTCAGAAGCAGTTCACATTTGGATCCAATCACCAGTAACTAAACAAAGCACACAGCTGTGACTGTCCCATTAGTGCTGCATAACTTTATTTCATAATCAGCATACATGTTGGGTGAGTGGCTGTTGTCTTATTTATCCCTAATCAACCTTTGGTATTTTAATCTGATGGGACATAGAAGGCTGCTACTGAAGAACTGATTGATTAAAGTTTCCTCCTTTATGATGTGATGTAATTTTGTAGACGTGAAGCGTAAACAGGAGTACCTAGAGTATAAACATGCTGCTCCGAATATCTGGAAAGCAGTCTTACTATTGGACTGGACTGAGCTGTGCTTGGCTGTGGATATACCAGTGGATCCATCTGGGGGTTGGCCCCGATGAACTGGTCTGTTTTAGGCTGCTCTGCTCTTTCTGTTTTGCTTGTTCCACTGTTGACAGAATGATTTCTTTGAGTCTGACGAGGCGGTTTTCTGAACTTGACTGGACTGCAGTTACCTGGCTGTGTTGTCATTTTTATTTTGGTTTAACCGCCTGATTTGGGCCATTCTGTGTTGTGTTGCTGTGCTGTGCATTGGGTGAATTCCTTGAGCTTTGACAGTAACTGTGGATTGTAACAGAATTCCTAACTGTCGTCTCTGCCTTCCCCTCGTATGTGGGGACTGTCTGTGTTGCTTTAGCAACCCTGACAGGGCAATTTATAACCCATTACACATTTACACTGAAGCACATCCGCAGTGAATAGATTTCAATTGGTCATGATACATACATGTTGATACAAGTGTTGAGCTTTCTATTCTAGCAAACAGGAGTTTTAACAGTTAAGAGCTATTTGTTAAATTAACAGTTGCTATGCTAAGATAATACAGTACAATGTCCACTGTGCAAACGTATTTAAATTTATGCTTATTAAGTTATTTATTTGAATGTTATCTTCTATCTATCTTGTTATGTTATTTTCTATCTGCCAATACATGAATGCAATATGTGAGGCTCATGTTAAGCGCATCCTGTTTAAAGCATTTTCCAGATCTTTCTATTAATTACAGATGGCTCATGATCTGGTTGAGCAGATTAACCCTCATCTGTCCCATGAGCCACACACAACTGAGCCGCTGGCCTTATAGTTTAGAAATATAGGTTTGATGTTCCCAAAAAACTTCAGTAGCTTATGACTCTTTAATTCACTATAAGCACAGACAAAGTCTGAATTAATTTGCATACTTGCATGAAAATATTGGAACATGATTATGTTTTTGAGTAATTTTATTTATATTATGACAGATTTTTTGTGTGTGTTGGATCTAATGTTTTATATTATCACCTGAAGTTGTATTTTATAGTTTACATATTTTAGTATTTAAGTAAAAACTTGTCATGCTTGCATTTTCTCTATGTATATGTATGAGTACTTGTCTCTGAACGTGCGCGTGTGTGTGTGTGTGTGTGTGTGTGTGTGTGAGAGAGAGAGAGATTGAGACGCCTTCCCCCGGTATCCTGGTGGGAAGCTGAACAGCTGGGCGCTAAGCAGCTTTCACCGTCACAGAATCTGGACGTCCCAGTCATAGTCGTACCCCCACCCCCCATCATACGCTCCTGTCCTAGAACCCCGCCCCCCAGATTGCCTTCTCTATTCCACATAAAGACGCGGCAAACGCTCAATCAATCCTATTCAAAAATTCTGTACAACTACATGACATACACCCACACCACATATATATAAATATGTGCTAACGATGGCACTCTTAAACACAAGTCGTCATAGACGGTTATGATGCTTCAATAATATGTGTGAAGAAAGGAGGCACCACTGCAGGAAGAGCACAACTGTTCTTTACTATAGCTCATATATCACAGACTGAACAGAGGGTCTTCATCACTGTCGAACAACTGTGCTTGTATTTCTCTGCCCCTCTTTTGCTCCCTGTCTGTCTCTCTCTCTCTCTCTCTCTCTCTCTCTCACACACACCTCTGGATAAATGTGGTCACATTTGCCTATTGGCACTGGGCCATCTGTCACACACAGACTGAGGGATCCAGCCCTCATCCCAACAACCAAATATAGTCAACTAGAGCAGCAGAGCACGCTGGGACTGATCCCCACTGTACCACAACCGGCCTGGGTCAAACACTCACAATACTTACGACAATAAAATACGATTGTTACCGAGAAGCAGAAGCATCCTTGCAAAGTTGTTCACTACCTGCCGTGAGCTGCTATTTTCGAAGCATGACCTCCTTTCCTCACATGTACCACCTTCAATTATTGTACACAAACATTTAACTATCTTCTTTTATTCTGTCTTTCTGTGTGTGTATTCCAGAGTGTTGTCCGCTGTCTTTGGCACCCAAAACTCAACCAGATAATGGTGGGAACTGGGGATGGACTGGCCAAGGTCTACTATGATCCTGTCAAAAGCCACAGGTATGTGCAGTTTTGACCTTCAGGGATATATCTGGTGTAATTGACAACAATTGCCCAGAAAGGACTAAAACCAACAATGAATTTATCCTACTAACCAGTATTGTCTCTGTAGCCATAGAAATGCCATAGAACTCTGTTGTTGACCAAAAACTAAAAATATGCATAGTAGAGCCACACTGTTGTATTGAATGACATGTTCCTTGTTGCAACCAACAGAGAAAATGTAGTTTATTCTCCTTAGCTTGTCAAAGCAGCATAAACACAGACATGGCATCTGCCCAGTGCAGAAGTGCTAACTGATATTGAAAATGCTGGTGTCAAGTTGCTAGGAAAAATAATTATTTGACCCAAGAGTGTTTGAAGGGAGTTCACGTCTGTCTCTGTGTAAGTCAAACCAAATACCATAACAGAAACTTTCATTGTTGTTCCAAATGACAAATGTCTCACTCAATCACACAATGGCTCTTTTACGTATTTTCTGGACAACAGTTGAGTTACGTGCCATTGTGGTATAAGCAATATTAGGCTGGTGCTGCAAAGAATTGTTAGTACGATAAATTCATTGTTGGTTTAAGTTTCTTCAGGTGAATAAAAAAAAATGCAAGGCCTTATCCCTGACGTCTTGATTTCTACATGATATCTTCAAACAGCATCATTTGTAACCAACTGGCTCTTTTCCAGAGGGGCAAAGCTATGTGTAGTGAAGAGCAAACGAAAAGAGAAACAAGCAGAGACGCTAACGCAAGATTACATCATCACACGTAAGTTCATCATCGTCTGCACTTGTATACACACACACGCACGCGCGCGCAAACGCACTCGCGTCAGTTTTACACATACCTTCTAAGGATAATAGTTTGCCACTTAATGAACTTTGATCCTAATTCCCTGCCCTCTTGCCTTTTTGTGCATGGCGTGCCGTTTCACACATCACCTTTAATCAGTAAACAATTATTGAAGCAATTAAAGTGGCTAACTCAAACCCCTCCAGCAGTTTAGTTCACCTTGAGCCACTACCCCATCTGCTCGGCGGTGCTCTTCACATGATATGGCAGTGTGCCTTCTTCCAAATGCATGCTGTGACAAGTGGAGAATATTTTAAAGCGTGTACTCGAACATAAAGAATGAAAATACCAACCCTTGCTTACATGCTACCTCTTTGTTGCCCCTCCCGCTCTCGCTCTCGCGCTCTCTGTCTCTCTGTCTCTCTGTCTCTGACTCTCTGTCTCTGTCTCTCTGTCTCTGACTCACTCACTCATGCACTCACGCACTCACTCACGCACACTGGGGGCTTAGTGAGGAATGAGAGAGTGTTCGCGGCTTTCACAGGCCCATTAGCTGATCGAGAAGGGTGTGGATGAGTGGATCAACAGCCACAGGGCACTGCTCCACGCAACATCCATGTGGTCTGCAGTCACGCTGGATCACGCTAGGGACAGGCACCTCTCCCACCTCTGCTGGCGTGATCTCCTGCCGGTCCATACTGCACAAAAACACACACACAAACTACCCCCCTACCTGTCATCCTGTCATATCACCAACGCACGAGGCTGTCATCTCTTTCGTGCGTGCCTCACACTCCTTTGCCCCCGGAGTGAAGTCCTGAACCCACAGGGACTGAACAGCTGCCGACATGTCGTGCCTGATTGGCTGCTAAGACCCAATTCATATGGCATTTATTGTTTGGGCTACTGCAGCCTTTTCAGATGCATCATGTGATTTCATTGCCATGCCAACAAGGTGTGAAATAGGCAGGCATTTGACTGACACAAGCAGCAAGTGACGCACTTGATGCCCTGGCACTGGAAAATTAGAGGTGACAGGAAGCAAGTGATGGCCCATTGAGAAAAGCGAGGGAATCTGTTAACAGTAACCTTTTTGCTTAATGTAGCGTGGAGGAGAGGAATTAACACTGAACAGCGACAGGGATCCTGAATGGAAAATCACTTTATCTAGCCCTTCAAAAAAAGTGTCTCTTTGTAACCCCTGAGGATAAGAGCTGAGGACACACTCACTTTACTTAATCACAAATGGTTGCACACACACTCTCTCTCTTTCTCACACATCTGAGGGAACTCATTCACACTTACTCATGCACGCGTTCACTTGCACACTCATGGATTTAAGTGCTGGGGGCCTTTATTGTGATAGTGTTCACAAAAGTGTGAAGAGTGCCACAGTAATTGTCTGAATCTAAACATAGGGGATATAATGAATATGCTGGCGTGCACTGTGGCAGCAAGAGTACATGAGGAGAAATGCTGCCAGAAAGCAACAGGTGTGCATATTTTCACGTAAACGCAGCGCATCTTCTACAAGTGTAGTAGTAGGTGAGATTTAATGTGTTTCAGCACTTTCTGAAAACACGTATAAATCTCAGCTTTGCATTTCTGTCTTCCTTCAGGTAAGTAATATACGTGGGCTGCAAACACTGAACATATTGCCAGGCGCCCTGCCTGCTTATTTGTGCGGCTGTGTTATGTGATCTTGCAGTTTGAGTTACCTAAGCAACTTGATTATCCATGTTTACCCTGTGTGTCTCCAGCTCATGCCTTACCCATGTTCAGAGAGGCCCGACAGCGGAGTACACGAAAACAGCTGGAGAAGGACAGACTTGACCCCAAGAAGTCCCACAAACCCGAGCCGCCTGTGTCCGGACCAGGTAACGTGCATTTGTTTTTGTTTTTTCTTGCTTTTATTAGTGCCAAACACTAACTTAGAAGAAAAAACAAAGTAACAAAAATTGACAAAAGAGTAAACAACACAAGAAAAAACAAGAAAAACAGGATATAGTATCTACAGTAAATGTCCCTGGTAGACAAGACATGTAATGAGCAAAAACAAAATTCCCGGCAAACACTGTCATTTAAAGAGGAGTAAAGTAATGAGGTATGGCTAAGGTTCTGCAGTTGTTATTGAAGCAGATTATTAGTAATGTTCGTAAGTGGATGAATAAATGATTCTGTTTGAGGCCGATGTACAAATCCAAAGTTGTTGATGTGTTTGTGTTTGGTATTATGCAATCCAGCTGAAGTCAAGAGCTATAACAGCACTGCACCCACTTGGCCTCTCAAACATTCATTGTAGCCTGCTGTCGCCTCATATTTTTTAACTGCTGGGACATAATGTTGCATGGTGAACTTTCTCTGGAACCCATGCTCGATGTGTTTATATTTTTACTGTAATACACACATCCACAAATGCTCCACCTATGCATAATCATGGATACAGTTTGAGCTTTATTCCAATAAGCCAAGGTGCCAGAAAACATTTCCTACTTTATTGTATTCCAGCTGGCTCATTGCTGTGTTTGGTTGTGTCTTTTCACTTTCACTGTTTTTTTACTCAATCCTTCAGTACTATGTACTTACAACAGTCTAATGGTTCCACAGTGCAATAAAGTGCACTTTTTTTTCTCAGATTAAAAAAACATGTTTAAAGCTTTTGAGATGTGGAACATACAAAAAGTAGCCAAATTCTAAAAAGGGGATTCTGAAAAATCATATGAAATAAGATTTTTACAACAGAACTACCCAAAAAAAAAAGCCACGGCTGTCTCCTAAGGCAAATTAAATGTTTTGCATTTAAAGGAAAACGTTATTTTTCACAATCAGCGTTTCTTTGTGTTCACTGTTCTAAGTTGTCTAAGCAAAAAGAAATGCTTAACTCACATAATAAAGACTTCATAAGTAAAAACACTGCTCTGCTAAATGACATTAATTAAAAATTGTTAGAGCAGCCAAGCGCTTTTGCAGGGTGTTGCATCTAAGTATGAAAACATGGTGGGTCACAGAGGTTGAGAGAACAACAGAAAATAAATTCAACAGTCTGGAAATTAAAATCGAAGTTCATTTCATGAAAATAAGTTTGTCTACTTCATAGCAGGCCAGTGGTTTTGAGATGACAGGCTGTCTTTATGTTGTTTATCCTCTGTGTGAATTGACTTGCATAAGTGCAAGGTAATGCTTGGTGGTTGGCTGAATGCTTACAAGCAATGGAAAGAGGTGCCTCTCAATCCCCAAACAACCCCACTGCCAAGCTACAGCAGGAAATCCCTGTCCGTGTGTGTGTCCGTGTGTGTGTCCTTGTGTGTTTGTGTGTGTGTGTGTCCCCGTGTGTGTCAGTGTCCGTGTGTGTGTGTGTCCGTGTCCGTGTCCGTGTCTGTGTCCGTGTCCGTGTCTGTGTGTGTGTCCGTGTGTGTCCTATCCTTGTTCTTTTAAGAAAACCATAATAATGTCCTCTCTGGAAACTGGGAAGTCCCCCCCCCCCAAAAAAAGCTCCATTAAGTGCAGTCAAGTCCAGCCAACAGCACAGACGTACTGTAACTACAGCAGAGATCACTGTAGCTTTTATGCACTGCTTTCTGAAATGACAACGGAAGAACTGTACAAAAAAAAAAATCTACCCAAAGTAACAAAAGCTCACTCTGATAACCTAATAATTGAATAACCTAATAACTGTTTAAAACTTTTGTGCACATCCCACTATAGTATAAAGTATTGGTAGCATTTTTATGAAAATATAATAGTGTCATGTAATGTAATGTAATAAACTAAAATAAAAAACTTTAGTGGATTTCAGTAGTGTACATGCCACTAATGCAATTGTTATCTGTCCATGTGGTTATACATTTGAAGGAACTGTTCAACACTTTTCGTCTTCGACGCCAAATAATGTAACTGTCTACAGAGAATAGTAGATTAACAGATGTTGACATCATCTGGCAGCAAAGACTGGCCAATAGTAGACTGCCATGTCAGTCTTTGCTTCACTAGTAAATACATAATTTGTACTTTATTTATTACATCATGAGGTTTTTAAGAGGTACAGTTGTGTGCATTGCTGTCTGCCACTATGGTAGCAGAACTTGGGGGCTCCAAAGTCAGGGATTTTTAAATTCTACACCAAAACTTTAATTAAAGTGCTTTTTTTTTTTTTTTTAAAGAATTAAAAATTGTAGTTGAGAACATTTTCTCACATTAAAAAAATATACATTTTTAACATTAGAAAAATTCTGTCATCTAACATTAAAAAAGTCTGTGTGGTTTTTTTTTTTTTTTTTTTTTTTTCTTAACCGAATCTAATTCAGAAATTATGTGTCCTGACAGGTCGTGGAGGCAGAGTAGCAGCTCATGGTGGCACTCTGTCTTCATTCATTGTGAAGAACATTGCTCTGGATAAAACAGATGACAGTAACCCACGAGAAGCCATCTTACGTCACGCCAAGGACGCTTCAGATAACCCTTACTGGGTTGCCCCGGCATACACACAGTAAGAAAACCTATTTTCATTTGTAAAAATATGAATCATTCAAGCACTCTCTGTCTGCCTCACTGTTTCTTTCTTCCTCACTCTGTCGTCTTCTCTCATGTCTGGGTTTCCTCTCATTAGCAGACAGTGTAAGATGAGTACTGGGAGTGTTGCTTTTGGTATTGTGATAGTACTTGGGTTTCTTCCTACCGGTTGTGACACATAAATGTTTAAAGAGCTGTACAGTTTTACAGGTACACACTGCAAACTGCAGAAACGAGAGTAATGGACAGCTTTAGATCACTATCAGACTCAGACAGCTATGTAAGCATGGAACAAAGCTGTGAGCCAAATCAAACCGTCCGTTTCGTATACAGTACTGCAAGCAAACAATCTTTAGTATAACACACTAGTGATGTACATTGTAGTAGATAAATCAGATGACTTGCACCGTCGGTGACAGAGCTCTCTCTCTCTCAGGCGGCAGGTTAATAGTCACTATCACGGCTCTCTTTGCTCCGCTTGGAGACAATAAACATCGAGTTAATTCAGCTGAGGAGCAGCACTGTGGAAAAGCAGGTCTAGACCGGGTCTGAGTTACTGCACACGCCTCTGCTTCATGTAACGTCTGCAGCCAGAACTTCCGTTAGCCTCAGATGGCCCGGATAGAAGAAATGATTTGTCTGATGCACTAAAATTATATTATTTCATTTCTTAAAGCTCTGTCGTCTGGTTTCTTGAACTAACAGTTCATTGCTTTGCTCTGAAGTTGTCTGGGGGGAAAAAAAAAAAAAAAGTTAAATCATTGCTTGTTTTTGTGAATGCCTTTAGGACACAGCCAGTGCCTGTGTTTGCAGAGGAATCAGAGGAAGATGAGGAAGCTGACAAGGAACCAGAGTGGAAGAAACGGAAGATCTGAGAGGCTTCAAAAGCAGCTCATTTTAGATAGGATAGTTTACAGGGTGGGCTTGTGGTTGGATATACAGCACCGTTACCACAAGGTCTCGGGGTCAATCCCAGAATACTGAGTTTCTGTCAGAAACTCTGCATAGGAGCATCAGTTACTGTCCTAAATTGTACAGTCTTTGTCCTCCATCCTGGAATTTTTTTTTAAGTGTATATGTATGTATATGCATGCTGTTGTGTTAGGGGGAAGCATATAAATGTACAACCATAATAATTTTAACTGCGTTCATTTTCCTCTCATAGCAAATTCATCAACCACTGGAAGAATTTTGATTTTTATGTCTGTTTCGATTGTATGGGCTTTATTTTCATAATTTCTATTGTCCTCTCCGACCACATCTCCAGAGTTTGCTAATGCCTCATAAATCAGCACCAGATTTTGTGGTCTGGTTCTGTTCATCAGCTATGAGGAACAGTTTGCTAGTTTGTAAAAAGTAAATTGCAAAGAAATACAAAAATTTCAGCCAGTTTTAATTTGGAATGTCTTTTTTTTTTTTTTTTTTTTTTTTTTTTGAAGGTTTACCTCGAGAACTACATAAAACTAGAACTACATAAAAGAATTTGTATTTTCTTGTCAAACAGTGATACATTTTATCCAAAGTGAAGTTTGGAGTGAAAGATTTGTTTTTAACAACTGATCACAAGAATTCTTCTGCCAAATATCTTTTTTATAAGGCACAAGCTCAAACCTGCAGATATACAATATCTAGTATATCAAGTCAGATATACAGTTAAACCCAGATCTAGTCAAAACCAGGGCTTTGATTCACTTAAGGTATTTACAGGTTACTTTTTGCACAGATATTAACACTGATGAATCAAGGTTTTGTTTCAAATTTATTTCTACTAATTCTTATTGAAAATGTCTCAAAGTTCACTTACTGGCTTTTTCTGTAGTTTTCAACCACGTCTTACAGTCTTCCTAAGCGAATACAAGTTTGCTTAGTTGACAGCGTTAATTTGCAGATGAAGACTATGAGACTATGGACTTTAAATTAAGATTATGGAATTAACGCAAAGGTCTAGAATGAACTTTCATGATCAAACTGCAGTAACAGATTGCATCATATTTCTAAGGGGTCCAGTTGCTTTCATGCTTAAATGTTTAAGGTTAAACATAGGTGTGGTTACAACAGTATATTATGTGTTTTCTTGCATTGCCTTTGCAAAAAAAAAAAAAAAATCTGGAATTTCTTTTTCTATTTGAATCCCTTAAATGACCTGTTCAGTGTCAATAAATATTTTAACTGACCGAGAACACCACAACATACAGAGCTAATGAAAGCCATGGTTGTGTTCTTAACACATTTCTCTGGAATGCAACCTCTGCCCGTCTCATGTGAGTGGTCTTTGTTTTTCAAGTACAACTTTTTTGTAATCAGAAATTTTGAATTACATGGTTCGTGCCACTGCACGAAAGTTGAATTTAATTGACACAATGACAACAGCTTCCACTGATATCTGATGTTGCCTTATATTGTACAGACATGGAAAGTCTTAGTACTCCATATTTGTCATTTAGCTGGGGTTTATACTCAGTGACTTACAGTGGGTGAAACTATAGAGCAATCTTCTGTCAACCCTTGCCAACCAAAATTACAAGCAGACTAACTGAAAGTCTGTGTTCTGGCAAACGTCCTGTTGCCATAAAATCACTATTAAACAAAGAAATAGCACAAGAAATAGGGGAGGACTAAAACAGTGAGCAATGTTTTTAAAAAGTTACGAAAGTAGAGAAGAGAGGAGATCAACTGCATGGGGGAGAAGCTGATCTCAAGCTCGTCACCGCCACTAGTGATGAGCCAGCTGGCATGAGGAAAGGAGAAGCTGACCTCCAGGTACATCACTTTAAGAAGCAGTGCAGACCTATTAAAGGGTAATTTCACCCAATCTTAAAAAGAAATATTTTCTCACTTACAGTTCCCCCGATTGGGTCTGAGGTGAAAGTTGTTTGTTTTGTGCTGCTCAAATCATTGAGAAGTTATACTTTCATTTAAAAAACAAAAAAAAAAAACAGGTGGGCACTGTAATTTTCTGCAAATGTTATTCAAACGTGAGTAATATTTACCACAGCAGAAAAGGTGTATGTGGGACTCAAAACAAGCTACAGTGTCCAATAAAGTGCCAGTGTTGATAGTAATGAAGCAATAATGCCATGATCGGGCTCAATGATGTGTTTTTAAAGGTTTCTGGGCATGATGGAGGTCTGTGGCTGCTATACTTTCAGGTTTTGGCTTGTTAGTAGGATCAATTCATTGTTGGTTTTGGCCTTTTCGTGGAATTTGTTAACAATTTGAAAAATATAGAACATCACCACATTTGTCCTTTCGCTCACAGAAATGAGGAAGAAAACACCTTGTGACCTTGTAAACTGTCTGAACAGAGGCAGGATTTGCATGGCCAAACACCTTAAATATTTAATTATTAGGCCTCAGTATTGAGGCAACCTGGCCTAGGTTACGTCAAAAAACTGACTATTTTCACAGCTTTCAAAATGAAATATTTAAAAGCAGTGCCATTTTAATGGTCAGTATTCTGAGGCCTGAAAGACTTGCAAATTAACTCAAATGAACCCAAAACAGCTCTTGTAATACATCTGCCATACACTGTATACAAATCTTGAGTCCCTGCTTAATGGCTCACTGTCTGCACCTCTGCCATTTTCTCATCAGCATTTACATATCTTCTATGCACAGTGGAAACATTCTTGAGGGCCTTGATTTACAGCTCAGTGGCGCTTTACTGCAAGCCTTTGTTTACTGTACGACCCTGGGCTGGTGTTCAGGAATGCAGAACAGGAGGGGACGCCACACTGTACAAGCCATCTCTCAAACCATCCTCACAATTCTCCATGGAACCCAAATTTTCATTCCCATTTTACATGATGCTTGTGTAAACATATCCCAGGCCAATTAGCGCCATCTGGCACCAGTGCATTATTGGACATGGCAGAACACCAGGAGACACGCTCATTAAATAGAAACAAGTTTTATTCTGTAAAAAGTTATAAAATGAATATTGTACAAAAATAAAGTTTGCCGAGAGCTTTGGTTCTGTAACACAAAACAAGTGAGACGACATGACAGGTTTTTTTCACAGAGGTGTTAACACAAGGAGTGAAAACAAATGCAATCCTTTTTTCTAATATTAACACTGAGGATTCCTTTGCGTCCTTACCTTTTTGCTTATTTACTTTTGCATCAAAACCGGAGGACTAATCGCCAAGGAACGGTCGAGCAAACAGTCATTAAGATGAGAGGGCTAGTGGTCACTTTTCACACACTTTAATGTACGGTGTCGAGGAGTGACGAGGCGCTCAGGCTTCTGGGAAGTCTCCTAACTGCACATTCTCATCTGGAAAGGCTTATGCGCAAATCAGTTGTTAAAAGGGAAGATGATCCAATTTATGAGGTATGCTGTGATAAAAGCTAGAGGTTTTTTTTCCCCTCTCTGTGTAGTGTTTGGCCTTAATTCAGCTTGATGCAGTGGATTTGTTCTGTGTGCAGGGGGATTACACAGTAAAGCTGGCTTGCTTGCTGCTGGGTGGGCACAGATACCTTGGTCCCTAATCCGCGCTAGCATCAAGACCTACCCGAGGGCTCTCTTTGTTCCACTTAAAACGATCCCCTCGCAGGGTCTCGATGGGCACAGCAACATGCTTTTACAGAGCCTACTGTTTTCCTGGATGTATACTGCTGCTATCGTTTGGGAATAAACTCGGCTGAACAAGTTATGACATGTAGAAAGCACGCTGAGCCTACCCATCGCCTTCATGTTCTTTTGTCAAAATGTCTAGTCTTCAGATATTTACGTCAGTTTTGCGAGACATCCGCTACAGTAGCTAGAGCTTCCTTAAACTGCCTTCACCAAAATGCCTTTGCCAGCGGGGATATTTGGTTAAGACTCATGTTAGAGGATCGCTTTCAAATCCCCTTTCAGGGAGTAAGACCTGTCTGTCAGAGCCGAGACAGAAACACAGGCAGTCCCATGAACTTTAAAGCCTATTGGGACGGTAACCACTGCAAAGCCTTTGCTCAGACTTGGTGCAAGGCCAGAGCGAGGTTTCGGGTAACGTACACTGATAGTCGGATATTCTAGCAGCTTCTGTACTCTGTGACTCAAAGGATTGATCCTCAAAGGCACCTACAGATCCTCAGAGAGATGACTACTCTCCGTTTGAGATTTCAGTTAATAGATGTGATGGCTCCTGTTTAGAGAGACACTAAATATATTCCGGATAATTAATTTGAAAATTGTTATGAAAATAAACAGCAGCAAAGAGTCATTTGACTCCTTGTAAACATACAGTAAAATGATGTCATAGTTGGATTAGTCTGTACCCAGGTGCTGTGAGGAGAGAGCAACATCTGAAGTCCCCCGACTTTGCGTGGTCACATTAGTGATAATGAGGTGAATTGTCCAAAAAAAGAAAAAAAAAAAAAAATCTACCCTGTCATCCCTCAAAACACTCCAAAACAACAGATCACTTCAATCGAAAATCTTCTATTGGTCCCCTCCTCTGTGTCTCTTTCTACACTCCCTTGACTTGATAGCGAAAGATGATTTTTTTTGGACTCATGAATTGAGAAACCCTGGAATCTAAGTGAAGCAAAAAAAGCATTATTAGGATGTGTGTGTGTGTGTGTGTGTGTGTGTGTGTGTGTGTGTGTGTGTGTGTGTGTGTGTGTGTGTGTGTGTGTGTGTGTGTGTGTGTGTGTGTGTGTGTGTGAGAGGGTGTTTAGCAGTTGTGGATCACCATGTAAGATTTTGCATGAGAAAATGCTCCACTTTGGCACCATCCAGGACAAACAAAGCTTTTCAATAAATAAGAAACACAACAATTTCTTTCATAAAATGGATTGAAATAAATAACAATAAGTTAATTCCATCTTAATAAATATACCTCTTACACACGCGTGTATATATATATGATTGGATTTTATGTAGATGCGTTGCACCAGAAAGTCTTTGCTGAACCCTGGTGTGGTATGTGTCATCACTTGGCTCTGAATTTAAATGTCAACAACCAGACTATGCAGTGGAAGTGATTTAGACTGCAGATGAAAATGCTCCTAAAATCTCTGCATTTGTCTGCAGTGTTCGGAGCCAGCTATGGAAAAAGTGATGTTCCTGGGAAAGTGGCTTCGTCCAGAAAAAACAAGCCAACCAAAGTCAGAAGTTTTTCTTCACTCTCACCTTTTTAGACAACACAGTCAGCAAAATCTGGGAGTGTAACAGTATTGATTCTTCTGCAAGTCGGTGAACAGCTGATACATGTCTGCATGTGTCTGACTGAACCGTCAAATACTTCTCAAGGGATCTGGAGGACTGAGTGTGAGCTGTCAAAGTTAAATGTACAGTCGTCTTCTTTGATGACTACTGACAAACATGAGAGATGATACACTTCCTCTTGGGCCTCATATGCCAGTTTCCAAAAGCAATCCCTCCCTTTGCAGTAGCAGCTCGTAAAGGCGATCCTTAGTTCACTGATGCTGGACACCATCACCGTCTTTTCGTCACGTCCGTGTGACTTCCTTAGACACAGCCACACTTCCTAGCAGAATGCTTTTTCAGTGTGTGATACACCACATTGTCGTCCAAGAAAGACAAGTCATCGTCGAATGCGATTGGTCGACAGCAAGTGCGAGAGGGTGTGTCCTTGTCCAGCTTCTTGTTGTGTGTGAGGTTGTTCAGGATCTTGTCATAGTTGGTCTCCGCCTCCACGCAGGGGCCGCTGCAGTATCGGAAGATCAGCTCCTCTTTAGTCTGGTAGCCCAGCCCCAAGTCCGTCACATTGAGATGGACCTCCTTCAGCAAGCAGCCTCGACTCTGCACCGATATCCTCTCCCTCCCCTTCTCGCCTCGGCCTCCTTTACCGCCTCGACTTCCCCCTCGCCCCCGGCCCCGCCTCCTGTCGCCATGTCCTCTCCCCTCGGCTCGCGTGCCCTCTGTGTTTGCTGCTCCCCTCTGTCTCTGCTCCCTCCGTCCCCTGGAGCCCCCGTTGGGCTCTGATGATCTCCGGAGTCTGCCAATGGTAGCCTTGATAAACTCCATTACATCATCAAACTGCTCTGGATAGGGACCTGCGATGTCATCTGGAAGATACAGCAGGAACAGATTCACTTAAAAAGATGGCTTTGAAATAATAACGTCGTCACTGACATGGACACTGAAATGTCACCTCAACAATACTCAGCAACATGCTAATCAACGATTTACGGCTGTCAAAAAGACCCGTGAGCAGATAAGATAGAACTGTCAAGATGGCGGTGCGTCAACAAGAAGATCCTTTACTCTCCCAAGTGCTGGATCCTGTAAAATAATTTATCTCTTACGGTATTTTATCTAATGCTGTAACTTCAGTATAATTATTTTGCACCACAGCTTGCACACACATTGCACTACAATGCACAATGTAGTGTGCATTGCCGTGTTTGTGCCTTTTTCTATTGTTTATTGCTGTGTATTGTGTATTGGTGTGTATTCTTGTGTGCACCACTGGGAGTGGCAAATGCAATTTCATTGTACTTGTACAGTGACGATAGACATTCATTCATTCAAACTTTAAATATCCCTGTTGGGGGATACGTAAATACATGAATGGTATGGAGACACTGCACGACTATAAATTTTTCGCCAAAAAAAAAATTTATATGCATTTAAGAAAGAAATTATCATTATGATGGTGGGCTAACTCGCATCATATTATATTGAGAAAAATGAAAAATGAAAGGATAGATAAATAAGGTATACATATATAATACGCTTGTCCGCTTTTTTATGGAGAGTTAGATGACAAGATTGATAGCACTTTCATCTCTGTTAATCATGAA
Source organism: Xiphias gladius (assembly GCF_016859285.1). Lineage (NCBI taxonomy): Eukaryota > Metazoa > Chordata > Actinopteri > Istiophoriformes > Xiphiidae > Xiphias > Xiphias gladius. Next base: position 13,397,602 of record NC_053419.1, read on the forward strand.
GCTGCAGCAGCCAGTTAGCTTAGCTTAGCACAAAGACTGGAAACAAGGGAAAACAGCTAGCCTGGCTCTGTGTAAAGGTAAAAAAAAAAAAAATCCACCTAGCAACACCTCTAAAGATCACTAATTAACACATTATACCACTTTTTTTTTTAATCTGTAAGAAAACCAAAGTGCAAAAACAACAAATTGTCATTTCACAGACGGTTATGTGGCGCACTCTTTCTTGGCTCTGAGCAGTAACTTTCTGTCTCTTTTGCTTGCCTGGCACCTGCCCAGCCTTATATTCAACGGGCAGATAAAACAGTGGTATCGACATTTTCATTTAACCCTCCGCCAGAAAGTGAAAGCGTGTATTTCCCAAAATGTAGCTTTCAATGCACAAATGCAGACATGTATGGGAACGTGCAGAACTGAATAAATGCACTACTGCCAGTTCAGTTCAACAGACGATCTAGACTGAGGAATCATTTTGCACACAAAGGGAATGATTTGTTTGTTGTTGACTGAATATGCTTATTGTCAGCCAGCATAAGCACATTAAAGTGTCCAAAAATACGTGCTGACCCAAATGCAGATAATGCTCATAAATACTGAGAAATGTGCAGATCCAAAATGGTACATGCTGATTTATAGATTAGTCTTGGGTGGAGGAATGCAGAATGGAGTCCAGAGTCATTCATATGGACACGCAGGTGCCGTGCTTTAACTCCCTCTGAGATGGCTCTTGGGAGGATGAGTTGGAGGCTGAAGGTCAGAGGGTGTTGTCAATTCCATTTTGAGATTTGTTTGAGCCAGGAAGGAAGGGCACATATACATCTATAGTGATGGGCTGTGGGCAGACTTCGTTTTGCATTAGTAATGTGGCCAGCCTTTCTACTGACAGTGCTGCCTTCGTCAGGTTTCTAGCTCATAAAGTCATGAAAAGTTTGGTTTCAGCCATTTCACGCAGCAGTTGCCCGCATTGATACAGTAGGCGCAGACCAATTAAACCGCCGAGAGAGATGCAGTGCGACATTCTTCTTCAGTCATTTCAAACTTTGATGGATGTAATTTCAGAATGCAGAGACTTCAACAGGCCAAATAAATAGAAATCATACGCTTTGGGTCGTTTAGATGGAGCAGATTGTCGTCTGCTTGAAACTCAAAACATGCACCAGCGCAGCTCTCCACCATCTGCTATGTGGAGCGATGACGACTGATGGAAAGCCTTGGACCCTCCCTAGTTACATGTTGATTCTATTATCGAGAAACGTCGCTCCTACTGCAACGCCTGCAGGTCAGGCAACAATAAACTATGTATGAAGATCATGACGACACACTGTTCTGAAACGAATCGATTACACCAACTCTAATTACACTACCTGGGTGTGTCTATACGTGCCCGTGTGAGTATATGGTTGTGTGTCGTCGTGTTGTACCAGTCTCAAGAAGTCATAGCGGCAGTGTGCGATGTCTGGCGGGTGGTGTTGTGGTAAACACGGCCTCTCTATTTTAGTGTCACCTATCTCTCCTCTCTTACCTGTTCTCCTGGCAGAGCACAGGCCATCTGATCTGCATGTGCTCCACAGCTGATTGGGCCGCCGCTTGTATATCAGGTGAGTCAGGGCCAATCTGTTTGGACACACCTGCCCTTTGATTTAGATACCTCCTATCAAATGTCAACTGACAGGCAGGGTGGCGAGAGTCCACACCTGCTGACAGACTGGACTGGTAGCAGCAAATGGACTGATTCATGATGCAAATTGTGCCAAAAGTTTGCATAATAATTTACTTTTTAAAAATAGTCTCTGACACACTACACCAGCATGTTTGTTGACTGAATATTACGATATCAGAGTGTACAAATATTGTCATAGATTTTTTTGTTAGGAGAAAACCCCCTTGTTTTGCGACTTTACCTACAAGGCAAAAGACCCGTCCCCTCTTGGAGCTACAGTGTTTTTTTACAGTTAGTGCATAGTTAATGGTCCTGGGTTACACAGCAGTTCAGTGACGTCACCACGGTCCAAACAGAATATGAGGTGGCCTGACAAACATTTGTCCAAATGTTCCATTCCTTATCTAGTTCTTGGCAGCATTTCCTTGTGTATAGAGATGATACAGTGTCACATTGATCCAAACAAAATAAATTCCTGCCCACTGTTGCTGTTAAAATGAACATAAACACCGAATTCCGCACTTGATGCTTCAGATTTTCCGGTGTCGTCCTGCCTCTCCCTTGAAAAATTCTTGCGACCTGGTTCACACTGGTTTCTCTAAAAAAACGCCATGACTTCGGACTTCGGGCAGATAGGTAAATGTCACGGGTCCCTAAGTCGCAGAGAGGCAGAGGCGAGCATGAACAAATAGAGAAGGGAAAATGGCGGGAGCAACTACTGTTTGGAATTGGAGCTGTTCATACTTTTATTCATGTTGCTGGCTTGTTTTGACAGCGGTATGATGTAACCCACCGCAGCAATAAAACAGAAATTAAGATCTTCCATCCGATAACCTGCCTGTCTGAGAGCCTTATCAATGTAGGACTCTCTACTGGTGGCTCAGCCCACTGGCTATCACTTTACATGCTGTTTCTCAAGTGTAATTAGTCAAGAAAGGCCAAATTACTTGGTGAGCAAGCCAACTGTGTAAAACTCATGTCTGAATTGCCCCGGTTTAAAAATACAGCCTACAGTATGAGCTCTATGTGCTGCCTACTATTCCTCTCAAGAGTCAACACATGGTACATGACAATGGGACGAAAAGATGTTAGATTTCACTTCTCCCTTGACATTTGAGCGGTTAGTTGCATGTCATTTAACGGAGGTTTGCACAAGCAGCACAGATCTATAACGTGACCCTCCCATGTGGGCCAATTTCCCGCCATTCAAGTGACTTATCACAGGGACTGCACTGCACAGAAGATTTGATCAAAACATGCCTGTGTGCCTTACATTGGTTCTCCATAGAGATCTCCTGCAGGTTGTGGTCTTCACGCTGGAACGCTGGCTCTTCGTCCTCCACAGACAGGGACACAGAATCAGTGTAGCTGCTGGGGAAGTAAGTCCTCTTGGCTGGCTGAGTGTTTTGGTAGAGAGGCCGTGTAGCAACAGAGCTCAGGAGCAACAAACACGTGGCCAAAACATCCCATAACTTCATCTTAGACTCAGTTCCTATGAAGAAAGCTGCAAAAAAAAACAAACAAAAAAACAAAAAAATACGAGAGGATATTTTATTTGAAATAGGGAGATGAAACAAACAGATTGAAACAACAACAACAAAAATGACAATAAATTAATCTAAACACGCCCAGAATATAGGCCAACTTGTGTTTATGATGAAGTCAGCAAAGTGTTTGAAACAGTGTTGTAGCCAGACCGTCCCTGACTCATTCTGTATTAATAACTATGCGCCATCAATTCAAGAGACTTTGATCCTCATTTTGTCTCTGTCACATAGTGGAGTTTGCTGTAAATATGAATATCAGAGTAAACACACCACAACACTTTGATTAAAGGAATAAAGATGGAATATGGCCTTTAATGGACTTGATAATGTCACGATATCGATAAAATGTCGTAAAATAATAGAGAACGAATAATAAAACAATGCGTAAAATTGTGCGTAAAAGTAGAGCATTGGGTTAAAATTACAAACAACATTTGTGGTTACCCAGCAGCCTGCTATTTCTTTATTGTGTGCTGATTGTCAGACCTATGCGGATTATAAAATGATACACTCCTGTTGTTGTGATATCAGGAGGGTGCGCCTCGCACAAAAATGGTTGGTTGAAGCACGCACCAAAGCGTGCTGGCAAGCATAGCCTAAATAATGGTGTGAGTTGACCAGATGGCGATCCCCAAAGCTTACGTGACTCTGTCTAATGGCACGTTGAGTCTGCAGTGAACCTAAACAGCTATGCATGGATAAATACTGGGCTTAAACATGCGATGCAAAAGTCCTAACAGTTGCCTTTACACAAGCACAAGCTCTTTCAACGTAAATAACTGCGGTGAAGCTTGCGTGCCCTTTGCGCACAGATAATCTAAGGATATAAACTTATTTTATGTCACACTCTCAAATTAGAAGAAATTATAATGCTTCACTAACCTTAAATATGGCCCATGCAGACCTGGAACTCGCTTGGCTGTTGGTGTTAAAATCCAAACAGAAAACGCGACTCATTTAGTGTCCCGAGCTGATTCAACTGCAACCAATCGTTTTAACAGCCACGATCCAAAAAAAAAAAAAAAAAAATTCCCTTGAAACAAGTTCAAAGTCAGTTTGTGTCCGAATAGAAAAAAAAAAACCTAAATAACGCACCAGGTGTGTTTTTCATACTCCGATCCAGCGCACCGACCAAACCGTGCGTCCCTCCACACTTTGGAGTCCAAAGGTAGGTGTTGAAGAGAGCAGACCAAGTGCCACTGCGCCTTACGGGGTACAGTTGCAGTCGCTGATTAATTGGATGCTACGTTTCCACGTTGGAAATCCGAGAGAGCTCCACCATCTCCAACTGAAAGGAGTCCAATGAAGACATCCGCGTCTCCAGCGAGGGTGCAACAAGCTCGTGTCTGCCTCTTGATAAAAAAAAAAACCGTTATATCCCAGAACGGCTTTAAAAATTCATAATCGCCAACATTTTACAACATCTTGGCCTAGTAAACAACACAGATGGGGGTTTTTACTCTCCATTTTCTCCGGCTCAGGTCGTGTCTATGCAGCTCGAAGAGTTTCCACACTCGTCGTCCTCACACTGGACCGAGGCAGGACAGATGTCTGCGCACAACACCGCACCGGGCGCAGAGGGCGGTTTGGGAAGATTTATAGTGAAGTGTGGTCTGACGTTTCGGGCCAGTTGGTGTCCGCCCCTCTGTCATAGATCCGTGCAAGAGCAAACAGTGAATAACAGAGGTCCGCATATCTCTCCAAACCACCCCTGGAGCCCCGTTTGGAAGAGCGCAGTTTTCAGATGTCTTGGGGATTATGTCACACATCCTGATGTCCTCGGATTAGATTTCAGTATGCGGAATGCGATTTGGAGATGTTCTGTTGCGATGCATGTTTCTAACCTCATCTCCGCGCTCTGTGCGCACCGGTGTCAAGTTCTGTCTGATGCCTACACACATCTCAGATTTAAGAGTCCCACTTTACTTGCTATTTACTAGAACATATTTGTCAATACCCGAGACGAGTGGGCTATTTAGGGCACCGCGGACCCTTTGGTTTGCGATATTGGTCTATATGTAGGCGTTTTGCAATGCACTCCCCTCGAAATGCACCGCACAAAAATGTCCATACACACCTTGGGTCTTCTGATCATCCAATGAGAGGTTTCTTGTCGAGGTGTGCCCGAGGCGACGCCGCACAGACCACAAAGGGAGGACTCTGAAGCGGCCAGGATGTGGCATCCGAGAAAGCCTTTCCATCACCCGTCATGGTTCACAGGCTGCGCCCGCCTTTCATCTTTTCCTCAAATGAATTCCACAAGTTACCCGGTCCTGTAAGAATTAAACTAGTTTGGCGTCCATTGCCAGAGGAGCGCGGCTCCTTCCAACAGCGAAAACACTGGCTTTTCCAAGAAGCACTCTGGTCTTAATTTAACACGTGAAACGCTGCTAAAGCTGGCTGCTCGGTGAAGGATGGAAATCCATGCTGACTTAGCTGTTATTCAGTGGTATTAAGGCTTGTATTTGTTTGCTCTCGGGCTGGAACTTCTTGTCAATGCATCTACGTGTTTTCTTTCGAGCGTTTCTGCAGGTCCCACTCATTCTTTAAGAATCTGCATGGTCCTGAGCCAAGTCCTCATTGTATGGAGTCCTTTCTGTCATGTTCTCACAGGGTTTCATTATATTGGCTGACAAGTATTAATGTTTCATTTGTCATGATACAACCCTCTGAATCCATATAATCTGTTTTTGTTTGCAACCTGATGGTAACTTAGTCTTGATTTATACTGTCCCTGCTTTCACAGAGCTTCAATGCCAGATTCGATTGAATAAGCTTATGTGTCAGTGCTTTGCAGTACGGTCTCATTATAGCCACACTAGCTCCTGTCATTGTCCTGCTGTTATAGGACTATATCCTCTTAAATTCCCACTCCCACTAGAAACACTCAAATGTACACAGGTGGCATTTCTTTAAAAGTTTTCGTATTACTGTCTTGTCAAACGTGTCAATATGCTAAGATAACCACATGATAATTACCTCATGAAAGTTCCCGACATAACTTGACAAAGTCATTTCACACATTTGTGTTCCATACTGACTGAAGCCACCTATTACTTCGGATATTGAGATATGACTTGGATGTGCTGCATGTGAGCTGTTCTGTCACAACTGAAACTGAGCCCAGTCCCTGTGATTTAGGTGTTGCAGCGATCCTTCACATCAGCAGTCATAATTCTCCCTGCCCTCTTGATCGCTGAATCATCAGACTAGTTCAGGGTAAGTAATAACAAAGTGGACACAGTGCACCTCCGTTATCTTTGTACCACAGTCACTCAACTTATTTTCTACAATTGAAATAAAAAATGAAATGAAATGAAAAAACAAACAAACAGAAAACTTTTTTTAATGTGGTTCAACCGAAATATTAAACTGTTCTGAAAACGGCACTCTGTGATGTTTCCCTGCCAGTGCATGCTGGGATAGCCTCCAGACTCCCATTAGCCCAAACTGGGATATGCAGGTAAAGAGAATGGATGAAAGGAAATCTGTGCTTATGTTACAAGCTCAGAAGCATGAATGTAATGAGAAAGGGTATAGAGCAGTTTATAATGAAAGACTGGGTCATTTGAAGGCAGAGCCAGTGTTGTCAGAACTCTGTGTGGTTCTCCGAGGTTGATTCAAGTTCATCAGGAGTATTTTTTAATTTACTTACATTTACAATCACATACTATCTAACCACATAGAGAAGTAACTGGTACAGAACAGAATTACATTGACTACATGTTCTGTTCTTTCTTATTTATGTGCTTTATCTATCAAACCCTTATATATGTACAATAATTACGATATACTGTGAATATATCAAACTTATAAGAATGTTGAAATATGTAATATTTCTAATAAGATAATGACAATGTAACACTTATTGTTATATTCAGATGGCAAATGTATGAAAATTACAATATATTGGCAATATTTGGAGAGCATCATTATACAGTATATACATATACTATATTTTAAATACAAAATTATACTGCATCCACTGTATTGCACTGTACAGTATAAACATATTATTCTGTCTGTGTTAATATAACTGTAGATCTCATACATGGAAAATCCCTTCAATTGCCTTTAGGAAGGAATATCACAAAGTTAGTATAATTACAGCTGAAACAATTAGTCAATTAACTGAAGGACTAATTGGTAACAATTTTGATAATCACTTAACTTTTTAAGCAAAAATGCTTAAGATTCACTGGCTCCAGCTTCTGCTCTGATTCCAAATGTGAATATTTGCTGGTTTCGTCCTTTATCTTCTGTGATTATACATTGAATGTTTTTTGGGCTGCCGGTCGAACGAAACAGGCAAATTTGAAGACGTCAACTCAGGTTAAGGGAAACGGTGGTGGACATTTTACACTAGCTCACATTTTATAGACCAAACACTTAATATGGAAAATAATGGGCGGAATAACCCATAATGAAAATAATCACTACTTGCAGGCATAATTAGTATCCCAATTACATTGAGCTGCATCTCTGTGACGGTGGTTTTATCTTACATATTGTAGAAAGCAAAATATCACTCAATGGAGATGAGATCCCGAAAGTCAGTGATGGATCAATTACACTGATACATCAATCCTGTGACTCTCCTCGTTCGCCATGACAATTTCTGTCTTGTGACAATTTGTTTGAAAGCGTAAAATATATTAAATTATTGACCGGCTAACTGTAGCAGATTTCACATAGGAGATATTTTTTACATGTCACTGCATATGACATCTCAGGCTACTGTAGGACACAGCCTGCTCAGAGATAAGTCAGACAGAGGCCGTATTGTTTATTGATATCTGCAGCAGTGTCACCGAAGGATTACTCTGTGACCCTCCTCTGTCTGATACAGACAGAGTTTTGAAGATAATGGTCACCGAAAATAGAACAATCTTAGAGAGTTCCTTTATGTGAGAGCGCTGCACAGTCTGGGGGTGTCATAAGTCCCCTGAGCTGAATACTTGAGTGACTATAATAAATATTAATTTGTCTGGAGGAGAAACATGAGTAAGCTGAACGAATCACCACCACATGGGGTGTGAGGAAGAGACTCGTCACTCACACAGAAGAGCTTTCTTTTGTCATTTGTGCCACTGGTGGGACAGGCATCCTCAATTTTTCATGTCAAGACTCCTAAGAGGGCTGACAGGCCCTCAGATGGAAAAAACAATGACACCCCCCACAGTTTATATGAATATATAAAGAACATTCAAACAAATAATCCAGATCACTGCAGCTGTTTTAGTTTAATATAGAAATGAAAAAATTAAAATGAAACAAATGTGAGATGGGGCTAATGATTTCATCCGGACGTCTTTTGGTATCCTGTCTCCTAGTGTGTATTAAATCCCTTGATAATGTCTTGTTTTGTTTAAATCATTGCATTTAAGGTCATAGTGATCTGATGACATCTGGCAACCTGTTTATGGTTATGTTAATATGTTTTTCCGCTTCTTGATCACAGGATCAAGAAGCGGTTTTACATGCAACAGTGACTCACAGGAGTGAGTCACTGTTGCATGTAAAACACAACAAATGTGGGACATCCGTAACATCCGTGAAACATGTTTCATTCCAACTTAACAATGTCTTCCTTGATGAGTTCCATCACACAATGCAAGGAGACAATGCAATAAATATAATTCAGTGGACAAATAAACCGAAGAAAAACAGCAGCTGACATATCTATTTAAAGCATTATTGTGGTTTGGATGATCAGTTTTTTGAAATTCCTGTCTCACCCACAGGCACTACTTGAACATGGGTAGGACGAACACAACTTCATCATTACTTTGCTCATCAGTTTTATTTAAAAATCTAATTTCACATTAAAGGCCCAGCTACAGAAAAATAGAATAGATGGCCAACAGCAGCAGACCATGCTGGGTTATCTCCTGTAAGCTTGACGTTTCTGTCGTGACATGCTGATGACTGGGTCTGATTAATACAGCATGCACAGTGCAGGTTGGTGGTGTTGGTGCGCGTCATCTTTTGCTCGTGCATGTTAGGCCAATTACTACCAAGTGAGCATCATTTTAAATACAATACATACAATACACGGATATTGTTGCCATCAACATATTGTTGCTCATGGACAATGTGCACCATGTTTATACTGGGAAAACTCCACCTTGATAATACATTGTCATCATCGTGACCACGTCAGAATAGATCAGCTAGTTGACTGTATACCAGCGCTCTGCGCAGTTTCCTTTGAAGAAGCCGCAGAAACCGTGTGTAGTTATTGTAGCTACTGAGTAAAATTAGACTATGACCCACGTGAAACATTTCCAGCATCTTGCTCAAAGGAGAAGTGAAAACAAACCAGATAAACTGTAATGAACAGGTACTTGCGTAGTGCATCTGGTGGAAAGCAATCAATTCCAGCAAAGCGCATAGGGGCTCATGCCATGTTGTATGCAGTTGGATTTGGTTAGCATTTTAGTATTTGATGGCGTTGGAATGTAAATAGCTAAGTACATTTACTCAATCAGAAGTGCCGGTTGTCTGCCAGAGTGAGCTCAGCTGTCAGTGGGCACCGAGCACTAGATCACCCTTGGCACAGAGATGGAGAGACAGAGGGCAGGTAGTCAGGGCAGATACTGAAGGATTCACATAGCTTTCAGTTGATCCATTAGGACATGCTACAATTCAGCTGTGGCCCGCTGCCAAATGCCCAGCCATTGTGGCACTCAGGGCAGTTATTTCCATCTGTTTCACTCATTGCTCAAACATTTTATGAGTATTTGTTGGCATCATTCACACATAGATTGTATGTGTGCAAAGTATGTGCTAGCATGATTATGTCTGTGTGTGTAACTGCGCGCGTGGGTGAGTGTGTGCAAGTGTGTGTAAATGAGATCACTTGGTACTATCACAGTGCAGCAGGACTATGACACTCTTATAAATAGAAGGGAGGAAGTAAGGAAGGTTAAATCTCTTAGACAGAGATTCTAAAAGTGCAGGGGCAGCCATTTAAAAATCCACGTTCTTTCAGACCACTTTCACTAAATATATTACAATATGTTCATTTTGTGGTTTACTACTTCCATACAGTGTGGATGGTAGACTGACGTAACCATAAGAACTCAGCTTTTCAGTCAACTGCGTGGTCCGATTTGAAAAGTTATAAAGTTAAAAGCACTTTATTTTCTGCCTACCGTAAAAACTACATGAAGGCTCAGCCTATTAATGCATAGCCTGTTATAGCTGCATGCTGTGTGAACAGCTCAGTATTGGTCAAGGGTGAATTATCACCCCATGAGTAATTGGGAATCCAGTAAGCTCTGTTCTACGGACCACTGACGATGGAAGTGATGAATTCAAGGTCCTTCCAGTGGGGGAGAGTGCTGTCAAAGTTATTGATGTGTGAGCATTTACAACACTACTCCCTTTTTTTTTTTTTTTTCACAAATAATGATGTAAGAATATTTTTCCCTGAGTCTGAAGGGCTGGACAGGTGGGAAATATAGATGAACTCTCTGGGATGCACTTGGGATGTTTTGGCTACTGCCCAAACCCTGAAAAAACCTCCAGGGGCACCTGTGTTCAGCTGTCTACATGACAAAAGGTGGATTGAAAAAAAGGAATTTCTGAGGAAATGTACGCGTGCGTTGTGTATTCTCCGGTGGGCCACATGTCCAAACATACACTCAGCACTAAGCCTACAGTAGGATCCAAAAGTCTGAGACCTTTCACACTTTATACAACTGGTATTGACTGATGTCTGTGGTTGCTTAATTCTTTTAATTCAGCCCTTCATCATCCTTCACTGCCTGCCCTCGACAGCCCGTAATCCTGACCACTGATATCTACCTGCCGTGACTTTGACCCCTGTCTTTCGGCAGCTGTCAGCGGTGCCCCTCATCCAAGAGGGGACATGTGGGATACTAGCCCTCCTCCCCAAGGTGGCACAGTGTCAGACTCTACGCTGGCTTTACGGTTTTTAGTATTCAAAGAGTCTCCGCCAGGGCCTCCTACTACTGTGTTACTAAACAAACAGGGTTGGCTAAGTGCTGATCACATCCACTGGGCAAAGATGAAAAGCTCCCTGGGGAAGGGGCACGATTACGTTGCTTGTTGTCCATTCGTTTTATGTATCTGTATCAGTTTACAGGTTTGAACTGAGCTATTTTGATTATAACCTCTAGCCTTCAAGGCTGCTCGCTGGGCAGCTCTGCTAAAAGTGTGGTGCATGAAGCCAGGTCTTGACTTTCACAAAGCTGCCTTGTTTCCAATGTAACAAGGTCACACTAATTGGAGGAGGAAGTGTTGAGGATGTCTTTGGGAAGGCAGGGTTAGAGAGTGATGGCAGAGAGGGGCAGATCCTGTTTCTGCTCTGGTTCCCTGTTCTAATCCAGCCTGGTATGTGTTGAGATCAGAGCAGGTCCCTTTCACTGCAGCCATCCGGTGTCTGTGCAGTGGGACTTGCTAAGTCTGTATTTCCTCCACTGCTGCACAATCACTGAAGAGGGACTAGACGGCAGTCTGGCGCAGGCTCACCCTGTGAGCCAAGCTGACTGAGGGAAACTTAAAATGAAGTGGCCCAACAGAAAGAGTCCCACAGTCCATTTCAGGTCTTAACCCCTAAGAAACATGGCACTGGACAGCTGTGTTTTCCCCCTTGATGTATTTATGTCAGTCGCTTGCATAAATACACTGTGACACACATACACATTCACACTCATACATGTGGACCTATGTGTAAGAGTGCACGCTCACACAGGCCCTGTGAAACACACTACCACACACACAGGCATACAGTGACACACAGACGCGCACACACACACACACACACACACACACATACACACACTGAGGCATAAGCACACACATATCATGCTCCCTGTCAGTAATACCTTGGGGATATTATATCTCTCTCTCAGTAAACTGGACAGTTGATCAGAGCAGCATGATCACGTGGTCACTTTGATGTAAATCACGTCGTACAGTCACCTTGAAAGCTGCTTGAATTGTAAATATGATAGAGGACTCTCGCTGTCAGAGTGCTCAGTTGATGCACAGGCTCACACCTGACTGATTCGTTCACAGGACAGAACAGCGTTTCCTTTTTTAAATTTTTTTTTTTTTTTTTGGGTATAATGATTCTTCACATTAATAGGGTGATGCTAATGCAAATCTGTGGCAGATTGGTTTAAAGAGCACTTTTATGATGATATTGCTTTAACACCTCCGAACCGCACCTTCAACCGCAAACATTGCTACAAGTGGCCATTTTTTTTATATTACTTATACTGGAAAGAACTGGATGCTTCCGCCACATAAAATTATATAATTACTCAATACACAACAATAGCTAATCATAATTTATGAATTCTGCATAAGTGAGTTTGTCAGTGAGTTACTCCAAACCCACTGCAATCTGGTTATAGTTGGCCAGGTCCTGCTTTAATGTAACTGTTTGAATGGATTTACTATGTCACCCCTGGCCAAAGTTGTAATCTTTCATTGTACCGTACTGTTTACAAACACACACAAAGTAACACACTCTCGTGCTCCAGTACTGCAAGCTGACTTCACACAAATCCGCATCTCCACGTGTGGAACATGGCTCTCCCACTGCCAGGGTTAGAAGTTCAGGTTTTAACTGGGGCCACCCATGTCAAAATGTATGAACCCCTGGTGCTGCCAGGCTGTCTAATCCATTAAGGACAGATGTGGGCGAAAGGCAGCTGATCTTTTCCAGCCCTGAGAAATATGAATCATGATTATGCTAAACAGGACCTGGTGTTCCCCTGTTTCATATTTCACTACTATTTAATTATATAACTACTTCAACACTTTAAAGACTCGAGTATAAGGAGCATTAGCACATATTGTTCCTCTGTCATACCACAGACAAACACGTCTCATTCGTTCTTGTAATGAAAGGAAAGATGAAGCAAATGTGGCGGCAACCTTGAACTTTGCTTCATGAATAGCACACTACGAGTGGCTTACAATACCAAACAGAATGGAGCCTGCATAGAGACAATTGGATGTAATACCATGATAATCTAATCAGCTCACTTGGGTGTAGAGGTTATGGGAAAGTAGACAGTAGACATAAATTAGTGATAGCTACTGGTTGTACAGGTGGATCTTTGGATCCTACATCGGATCAGCTATAATGTAACATCAGATATGAACTAATTACACAGCAAATTTTAACCTTGGGGCATATTGTATCTTATTAAAAAGAGAGTAAACATGCTGTTTGACTCCAACATAAACCACTTTAATACTCATACAGCTAATACTTAATACACTAAGTATTAAAGTCACCCCTTTAATGCTTAAGTGTTTAACTTCCTTACAAGAATTACTGACAACACTGTAGACTGTGAACTGCTGATTGAGAACAGACAATTAAGGAACCGGATGCTGTGATAATCATGTATGTTATCATCTTTATCAGAATATGGAGGTCAGGTTTATTTGGTAATCACTAAGGCGTTTAGCTCCAAGGCCAAGAATGATTTATACCAAAAAAGACAGTGAGTCATTCGGAGTATTCAAACTCTTTTCATTAGTTGTTTTGAGTCTAACTGATAACTGGAGTATCTGGAGACATACACTTCGGTTCATGGATCAAGGTTCAGGTGTGAGATGTTGAATTGCTCTGGGCATACGTCTGTCTAGCCTCTCAAAGAAAATGTTTTTGAAAAGAAAAGTCGAGTTCATGAAACACATTTGAATGTAGACAGAGTAATCTCAGAGAGGCATGAAGTATTCATCAAAAAAAAAAAATCCTACCCCCCCCAATCAACCATGGAACTTCATTCATCAAATCTAAATTAAGGGCAATGATAGAATATCAGTCCTTTCAGAGGCTGATGAGACACATGACAACATATGAACTTTATCATTACTGCAACAAGATAATCGGGCCTCATATCACACATCCCTCCCATCCCAAGACGCGTTATCAGTTTAAGTCCGAGTCTGAAAACACTACAGCTGTCTCTTTGACCTGTGACAGGCGATCTGACTGCAGGTTAGGATGCTGAGTCGGTTCATGTTACTAACAATTGCCATGTGTGAGTTTGTGTGTAGAATCACCAGCAACAACGCTGATGCACTGAAACAGCTGAGAACACTACGGACGAACGACAGCCTCATGAATGGATGTGACAGATAAGACAGATATATAGCTGTATGTACTGGCCAGACAGGTGATAGATAGATAGCCAGACAGTTAGAAATAAAAATGCTTATAGATATAAATGTGAATGCTAAAATATAGCAGACTGTATAATATTAAGAAGTTTTGGAATTCTGTAAATGTAATAGGTTGCAAAACGCAAAAATATTTGGCCTCTGTTTGGCAAGTTCAGTGTTGCAACCTTTGCGGTAGATTATAGGTCAGCTGAGGGGTCAATTATCCAACTCTTAGTGAGGATCAACGCACTCATACATTCCTTTAGAACTGTTTTTCTGCTCTTTATAAAAATACTGTTTTGCACCAGGGGGACAAGGGCGCAGAGGGCAAAGCTTTGGGAAGAGATTACTCTCATATTTCCAATACATTTCTTCAGAGAACAGAAGAACTTTGGTACCTGTCGCAAGCGTAAAACAGAGGTGTCAAAAGTGAAACATGATCGGCATATCTTACAAAGGGGAAACTTCTGTGAGGGATCAGTTCAGAGAGAGAAAGACTCAGGTCCCCACAGCAGATGGGACCTTTATCGTTATGGCCGGAGGGGCAAAGAGCAGAAGGAGAGAGACGCGAGACCACAAAATAGGTTGGTGACACGGCTGGACTGTGACACATGTCCCACTGTGGAGGGGGATTTTACTCACCTGGCCTTTGGTGTGTTATCATGTTACCAGTCCTGTCATGAGCCTCCACCCTTTCCGCCTGCACTGCATTGTTCTGCACTGCATGTGGACATGGGAATAAAAGAGGATGGATAATGAAAAATAGAGCAAGTTAGGCAGTGGGAGTGAGCCACAGTTTGGCCTATTGTCAGTGCTGTATCTTGTTTTTTTTTTAAACACTGCTAAATTGGGGGATAAAGCTGATCAAAGGGGTGTATATGCTTGCTCTGGTGGGTGTTGAGGGTCATTAGTGGATAAGGCAGTGAGAGTGAATAGAGTGGGGGATCTGAGGTGCCATGTAGGAGGAACAAATGATGGTGCAGATGAAGAAGCAGTGATATCAACAGTGATATCATACTTCATCGTGTAGCTCTTGAAAAGACGCACCTGAGGACTGAATACCTCACCTGGACTATGTTTTTATATCATCTAATGTCTGTCACCACCTGTCTCATTCAAAGAAGCTACCACTTGTTCGTAGGACATCAAGACATTTCATAGCTTTAGTGACAACTTTCATTATGCTTTCACGTGGTGCACAAGGAAGAGAGAGAAAGGGAGAGAGAGTATGTGATGATCTGAGTGGAAGAAAGTGCCTTAGTCATAAAACACCCTAGATGGGAAAAAAATAAGCAATAGCTAAAGCCAGTTTTACTGTATTGAGTCCTGTTTACACTGATGTATAGACAAGCATTTATTTGCATTGTGTAGAAAGTTGCGCATCTTCAGAACTAATCTGATCAAACAATGGAGATGAAACACAATACATCTGACCAGATACACTCTCCAAAAATTAAAACAAATGGAAAGAATAATAAAAATAATTTACAAAGAGCTGCATACACTTCAGCTTTGAATATGACCATGGTTTAACTGAGGTATTTTTAATATAAACAAACTCTGTAACAAGGAAGGATATAAAAGTAACACTTAGAAACATGACCCACTTGGAGCTCAGAAAGGAGTAACACAGTCCCTAAGACCTCCACAGCAAATACCTTTGTAATGGAGCTGTTTTTCTAAAAGGGACCATGCACGCACACGCGCACCCACACACACACACACACACACACACACACACACACACACACACACACACACACACACACACACGTTCATATTTGTATGTTTGCACGATAAAGTGGACCTTGAGGTTCTTTACGGGGAGAGTGAGAGACCTGCGTGCCAGCCTGCCGGAGGTGCTGCGAGATCAAGAACAGTCCACCCCCAGGTGGTAAAGCTAAGCTTTCAGGGGTGAGAGGTCACAGACACCGGAGTGGTCACACACGTGTCAGAACACTATTTACAACTGGAGAGGCCCACCTCAGACCACCTACAACTGCTCTTCCACTACAATACTGTACGTTTGCAAGTAGGAGCTGTGCCTCGGGATCCACTAGGTGGTGGTAAAGCTCCATATACGCTATCTCTTTATCATGACATCCTGACATGAATGACTCTTATCATCAGTCAAGTGATAGTATATCTGTAAATTGTCTGAACTATGATCCACTACTATGTAATCAGAAAACCACGAAGAGACGAGAGAACAAACAGACATACCTTTGCTGTTGAAATTAAATAATAAGTGTGGTTGGATACAGCTTCAGATGCAGAAGTATCCGTGTGTGTGTGGATAACTATGTTCTTAATTTGAAACGGGTCGATAACCCTTGGGCTCTTGTTCAAGGTCACAAGGAAGTTCAGGTCGGAGTCAGAGCATGGCTAACAGTATTGGAATGCATACTGGTTGTCTCGAGCAATGAGGCAGACTTACTAAATTTATTATTCAAATATTTAAAATAGAAACTCTATATGCAATATGAGAGCATGATCTCTCATTGCCGTGCCATGAATATCTTTCAATCCTTTATCTGTATCCAGTGATCATACACAATTACACTCGTCCGTGTTTTCCAGTTCCACGTTTGGTGAAAAGACAAGCTACAGCCACATGCAGAGTAGACGACTTACATGGAACTTATATTAATGGCCTTCAACACGTTTATTATTTCTGTTTTGTTATAATATAACAAATAAAAAATTGACTAACTGTATAAACTGTATAGTGCAACAGAGGTTAAGCTGAAATTTAACACAGCAATTCAACAGATATAAAAGACATTCGCTGGATTGATGAACATTCATATAGTCCAGTACACTCTACATTTGTAAATAATTTTTAAAAATGAAAAAAAAAAAGCTGTATTTGCAAAAATTATCATCCATCTACTATATGACACATTTAAATGTTGAGTTAGAGGCTCCATGAAAGAACAAGGAGTGTTCAGTAGTTGCTTGATACATTTAGAATGAGCTGGAAAACATATTTCATCTTTCATGTCTAATTGAGATACACTTGATAATAAGCTCCAGTTTAGTATGTATGCATGTATGTTCACATATTTAATTTTTTTTTTTTATATGACGCCTTTCACTGCAATGGGTAAATATCATTATCCTAAACAGTGGGTCTGCCAAAAATCTGCCAGATACAAAATGGTTTAAAAACAATTGTATGGATAAATTACAAAAAAGGCCTTGTTACAACAGTCAGAAAGTTAATTACTCAGCCACCAATTTAACAGAAACAAATTAAACTACTGCAAATGTATGGAGTCCACATTCCAGAGAGGGATTAGAGTGATGTTTGCACAATATCAGAAATGACAGAGTTCCTCTGTTGGTGGGCCTGTATACCAGCATTTAAATGTCTCCTACAAAGGATGAAAATTTAACATGTCGCCCTCTGGTGGTTAGAATGAAATGTCGGGGGAAAGTGGTTGACCTGAAATGAAATGTAACATGAGATTACAAACACACACCGATGGACTATGGTCAAATATATACGTACATCTGACCATAGTCCATCGCTGTGTGTGTGTAATCTCATGTTACATTTCATTTAAGGTCAACCTTAAATGAATATATATATATATATATATATATATATATATATATATATATAGATACACATATATATACACACATATACATACATATACATATATACACATATACATACATACATATATATACATGCATACATACACACACACACACACACACACACATTTGAGATATATATATCTATAATCTATATCTATATTTATATCTATATCTATCTATCTATCTATCTATCTATATCTATCTCTCTATCTATCATATAGGCAGCGAGAGTGAATAGAGTGGGGGATCTGAGGTGCCATGTAGGAGGAACAAATGATGCTGCAGATGAAGAAGCTCATCAACAGTGATATCATACTTCATCATGTAGCTCTTGAAAAGACGCACCTGAGGACTGAATACCTCACCTGGACTATGTTTTTATATCATCTGATGTCTGTCACCACCTGTCTCGTTCAAAGTAACTACACACTAAATCTACCACTTGTTCGTAGGACATCAAGACATTTCATAGCTTTAGTGACAACTTTCATTATGCTTTCACGTGGTGCAAAAGGAAGAGAGAGAAAGGGAGAGAGAGTATGTGATGATCTGAGTGGAAGAAAGTGCCTTATATATATATATATATATATACACACATATACATACACACACACACACACACACACACACACACACACACACACACACACACACACACACACACACACACACACAAACACACTTAAACACATACAGCATTCACTATTAAACTCTACAGAAAATGATTGAAGTATTTCAGTTTGAGAATATAATATAGTATATAGTATGGTCTCACTACTGTCATTGAAACAATAACTGACATGAACACAGGAAGGAGCCTGTCCTAAACCACACGCTAGTTTGGAGATTCATATGGTGCAGGGCAATTGAGTTTAACAGTCCAACTGCCTCACAATAAAGTAGGTGTGATGATGACGTCAAGAAGCCCTGGCACTGATGGTTGTAGTGGTCAACAAGAGGGACAAATGAGGTACACTGCATATTATTTGCTGTGTTACCTCGGCTGCTCATACCTAATGATACTGTACAGCAGAGCAAGCAGAGCAGGGTTGTGGAGGTCTTGGTACAAACAAATCTGCATGAAACAATACCGCAGCGACAGAGAACAGGAAAAGGAAGAGGATGTGGAGCAAATACATCACCGAGAGGAAGCAGCAAGGTGTGTCAAAACACTTTTAATCAATGATGGAATAATGCGTGAACTGCAAAAGTGTGGGGTGAAGGAAGCTTAGTGTTTGGCGTCTTGATTCATTACTGGAGCGACCTTTGATGTGCCGTCATCACCTCAGTTTCACCACACATATCCTCTGGGTATGACGACTACAGGTCTTCAACTGTATCAGACTGAAAATTTAGTCTCATCAGTGATGATACAGGAAGAGTATACAAAATATTTTTCTACATTATAATTGTTATTCTTACATCTGAGGGAGTGGACTTCTTTTAGACAGGTTTCAACAAAACTGGACTTTTTTTTTGGCCTAATTGCAGGAATGTTGTACATCATGAACTGGCTTGGGCAGCTGCACTGTTAAATATATTTATTAGGGAATTATAGTATTCTCACGAGCCATACGATCTTCACTTTAAATGCCACGGAATAAAGAACCAATAGCCGTGATTCATTAGTGTCTCGGTTAAGCTCACGGCACGGCCTCTGACACAGTTCACTCTGTCACTGTGGTTAGCTGTATTGATAATCTCTCATTTCTGTGAGTTGCTGTGCCACTGGCTATAACTAAATCTGTAGTAATCCATGTAGACAGGTCTGCAGGAGCCTTTAATATAAGTGAGTAGTTGATCTTCTGTGCCATTAGATAATACTTTTCTCCTAATAACAGCCCTGGATTCAGAGTGTACCTCTAACCATCCTCTGCCTCACTGTTGCCGCTGCTGAGACACTTATGTAATGTGAAAAAATAGTCAATTAAAATTATTAATCAATAAATTGAACAAGAGCAAACTCTGAAGGTGACCAGTCCTTCATTTACCATGTGTCAACTGGTGGGACACTGTATGGAGTTGTCTACCTACAGAAGGACAGCTGAGTTGAAGAGGTTGCTACCACCGGCATAGAAAATGGAGGTAGAAAAGGTCACACTTGAACTTAGGGCCGGACATCAAGCGGGGGCCCACTTCACAAACGTGATCTGTCAGCACTGTTTAAACACAGATTGGAGGCAACTTTGGTATTCATTTTGAATATTGAAAAGTGTCAAAATTCACTTGAAAAGACATTATATCATTTCATGGTTAGGAATATAGTGCTATATTTACAGACAAGGGTAAACGGGAATAGCATAAAATACTTCCTAGTTCCCAAGCCCAACTTCTGCCTCATTGCTGCCTTTCTAGCCAGTGTTTCAAAACCCACCGGACATGTCTCTGTCACGGCTCACGCAAGGCCCCCCTTGGCCCTTTTCTCTGCTTCAATATCTTTATGCCTCCTGTCTACTTTTGCCAGCTCATATCTCTGAAACATGAAATTCATTTGTGAATGTATATAAATTCTTACATTTATTTAAAGTTGACATTAATTTTATAATTTAATGATGCATTTCTTTTGTAATTAACTTTGTCTTTACAAAAATACATGTCAAAAACTATTTTGTTTTTTATTTTATGAACTAAAAAACTCTGCCGAAGAAGAGCTTGCTCAGACACTCCACTTCAGAAATGCCTCCAGTGGATATGGGAACTGTGATGTAGACATGATGGAGCGATAGCGCACTTGAAATTCCCACATGCAGTGGACATTTGGGGCCATTTTTCCATTCTTGTGTGTGGGATTGCTATGAACCTCATGGGATTCCTGCCTAAGGACACATATGGCCACATCAGATATAGGTAATCTTAGACCACACCTTCCAAAGTCAGAAGCAATTCTTAAATGCGACACCTCGACAACATATTGACCCACTGACTGGAAGCAGTGCCTGTGGAAGCTTGGCCTAACTGTTAACCTAAAATGAAATGAAAATGTCATCTAGTCCCTGAAGGGAGCAACCAGGGCAACAAGATGCACTTTATCCCCAGTTTTGTTTTGTAAAATCACCTCCTCCCTCTGCATGAGCGGATAAAAACATTGACCTAAGTCAAGTGAACTGGGTAAAAAGGCTTTCAGTTAACCTTGCTGGTCACTGTGTAGAGTTTCTTTTGCAGTGACAAAGTGGGTCAAGAAATCCTTTGTAAATCCAGTAACATTTATCAGCCCTAAAAGCAACCTGAGAGATTTTAGAACAAAAATCAATTTAAATCATATCAATCATTGGCAAAGTCCTTATGTGACCTTGTAATGATTACGACACATTTA
The DNA here is from genome assembly GCF_016859285.1 of Xiphias gladius. NCBI lineage: Eukaryota > Metazoa > Chordata > Actinopteri > Istiophoriformes > Xiphiidae > Xiphias > Xiphias gladius. The sequence continues at coordinate 13,418,885 of NC_053419.1, forward strand.
TGTTAATTTCCTTTTTTCCATTTCGGTCTTAAATATTTTTGTTGGAAACTGTTTCTGACAAATGTCTCACCTTTATCCACACCTTTCTCTTTTTTCCGGATGTACACTCACGCGTAATTTGATCTTGTATATGTGCTGGTGGCCCCACAGATCCTCTTAAATTTTATTCTGTAGAACACTGCTTGCTAGTCTGCCCCCCTTAAGGGCAGACTAATTCTCAAGTACAAGCTTTTTTATCGAAACATGTTTTGCGGGATGCATTTGTCCTTTTCACACCTGACAGGGAGTGAGAGAGGTGACAGACCATTTTGACAGTAATTGGATGGTTGATTGTTGTGGTGGGGTCACCTCAGGCAAAAGAAGCAAACAAACAGCACTCTTATCCACTTTTTTAGCCCAACTAAAACAACTAACAGTATGTATTAGTGTATGGCCATCTCAGCTCTTGTGGAGCCACCAGTATTATCGTCCTATTTAACTGTGATGGACCGTTTAGCACAATTGCCACTTTCTGGTTCACACAGGGTCATCCTCACATTCTCCACTCTTTAGTTGCACTCTCTCTCTCCAGACTACGGAAAAGTCAGACAAAGTGGTGTTACAACAGGGTTTCCAACGCAGTTCTGTCCTGTGACCACAGCATATCAGTATTTACTGTATTCATAATTTGTACGATACAATCCGCTACGTAGCTGTATTAATATGCTCCCTCTATGTATAATGGAATTCAACACCATGAAATTACCCTAAAAATTAATAACAGAGTAAAGTTAACACCTGTCTTAGAGTGTCAATGCAAATCAAATGTTGATTTTCATTGCTTCAGTGAGGTCATGTTTGCTCTGTTGGACTGTTGTACTGGATTGGATTAAACTGCATGTATATTACATTGAGTTGATCTACTGTACATGCTTCCCTTGGCATCTCAGGTTTCCTTTACACAATCACTGAAAGCTCTCTTTGTCTGAGCCACATACAAAAAACAGTACAGCCTTGTACCCATGATGCTCAATGCCCGCCCAGTGTATCAGCTGGTCATCACCACCTTGTTGTTTGACCCAGTAAATGATTGAGAAAGACCATAAAAACTATACACGACCTAGAAAACAAATCAACAAAAAAGCAAGAAATAACTTATATCTGCTTCCCTGTGATACTATGTCAGAATTCATTATAGTGAAATTCCCTTGGAAGTGCAGTGACCCATAAGTGTAAAGGCTTATCCTCCTCTTGCTAGATGGTATTCAGGCTGAATCTTCAGAGAGAAAGCCCATTTTATAAGTCACTGCATCTTCTGCCCTGTTTTGGACCCACACAACCCAGCCAGGTGGTATGACAGTCAAACAAAGAGGCCAGATTTCAGCGTGGAAAAGGGAAGTATTAAGGGCAAGAGGAGGTGCTGCAGCTGCCTGCTCAGTTGTGCATGAGATGATAAACATTGGGAGGCTTTTACGTGAGTGCTTTTCTCAAGATTCTCCTTACACAAGGATGAGCAGAGAACAAGTCTGATACTATGTAAAAGGTTTGGTGCTTTTCAAAACCATAAGACTTCTATCAACTATCAAAGCACCCAATGGGATGCAACGGCAACTGGGCTGCGTCACTTTCTCGCCTAACATGTAATCCGCAACGACATCTGGCGCTCGCATACAATTGTGCCACTGGCGATGTGTACTAGATACACAGAAATCAATGCTTATGAAAAATACTTTGCAGAATGCACAGTTTGTCTTGATTCATTAGGGGAAGCTGCGATGGTGCACCATGCAATTTGTGTTTCAAAAAGATTTTTCTAATGAAGCACGTCCTCTTTCTAGGAGTATTTACAAGAGTTTGGGTTTTACAAGTTATTACCTAAAATGTCTATATTGTAATCAGACCAGGCTCTTACCACCTTCCCACACAAGCAAACAAGCAGTAACACATGCACAGCCTCATGCACGCACACACACCACACACTGGCTTGATCGATGCATTGTGCCATATGAGAGCTGTGTGTGATGGGTTAGCCAGCAGGGGGATGGGTCAATGTGCTGCTGCTCGCTCTCTATCTGTCTTTCTATGTATTCTCATATTCTCTCCAGCACTGATAGCAGCAGTATGAGCTCTGTATGAGAAAATCTCCCTTTAACTTGGGGGTTAGAGAAGCAGTCATCAACCTTATCTATTTAAACTGTAAGCGTGGTGGATTTTTCACCAGTTTTTACCTGCTGTATAGCCTCAGTGTCTCTGATCGTCTTTAGGAGTCACTTTGGAAACACAGAGGTGCCCTGGAGAGGAAAAGGGGCATTACTCTCTGGATAAGGTAAAGTAACACTTTATTAATGGAATGACTTTAAGTTTTATAGACTGGAGATTAGTTTGACTTTATGGGAACCTCTTCCTTTTTTTTTTTTCGCTGTTGTATATTCATATGTAAACCACAATATAAACAGTATGGAGCAAACTATGTAAGAAAAAAGAGTTTGCAATAATGTATTTAATTTAATAACTTTATCTTTGGTAATTTTAAACTAAACATTTGCAGGAACCCAAGAGGTTTCCATGCTCTTGCTAAAACATTTTTTTTTGTTTCAGCTTGCTTATTTCTCAGTATAATGTTTGTGTCTTAATAAAGGGAGATTCCCTTCTAAATGCAATGCAAGAATAACTTCAATTAAAAACTGTCCATTCTCATAAAAAGGAAAATCACACACTTGTTGATTCAAACTATGCTTTGTGCAATGCTTATCAGTACATTTGTCAAGAGAATTTCTTTGAATTAATTAACAAAAGATCTGCAGTTTCTTAATACATTTACAAATGTTTTTAATGTATTTTAATAACCACTTAACAAGCATAAACCAGCACTTTTATGAATCAAAATAATACACTTAAAACAATACATGGAGTAGACAGGGAAATTCTCTCCTCTTTCAAAGCTTATTCACCATCTTTGATCCATTTGCTTTCCTTGAACTCGAACTTCATATTAGCAACTTTTGAATGGACATGAACACAGTTCACCTGTCCCAGTTATGAAATGTTCATAAAAGAGGGTAAAGTGTACGTGCCACCTTTACTGTGATCACGCCTTATTTGATATGTATTTGATTTACGTGACTTTAGCAGTTCATATGAGACAATACTTTGATGCCCAATGAGTGGAAGTAAGAGGTGATTGAGGGTTCCTCTGACGCACAAGGCTTCACTGAGCACAGCAAGAGCTCCCTGTGTGGGCCTGACACACTGCATGCCAATGTGTACTTCACCCATTGTGCTTTAATATAGATGTCTGCACTTATGTATTTATTTTTTACATCACACCAGAAAATGCTGCACTATCATTGTACAGAATTTAGTTTACTTAAATGTTTTAATAGTAGTACATGCTTTATATAAAAACACTAAAAACACACAATAACATATTAGGCACAGCAACTTGCTTCTCATGTACATGTATTATGAGTCAGATTCACTACTGCCCTGCTGGATTAAGTACAGTATAATCACTCAGCCTAATTTTAGATCCGGGTAGTCTGAGTCAACATTTATAACATGTTTTTGTTCTGGAACAAACAAATTATTGATGTGATACATGACCGATATTTTACAGCATCTTCTGAAACTGATGTGGCAGAGAGCATTGTGCTGCACTAGCACCTAATTCCCTTCTATAATGCAGGTCAGAGGCCGACAGGAAGTGGGTTTAAATAGGATAAATGCTGTTAATATTGCGTGACTCAAATTGCGCTCCTGATTCCATCACATTAACAAAACATAGAAATCCTCTTATAATCACTGCTGCAGCTGAGCAATGGCTACATGGAACAGCAAAGTCCATACAGCCATTTTCATTATCAAAAATGCCTCGACTTGATCACCTCTTTATTAAATATTTTTCAAGCATCTACAGCACAGCAAACATTGGGGGTTTGTGGTAGATTAAAAACTTACTGGTAAGATACCTTCGAGTTATCTTGCCTGTCACACTGCCATCCATTTTTAAATGGTTTCCTTATTAGAGATGTTTATAAAAATTCTCCTGTGTCATTTGTTACCTCATAAAAACTCTCAAAGCACATCAGTTCAATAATACTGAGTGAGGATCACCTCCCGACCAGAAAGGCCACGGCGGCTTCACTGCTCATCAACTCTTATCGTGATTAATACTTAGCCAACCGATTTTCCAGTTTGCAAGGGTTAATAACTGCTATTAAAAGGCATTGACTTTCATAATCCTTCTGCTTCTATAATCTATAACACATGTAATTCATTTCCAAGAAAATTGCAGGAATATGTACAATCACTCTTAATCTGTCATGTCATTTCAGTGAATAAAATGAGCTAGACTTTCTGACAGAGCGATGTAGACATGCCCTTAATCAAGTCTTTTACATATTAATACTTTTGCCTGCTCCGTCATTCTTTAGACTGCTCAATGACAAGAACTTGCAATTTTACAGATTATGCTACATCGCAAAGTTCTCAGTTATGACCGGAGCTATTTACAGCACATCATTAATTCCACGCATATACATTTAAACAATAATTGGCTATGATAGGTCAGTCATCATTACTAGACATAAGAGAGATAATCAGTGATTTCATCACACTATCTGTGAAACTGGCGAACTGACTCTACAAAATAAGATGAGGGGTGAAATTACCTTATTTTTTTAAATTTTTTTTAATGTGTGAGGAATGGTGTATACATTTTTTTTTTGCATACACAGGGTTTATATACCTGGCCCATGGTTTGCTTATAAAACTAAAAGTCCTCAGCCATGCTTGCAGTTCTGTGAGGCTGTATTCAAAAGGAGCAGTGTGTAGGATTCAGGGGGATCTATTAGCAAAAATGGAATATAATATGCATAATTATGTTTTCATTACTGTACAATCACCTGAAACTAAGAATTGCTGTGTTTTTGTTAACTTACAATGAACCCTACATACGGAGCGGTACCTCTTCCATGGAGCCCGCCATGTTGCATGCCATGTTTCTACAATAGCCCAGAATGGACAAACCAAACATTGGATTTAGAAAGGGCCTTTCGCGTTTTTACGTTGCCTGAAGTCCACCGTAGGTTTTCCAACATGCTTGGAAAGGAGGGGGTGAGGGGTATTCAGTTGGTTGCAATGTGCAACCTCACCGCTAAATGCCGCTAAATCCTACACACTGGTCCCTTAAGGTGCCAGTATACTCCATCAGAACTGCTGCTGGAATGGTCAAATAGGTTCAGAAAACCCCTCCCACCAAACCTTTCTGATGTCGAAATGGGGGCAGCTTTATATGATTATTACTGTAACTTCTGTGACTTACAATCTGACATTCACACCCACTTCACACAGTGATTGGCCAACTTTGAAGAGGTGACAACAGAGCCATATTTCTTTTTAATTCTTTACATAACAACTTCTGTCACTTTTGATATGATTAACTGAGTGCAACGTGGCTTTTCACCCATCTTTATGTGTGCTTTTTCAGAACAGCTATAAAAACTCGGGTCAGACAGCAAGTTATATGAACTCGTTGTTTTCAAGAATACCCCGGCCCTTAGGCACAGCCAACATGATCTACCACGGTCACCATCATAGTTTAGAGTGTCAGCATGCTAGCTTGCCAATTAGCACTAAACAGAGTACAGGTCAGGTTAATGGGAATGTCATTTATTTTGCAGTTATTTGGTCGCAAACCAAAGTATTTTACAAATTGAAATTTTGATTTGATGATGACGATAGAGGAAAACTTAGAACAACTGATCCTGGGGAGAACGTCAGTGTGTAAACCAAATTTCATCCAATAGCTGTTGAAAAATTACTAAAAACCACTCAAAACCCAAACTGTGAACCTTATGGCGGCAACAGACAAATAGTCAGGGGATCACCAAAGTCAGTGGGATTCATCCTCTGTCTTTACAGAATTTCAAAGAAAATCATTCAATAGTTGTTAAGAAAAATCCAGTCTGGACCAAAGTACTGGACCAGCCAACCTACTGACCAACACACTGACATTGCCATATGTAGAGCCATTCCATTAAAAAGTCTAAATGTGCTCAGGTTCAAAGTTTTAAGCTTTTCAGTACTTTCCCTATACACATAGCTTAAAAGATGGCAAGATAAACAGTCTGTAATGTCCAACCAACCAAACACACATACAGTGTTGTAGGCAGAAGAAACTGCACTGACGTTTCCTCAAATAACAACAATGGATGTGTTCAAAAAATAAAAGATGGATGGAAAATGTAAAATCTAACGTAAAGTAAAAACTATTAACATAATTTAATGTTGAATCTATTACAAAGAAACTGCAACTTAGAAAAATTAATTCACATTACCATGAGTAAACTGACTCAACTAAATGAAAATGTTGACAGGAAGAAACGGTAACTATAGATGCAGCATTGCAGATTATGCCTTCATATCTCTGCTTATTTTGGCCCCCAGACATTTAACTTGCTCATCATTATAAGTACGATTACATAATGCTGGAGAGTTTAGTGGGCCAGAGGGATGGAGAGGAAGATCGGGTTTGCATGAAAGTCACTTGGACGCACTGTCCATGAGGAAAGACCCTCTGATGCCAACAGCTGTGTGCATGTCTGTTGTCACAGAAATGGATGTGGAACATGGATTCTATCGGCAGGTGGATGTCCAGGACCACGCTCACTACATCGTTGCCTTCTTTGTCTTGGTGATTGGAACAGTAGGTGTTACTGGGAATGCCTTGGTCATGTATGCCTTTTTCTGGTAAGCGACTTTCCTTATGGAAGGGGTGATGGCAAAGAATGTACTTGTCTGTCATCGTCAATTTTAGAGCTGCATTGTTCAGCCAGTTGTAAGTTAGTAGTGTTTTCTATTTTTCTACTTAAGACAAAATCTAAAACTAAAAAATAATTCTTAATTGTATTTCTGCATTAAACTTGAATTATTCATTTCCCACTGAATCCTCCTGCCAGGCTTCATTACAGGCTTAAATTAATAGCGGAGAAACTAGTCTGGAAGAAGGTGCGGTTCCAAATGATTAAATTAAGAAATATTGTTCACAATAGCCTTTTCATTATTTTGACTTCAGCCATGATAATTCTATAATTGTTCTATAAATTAGATTTCATGCAAAGCCTTATTTTGACCATGTCTCCAACAACATTGGTCACACTTTGAGTTGGGTTTCTGTGTACTGATAATCAGATAGAACAAATATCATTAAAAACAGGAAGGACAGCCAATGTTGACTTTGAGTTATTTTCTAAGTCTTACTAGCCCCCCCCCCCCACACACACACACTAAATTTGTAGCTTTTTTTAAAAAAAACCCCAAGTTAAGATAAAAAACTAAAATAGCAGTTAATCACTAAATGAAGTAGTCACACAAAATTAACGTGTATTTGACATTGTAACAATCCTCACTTAGCCTATCACATCTCTGCACATGAACTGGTCCTAAGAGCAAATTCTGGGCCAAGTTGGAGTGTGGGAGCACAGTGCTCTACTTCTTCTGGAACTTCAAACAGAAGCTGTTTGCCTGAGGACTGTTTTGTTAACCTGTCAACCACACACATGAAACAGTCCCTTTGGTGGCACATTACATTATCCCATAGCACATCTGAGATATCTGACTGCATTTAGACATACAGTCAATTCAAGAATATATCTACTGAATATATTAATCTATTATATCGCATAATTAATGATTATTAAATAAGTTAGATATCACTTTATAATTTTTAGAGACTAGTAAAACAAGAGTCAACACTTTAGGAAGTTCATATGACATACTTTTAACTTTGTACAGCACATTCTGCAATGTCTGGGTGTTGCTCAGATTTAGAGCGTGGGATGGGGAAACAGAGTGTTCTTGCATTATGAAGTACAGATGTCACAAGCACAGGCAGAAAGGTCTTCACAGCAGCCTGCAGGCATTCAATACCAGGAAGCAGCTTAGTGATTTTCTAACTCTGCTAGATTAATCAATGAATGAATTCAATAATTCAGTCAGCTACTTGCTCATCTACATACAGTCAGCACTGTGCTACCACCTAGACCACATAAAGAGGGTAGGAAAGCTTAAATAACAGTGATGCAGCTCAGAGTAATCCAGACAACTACTATGTATCCCACTGAATACAGTACTGACTTGGGACAAGGCAACTACTAGATTTTCAACTAGACTAGAAGAAAAATGAGTCTGCAGGTAAAAAGATAATTTGCTCATCTGGTTATACAGCATTCCATATCTTTTATTTGTAAATGTTTTGACTGTTACTGGTGTGTATTACACATATACACTATGGCTACTCCTGGGTATATAGAATGCCAGTGAATGCAGTTAAGAACCAAGTGTTAGATACAATCCTGGGCCTGACATGTTTTCTGCATTAGGGTCCAACCTCCAGTGATACACAGCTATCTCAAATGCTGCATCACTCAATCTCTACTCCAGTCACACTTGTTCAGTACATACCCACTCGCGTGCAAGTAAACACACAAATACACTCCAACTTATCTGTCTGTGCTGTGTTTACTCTTTTTGGTCTTTTCACAGTCAGTAGGCAAAACAAGGAAGACAATGCCCAAAGGCTGTCGGTGATTGAAGGAACTGATTTAACTATTAAAGTAAATATTTAATTATGGCACTATAATACCAGTCTAAAATTTAGATATCCACACAGGAATGCGTATAATTTTTTTTTTTAATTCAGTTGGAACAAATACTCTTCTGACATCTGTGCTCCTATACTCCCTAAACCTTTTATGTCCCAGTAAATAAGTGTAATCTAACAAATGTGAATGTAATATGTTCGACGACACAGATTACACTGATACCTCACCGATGAAAAACATCAAAGGCTGCTATAAACAGTCAATATTCTGAAGCCTGCATTTAGAAAAGCTAGACTTAGATTTAGGTGCTGATCAGATTTCAGTAGTACACCAAATAGAGAAAATCAGCATACACTTCCCTACATAGCCCGACACGGTTTCTGGGAACTTGTTTCAATGTAACAATGTAAGTCTTTAAATATGATTTACAATCATGATTTTTCAAAAGGCAATCTGAGGTGTGTGCAATGAAGCATGCCAACAGAAGGTTATCAAGTACAAACCATTACCATGCATTACAACATGACCATCTGTGCCCACCCGTGGCCTTAAAAAAAGAACTGCCAACATATGCTGTGGCCCCCACATGGGCCGTGAGTTCCAGGCGCATTATTGTTATTAAAACCGGTATATGTGGACATGTATCACAGGTGTCCATGAAGTGAGACCGGGTAAATAGCAACATATTCAGTTTGTCCTAAGATACGCTAACACAGCTAGCTTCTTGTTAACTGATAGTTGAAGCCAATTTCACAAGAGGAATGAATCTTTTGTGTTATCTGTTCCTCTTCTGGGGAACAGGGAAGAGCAATGTTTCCTGGACAGATTATAGGGAGATTTGAAGGAGTTACAAGATTTGCTATCAGGGACAAAGCTTGAAAAATTTAAACTGCACTCGAATGCAATGGTGCAGTACAATTCAATTTTCTTCCTGAACTTGCTCACCCCCTCAGAGAGAACAATGGGAGGCAATAAGCCAATATACTGTCAATGGGTTTTTTATATATCTTCTAGGCATTTGGCTTATGATGTTCTCCTAAAGTCTTTCTAACAATGCCTCTGAATTTAAATATCATTTATAATTGGATTTTTGACCTCTTGTGATGGAGTGTCTGCTTTAACTAACTCTTCTTCTTTACAGCAAGAAAATAGCTGTCATTGCCTTTGCTGACTGTTGCAGTGTATAGACTATAAGGTCTTGCTTGAGTCCACTAGGAAATCCAATGGTGTTGAATATGTGCTTGTATTCCTCCATTTTATGTATAGGACAGCATTTATGTGTTTACTTGATCTTGTGACTCTTGTGCTAAGGGTTGCAATCTTGCACCTTTGATGAATATTTGATCTTAACTTGCTTTAAGAGAGTGATACCATTAGAATAATAGTATTATTGAAAGTTAGTGTTAAGATGTTCCATTATTATCCATTGTTATTTATTTCCATCCTCAGCTGGTTATGGTAAGGGAGGTGGACTCAAGTTCAGAAGGATGTAGATTTGAGAGTTATTGGATGGATTTCACATTGGCCAGGCACAGAAATACAAAATATATTTGAAATACAGTCCTCACATTTATCTTAACAAAGTGTGGTTTATTCAGAAAGCAAAATAAAGTTGTATTAGTTAGCTGACTGGCCAAAAAACTTTTTGACAGGTCACTGTTGGGTTTTATTAGCAGTAAACCTGAATGTTTTGATGCGACATATAGTTCCCGCATGGTGTCAAAAATTATACAAACGGTTTGCCACATTTGGTGAACATACATATGGCTAAATCCATTGATGTCAGCAGTCCAAAGCATTGAAAATGTATGTATATTGGCATCTGGATGATTTCTAATGAAAAGTTAGATTTTGGATGCACGCCGTCCAAAAGGCAGTGGATGTATTTTACAAAAAAATATTTTAAACAACAGAATCATGTTCTTCCACTACATCTGATATGAGATAATAGTGGCAAAAGGCTGATAGCTTTATGGACTTTAAACGAACACAACAAATGTGTTGAAAGGACATGTTTGTACTGTAGAGCTTCAACAGTCTCTGCTATTCGAAAGAATCAATTCTGGAAACTTATTTTCTATAATAATGTAAGTGTCAACAACAACATATTGCTCTGTGGGATCCTGAGCACTATTGATTTGAGACTTTTCAATCATGATCTGTTTCAGTAACAAGAAGCTACGGACTCCACCCAACTTTTTCATCATGAATCTGGCAGTCAGTGACTTCCTCATGGCAATTACACAGTCACCCATCTTCTTCGTTAACTCTCTTTACAAGGGATGGATTTTTGGTGAAACAGGTATTATTTTTTTTAACAATCAATTATAGTGTATACACTATACGGATCCTTTATGTATCTATGTACGTTTGTGTTATTTATGTTTGGAGCTATGTTTGAAATGTAGTACCCATTTATATTTATGGGCTGTGTATTTATGTCACTAACTTTTTTACTTGCAATATTTTGTGAGTTTTTTTAGTGTCTCAGAATTCTGCATATGTATGCAATGTTAAAATCTGTGGCTACTGCTTGTGTGTTTAGTCATGTATGTTAAAATGCAGGAAATACCAATATAGTATTTAGTGACTTCCTATTAAATAAAATCACCAGCAATTTGAGGTCCTGACCAATCATATTACTTATTTCATGTAACTCATGGTCTTCTAGTCAGGGTGAGTGACTTACCAGTAAAATGCTTTCTTCTTTATTTTTGTCCACAGGATGTAAAATGTATGCCTTCTGCGGAGCTCTATTTGGAATCACCTCCATGATAAACCTTCTGGCGATATCTGTAGACCGCTATATTGTCATCACCAAGCCTCTGCAGGCCATACAATGGACCTCAAAGAGACGCACCTGCCTCATTATTGCCCTGGTGTGGCTGTACTCACTAGCTTGGAGCCTTGCACCACTTTTGGGATGGAGTAAGTAACTTATTCTATCACCTCCTTACACTTTTTGTGCGACTATCCTCTTTTTATACTTTTAGAACATAAGCACTTCCTTCTATTCTGTCTGTTATTTTTCTCAAGGTTCATATATACCCGAGGGCCTGATGACCTCATGCACGTGGGACTACGTGACATCTACTCCAGCCAATAAAAGTTATACTTTGATGTTATGCTGCTTTGTATTCTTCATCCCTCTGGGCATTATATCCTACTGTTATCTGTGCATGTTCCTGGCAATCCGCCATGCAAGCAGGTGAATGAATTAACATAGGTGAATATGCAGAACTTACACTCTGAAAATAAATGAAATGCTGCCATTTCTAGGAAGTCCACTTAATAACGGCATAAAACAGCATTATACCATTGAAGTGCAGAAGATAGCAACTTTCTAATGTGTTTTTGAAGAGGCTTGAATTTCCTGCAATACAGTCTGTTACATGTGATACTAAGCAGGTTATATATTGTGGTGGTGGCTTTCATGTCACTCTCACCTCCCTCTCTTCTTCTCTTTTCTCATCTCTCTCTGCGTATGCATGTATATTTTAGTCTGTTTTTCAGATCCTGCCATTTCCTGCTTGTCTTCCAGTAGCCCTCCATAGTTGTAGCTACCTCTGTAGCTGTTACACACTTCCAAATTTACACCTCAGCATATAAGAATGTTGCTGCTTCCCACTTTTAGGGGCATATGTCATAGCAGGTTGACAAAAGGTCCTTCAAACGCAGCCAAGAAATAAGTCCTTCTTTGCTGTATTTTGGAGGCCACAACCAACGATGCAATTTACCTTTAGTTATTACGTTAAAGGCAACTTATCCATTTTGAGCTTTACCTGTTGACTTAAAGGAATACCTGAACACAAGATTAGTTTTGGTCTTTGTGAGGCTAGCATCACCATCTTGGGATGATGCTATGATGACTGTTCCACAGACCTGCTTGGTTGTGGTGGAGGTAATTTAACCATCTAGATTTCAGTCCTGTGAAAGCTACAGCTTTGTAGAACGCGTCCTTCAAAGGAGGTGGGGTACATACCTATGGCAGTGCCTCTAAGCACCCTTAGCATGCTAGTTACAATTTGCCTGTGATGTCCGATTAGGGTACATCATATTTCTTGTATTATTTATTTTCTGTCCTTGAGATGTGGAAATTTATTGTGACTGGTATCATTTAGGAAGTTCCAATACTCCTAATCCTGGTTGGAGTAGCAAAGAGCAAAATAAAATAATCAAGAGAGGAGATAAGAAAAATCAGATGCACCCTGTGTGTGTTGCCTGCCTGCCTGCTATGTTTACTGCGTTGTCTGCTTTGCCTTTCTATATTGTCACTTGTCATACACATCTGTCTCACTGTGTCTGCATTCGAGTCTATGGCATACTGTCCATTACATGATATATGTGTTAAAAACAAGTCTCCAAATACTACTTCGATTTTGTTTATTTTCACTAATTTATCCTCTGAACAGGCTAATATATTGACTACAAAATTCCTTTGTTCCTTCTCTCTGTCCTAACAGAGATGTGGAGAAGTTGGGGTCTCAGGTGAGGAAGTCAACACTGATTCAGCAGCAGTCCATCAAGACTGAATGGAAGCTGGCCAAGATTGCCTTTGTGGTCATCATAGTGTTTGTGCTTTCCTGGTCGCCCTATGCATGTGTCACCCTCATCGCCTGGGCAGGGTAAATATACAGTATGACAAGGGCCCTGTATGATCCCTTGTTTTTTTAATAGTCTGACAGCATCAGTTGTGTAAAGACAGCTTGGTAGACCCTCGCATAAAACATAAAGGATCCTTGCTTGCACTCTGCAATTCATTTCTGCCATTAACCATGACTCATATTCCACCTCTTGTAGAACATTATACATGGCATGATGAAATGCTATGCAATAAGGTCACACGGCAGTACCAGTATCATCCTAGGTGATGTATAGTTCTACTCTTTACAAATGCTTTACACCTTTCAGATACGGAAACATCCTCAATCCCTACTCCAAAGCTGTCCCTGCTGTTATAGCCAAGGCATCAGCCATCTACAACCCTTTTATCTATGCCATCATTCACTCCAAATACAGGTGAGTGCAGTGATCCAACTAATTGGTTACCTAAGTTTGAAAAAGACATCGAGCTTTTATTGAGAGATCACTATTTTTCTACAGGGACACCCTTGCAGAAAAGGTTCCCTGTCTACACTTCCTAGACCAGGCCCCAAGGAGGGACTGCATTTCAGTGTCACAAAGCGAGTCCTCCATCAGGGACTCAGTGCTGAGCAGACAGTCATCAGTCTCCAAAACTAAGTTTCACAGAGTTTCCTCCATGTGTACAACAGACACGGTGAGTGTAAAGTCGTGTTATGCAATGTGGATTTTAAATTATTCTCTTTGCATAGGGTCTGTATAAATGCACAACATTAATGTTGCAATATTTCTCAGCCAAGAGAGGCCATGGACAAAATAAAAATTTCAAAAAGCCCTCATGGAAGCTGCAGTTTCATAAATCAAATACTGTTCAGCAAGGTTCAAATGAGAAATTAACATTTTTCTCCTTACTGCTCCTTACTTAGCTAGATGTGTCTATACCTTGGTAACAATAAATAATTACTAAGATAAAGAGGAGTGTCAATTGTTTCTGAACCAGAAGATGTACTAAATAATAATTAGCTATTTGTTGTATTGTTATTACCTAGTAGTACCACAATTATACGGAAAAGAGACGTTATCATACAGTCACTTGAGTAAATCCTTACCATGACATGCATATATTCGTGTGCATATCCTTTATAGCAGGTTTGGAGTGATGTGGAGCTGGACCTTATCGACAAGAGCCATTGTTTGAGGTCAAGCTATTCCCTTGGAGCTCTGAGGGACAAAGAGTACAAAAAATTGGCTCAGCAGACCAAGGCAAAGGGAAGCCAAAGCCAGGACCAGGTAAGGTAGGTGCTTGTCATTATATCTGTTGATTTTACAAACAAGTCATCTCGAAGTCAAAGGCTTTACAAGGTATATCATGTCATCACAATTACTGTGTGTATTCACAAAAAGACCCATGTCATGCCATTTACGTTTGTATTTTATTTAAATTCTGTTTTAGACTCCCATCCCAGAGCGAGGCTCACTGAACAGATTCGACCACAACCTATCGCCTGAGTCTGTCAACATGCCCTCAGCCAGGGGAAGGAGAAGGGAGGAGAGCCCTGAAAGCTGGAATAAAGAGAAGAAACCGAAAGATGAGCGAGAGAAAGACCAAGAGCAAGACGGTGAAAATGAGCAGAGAGAGACACGACAAGGAAAGATGGAGGAAGATGAGAAGGAGTCGCAGGTACTCATCCAGCCAGACTCTCTGGACAATACTGTATGTATGAAGTCCCATGCCATCATCAGATCCAACTCAAAGAAAGACCCTCTGCGCCACGGCTATCGTGAGGAAAAACAGAACACACAGAGCAGGCAGAGAGAACTGTTGCTCGATTTACAGCCTCTGGACTGTTCTGCTCAACTATTTGTGTCCGTGCAAAGATTTCTCTCCCCAACACCAGGAAGTTAAATGTTGAATATGTTTATTTATCTATGTGGCTATGTGTTACTGTAACACAGCAGAGTAAACAAGTTTGATTTTTGTCCAGAATGTTAAGGTAATGTTTTTTTAACCTGTTAAATCCTTTATAGCCATGCAGTGCAACCAAAAATATTTGTTTTATGGGTTTCTGTGCAATCGTGTACACAATTATTTCATAATCCTACCTACTTTTGATTTATTAAAGGCAAGTGCTAAGTACTGTCAACACTGTCCCAGTGAAACAAAGAAAAGTCTTACAAATGGAACCTAAACTTACAAGGACCTTTAAAAAACTGAGTTCAAACACACACTTTTGTTAAAAAAACAAAAAAACAAAACCTCATCAACTGTATATTAAGTACAATTAATTATCAACTTCTTGTAAAGAGACCAAAGATTGTCACATTTTGGAATGCTTTGTGAGGAAGCTGACTATAAATTTGTTTACCTAATAACTAAGGCTAGCTATCAGCCTTGCTAACTCAAATGAGCACTGAGAAAATTTGGTTACTAGTTTTTGTGAATGCCATGTCTATAATGCACTATTAACATTCTTATTACGTCTATAATGCATTTATGAGTGCTTGTAGAGACACGTATGTATTTATGACACTGTATAACAGCGTTTATCATGTTTTGTAAGTTGCCGACATTATGTTCTGGATCATGACTTCAGGCACTTTAGTAATTATGCGTTGTACAATCCAAGATTTCCATTCACTGTAGCTACTATGGAAACAGTGTTAAAGAATTTAGCTTTCCAAAGTGTGTGAACATTTCAGCTACCAAACTCAAGTCATAAAAACACTTGACACCGATGTATCATACATCATCATTCGTTATGGTAGGCATTCTGATATCATGATTTTCAGTTGTAATTTTCTGTGCTTCAAGTTCTAAGGCACAGAACTGGCACAGCAGGAATCACTGACATTTTGCTCCTATTCCTTCTTTAAACATTAATGTGCGTGTTGGGGGGGATATAAACTTTTCATGAGGTTCTCAACAAAATTTTTGTGAACAATCTTACTGCAAAAAAAATTATTAGAATTTGTTATAAATTGATCACACAACTTCTTATAATCTTACCACATCACTGAAACTTAAAGCCTATGTGATTTCTTTTACTTCAACTGAAAGCAAAAAAGACATGAATAATTCTGTTGTACCAACGCAGAGTTATGTGTCTTTGCAATTTGCTGTAGCTATGAAATCAAAACAGTTTCTTTTTAGTACACTCTTGTCAATTTGCCAGTGGTGTTATGAAGAGTTATGATCAACAACTTACACGTAATAAACTTTGATATAAGGTGTTATGCATAATTTTAATGGATTCTGTGCATAATATTTTATAGAGCACTATAGCACTATAGAGCCTGCATTGTCAAAATGATCTTCCAGTACTATTAATAGAAATCAAGATAAAATGAACTTTATTAATCCCACGTGGGAAATTTGCAAATCATTTATTAAATGCAAAAGCCTGCAAAACAAATATAGTATGTTGCTACAACTACTTGAAATTCCACTTCGAAGTGTTGTCAAGAAGCAGATGGAAGTGGATTTATCTTCCTCTAATTCTTATTTTACCCACCAAATCCCATTAATTTCCTAACTGGTTGTTAGCATTTTTGCATACATTGGAACAGCCAGAGTAAATGGAGATGAAAAGTGGGGAGGAAGAGAGGGGGACGACATCCAAAAGATGTACCGCACTAGATTCGAAACCAGGACACTTCAGATACATGTGCAATGACCATTTGAGCCACCATGATGACCAAAGTCTGTGATAATATGGATCTGTTGAACGTAAGACTCTACTAGCAGAGGGTCTGTGTACTACATAATGCATTCTTTTTCTTTTACTAATATGCTCATGAAATCACATGGTACAGTTACCTCAAATGTTGTGTGCATTTCTCTAGAGACATTTAAATGTGTTCTTCCGTCAAATTCAAACACCCAGAAAGGTCCTTTTTGAACTGTCTTTGAACATTAATTCCAGGATTTCCTGAGCGGTTTGCTTATCCAGTTATGTAAAGATGATCTAAAGGTATGCACTGCAGTCTTACATAAAAGGACTAACACGCTTCAGTGGTTCAATAGCATAACACATGGGAGATTTTGCTGCTGGGCTTCCCATCAGTTTATAACCACATATTGACATGGCACACATGTAGCTGAAAGAAGGCCCAGCTGGCCTATGCAGCACAATGCAAACATCTAATTGCATCTAGCGTTAGCAGCTTTGAACAGTTGGTAATCTGTAAAATAGGTCATGCCTTTCAGCATGTAACATAGATCAATGGTTGTTTATTTTACAAAATATCACAGTGCGAAAAAAAAAGCTTGCAATACACATCATAGAGCTTAAATAGACACTAATACATAGTAATATGTACTCATATTAAGTAAGAAATTAGTAGCAGGACACATTGAATCAAGGTGGTAAAGCTTGTATTGCCCTGTCCACTGAAATGATTTGAAACAGCACTGTGATTAAAATGTCATTAAAATGTTAACAAAATACAATGCTGACAGTTTAAGTATACACATTTCTGTCCTATTTGAAACTGTGGATTATGCTATAGTCATACTTTACTGATACTGATGGATTAAGGGCCTTTAACTACCAAATAAGTGTGCACTGTTTCACCTACATACTATTTTAAATTTGTGTACATGAAAAATGTCCAGACTTGTCATCTAATAGATTGGCCAAAATTCCCATGTATGCTAAACCTCCTAACTGCTGTCTAACCAGCTGTGC
Source organism: Xiphias gladius (assembly GCF_016859285.1). Lineage (NCBI taxonomy): Eukaryota > Metazoa > Chordata > Actinopteri > Istiophoriformes > Xiphiidae > Xiphias > Xiphias gladius. The sequence continues at coordinate 13,436,736 of NC_053419.1, forward strand.
TTCACTTTCAACAGCAGACCAGACAAAAAAACTAAGAAACAACTGTTGCATAAGAGAAACTTGCATCCTCTGGATAGCATAAAGTTGCTCAGTAATTTCAATGTCAATCTGCCCATCAGTGTTTTGTATTTTTCTGTACTCCTGAAAGCACTGGCCTAATAGTGGTGCTAGAAAAATGGTCAGGGGGACCACAAATATCCACAGCACACTGAATGAAAACTTAATCTAATCTTACTTTTTACAACCTTGTCAATTATAGTACTTGAGAATTTTGGGTCATATATTGTAGCTCAATCTCGGTGAGCCGAAACTTGGGGACCAAAGCTCAGTGAAGTTACAGCAACAAAAACTTGAGAGATCAGTAGGAAAGCATAGTGAAGCCAGGAATGTGGTAAATACTGGCAAATGACTATCATCACTGACCATCAACTGTGCTTTTTTGTTTTTAACCAAAACCTTTGATTGTTAGAACTCACACACTCACACAGGATAAATAATAGACTTCCTACCCCAGGGCCATTAATTGCATAGTGGCTTGAAATCCAATGTACTGTACATATCTGCATTAACTGTGAAGCATGCACTTTCTTTGCTGACCACTAGAGAGCATACCAACACTATGCCACTAAAATCTGGGTGAACACTGAGACCTGCCTCTCAATCACTGTCATATCACAGCAACTGTATAAGGAATATTCAATAAATTAATGGACGGTAAAATAATAATAATAATCTAGCACCTAACAAAGTTACAAAAGGCTTTTACAGGGAGTAAGAACACACAAAGTGCAAAGTGAAAGTGAAGCCACTCAATGAACTCCTTCGACACATGGTGCAAAATCATTTTTGTTTTATTCTCCTGTGAATCTTTGAACACCTCTTTATACGCAAGATATGCTATGTAGATATCAAAGTACAAATAACTTACATTTGTTCTTTTTTTGTAAATTTGTACACCAATACGCTGATGTCTACTGGTTGTTTGAAATGCTAGTACATATGGACGGCATTTGAATTATCTGACCTGTACACAGGAGACAGTTAGTAAAAACAATGACATCACTGTCCACTGATGCAAAGGGGCAAGCTGATGCTCTGTCACGTGTTGAAATATTTCTTTCCTAACATCACGCAAATATTTCCTTAATATATTCCTGACCACTGACAAATTGCTTCCTTACTTGAATTACATCATTTTCCTTGACTCAATTGCAAAGAGAACATTTGTTAACTCCTTGATTTTAATGTAAATCTAATCCAGTCCAGGGTAGATATCACAAAGTTAAGAGCTTTTCAAAATCAAATACAGAAGACATTTAAGCAAGACCTCGGGACAAGTCATGCGGGAAGGTTTCAATCAACAGATGGCACAAGTAAAGGCTATCATTTGTGGAAATGGCCACTTTGAGAGCCTATGCACATAGTTATTGAGGATGATTTCAGCTGTTACATTAGTTATAGACATATATCAAGAATTAGGATGGCTTTGGTTTTAGGCTATCAATACGGATTCGACTGTTAAAAAAACCACTAATCCCGACAGAGAAGACATCCATCACCAAAAATTAAATATTATTATCAACCTAATATGTTTGAATCAATCATGTTTACCTTTGTTTTATAATTTCAGCTATAATTGGGAAAACTTGTTTTTCTCAAATATCACAAACTAGAAAATCTTACTTCCGGCGGCCATCTTTGCCAGAAAAAGTTGCGACTTGGTAAACAGTTTAAAACATTTTTCACTGTTCAGCCCACGACATAAATTGTGTCCCAACTGGAACTATTACGACATAAATCGAAGAAAATACCGTCAAACAGTAAGATTGTTTCCGAACACCTTATTTTTACGTATGTGTTTTTTTTTTCAGTGTTTACTAACAGTGGAACAGCAGAGAAGACTACGAAATCCGCAAACGACGGTAAGACACAATTTTGGGCTTCTTAGACTAAGTTAGATAATTGCACCACAATCATTTTTACTTAAGAGTTGGTAGGCTTTACGAGCTCTGTGGCAGGTGGTGGCTTTTCTGGTCCTTTTTGAATACTGCGATCTGGTTTTATCGTCTTTTCAGGACGACAAGCTAAGCTACATTCTGAAGGTAGCACTGGCCCTAAACAGTCTGCGCCACATCCCAGCGGTGCTGTCGCACGCCTGGCAAGCCCGCGCCTGCACTTGTGTGCCGCTTCCCGTCGACGACCTCACACCCTTCGCGCTGTGAACCCCTCCCACCGGCAGCCAGATGGGGCTGGCTCGTACGCGGAAGTCGCAGTTCCGCTCAGTCCAGTTCACTTCGAAACTGACGAGCGACGGAGTAAAGTCACGCGTCTCTCTGCGAACACCGGACCCGGCGTCACGAGCAAGGTGAGTACTGCACAGTAGCTGCACCTGACGCCGCAGTTCAAATAACGAAACAGGGGAAGTGACCGCCCGTGTAACATGATTGTTTTATTATTTTAGGTTAAGGTTCTGTTAAAAAGTTGCAATTCAGGACATGTCATCGAAACTTGAAACTGTTTAATGGTCTAGACTAATCCGCTCCGAGGTGAGGCGCTTGAGGTGAGTAAAAGTAGGCAGTTGAAATGTGGGAATAGTTTCAGACAGAAAGTACGGTTTTATCATTATTGACACTGTTGCGTTAGACCAAACGTGTGTAATCAGCCTGTGTACAAAAAGTGTCCCGTAAAGTCGGGCTGGGACAAGTTGTCCCACTGACACTGTGTAAGCCAAAAATATTGAGTTTTATGTTTCAAAAAGCGGGTTTTTAGGTTTTAACAAGAGTGGCATGTCTTTAGTGATTTATTTATATGAAATATAACTTCTTTTAGAAGTGAAACATAATGGATATTAAACGTGATGCCCACTCCCGTTGTTTTCCTAGACAGCACACTAGTTAGGTACAGTACATTGTGAAGACGTCCTCTACTCTGTGAGTCAACATGTCCTGCAATGATGTCACCAGAACCATTGTCTCCTGAAGCATTGTGAAAGGAGCATGACTCCTGAAACTTTTGAAGAGGCAAATCATACACACTGTGCTCACCAAAACTCAAAGACTTTTTTTCCCCTCTTCTCAGCAGCTCGGGACATTCAAATCTGTTGACCTGTGTTTGATTTCAGATTAGAGTAAGGAAGCCTCTCCTCTGTGAGGGGAGCTTTAATTTTAGGAGAATGTTTTTCTTTCTCAACCATCACCAGGAAGTTACCCCAAATTTTACCCCAAAAGTCCCAAAAAATCCTGCATGTTTCCACTTGGCAAGTCACATTTACTGTAAATTCAGTAACATTTAAATTCTCTTTCAAATTATTTGGATATTCTACCTACTAAGCAAGTCAAAATAACATCTGCGACGAGAACATGTCTGAACCGGTCGATAACTTGGTCAGCAGATCTCATTTGTGCTTTGCTTAAAAGAGTGTGTTTTAATTATGTTTTTAGTGTGAAAGTGCGGAAATATGTAGCACAATAAAGCACCATTATGGCAGGAACTTGTAAGATAAGGCCCAAGTGGAAAATAACCCAGAATTATGCTCTAGCTAGCCTAGAGAAGGGTTGTTGTGGTTGCTGCTGATAAAATTTTTGTGCAGAGCTTGACCGTTTTTCTTTTGTTTGGGAACACTGAAAGGTGTGTCTGCTCATGTCTATGCATGATATCACAAATGACTGCAAAGCAAGCAATGGCATGAGATGAGCCTACTGTTTGTTCTCTCCATATTAGGAAAAGAAATGCTGCTGATATGCCTGTCTCGCGTGACTTGAGTCAGTGTGATTCAAAATTCAGCAGCTTGCTTTCCTACCAACATGTTATGCACCTTTATGGAGATGTATGGCCATGAAATCTAATACTGAAGGAATCTGTTGTGAACAACCAACTTATTTGTAACAGAGCAATTCAATGCTATGTATTCCTTGAGGGGTGTTTTTTAAACAATTGGAGCATGTCTTCAAGCCATGACTTTTGGAGCAAAGAGTGTTGAATAAAACTTAAAATATTTATTGTGTCTTGTGTCACCCCAGAAAACTGAGTGTCTGTCAGTGTTTCCAGTTCAGAGGTGCAGACTCAAATGAAATGGTAAACAAGGCTTGCAACAGTGTCAAAGATTTGGCTGAGTTCCTTATTTTGAGGTTAGGACGTCAGCAGCTTTCATAACATTGTTTTTAAAGCATTGTTGATGAGTTAAGCTGCATTGGGTTCCAGTAGATATCAAAACGCGTATTATAAACATCTATAAATATGTATTATACATGTTGATAAGACATTTATTGTTTTATATATGTGTCTAAAAACTGTTATACAAGGAACTTTCTTAGATAATGCTGCAATTTGGTAAGTGAATGGGCTGAAGTTCATTGGGACAAAGTATGGAAAATATATTTAATATATATATAATATATATATAATATATTTATATATAATTTTCCCTTAAAATAAGTTTCTTGGCTCACCTCAACTCTAGGTCACCTTGAAGAAGGAGACAGCTGTCTTCAATTAGCTTTTGTCTTATTATAGGCTTGGATATTCTGCATGTCTGCATGCTTATATTTATTTTTGGAGATATTAGTTTGATTGTGAAAGTGCATAGTTTAAATAGTAGAGCTATTTTTACTACCCTGTGCATTCCAGGTGTTCAGCTCCTCCTTGTCACTTTCACACGTGATTTTATTTCTTCTCCCCACACCCTTTTATGGCTTCTCTTCTTTAAAGAGCCTGTTCCCCTCCAGGCGTGATGATGAGACAGTGTGTACGCAGACGCTCTGATTTGATTCGTGTCTCATACAACTGACCAGGTGACGGGCTACAGCAGGTGGTGCTGTGTCCCTGAGGGAATTCGTGACGGCAGCATGACTTACAGTCTCAAAATGACATGCCTCTGGGATGACAAAGCATTATTATTCATGAAGTACTTATCAGAAAAGTAAACTTCACCAAACCCAGAAATCAAACTTCTGTCATCAGCATTACAGTTTAAAACTCAAATTTTAGCACCAGTGGAGAGCAGCTAAAATTGCTCTATTCATCTCCAGTTTCCTTTACCATCTTTTCCAATTTGATCAGCAGAAACATCATACCTTTAATTCATAACACCAAAACTATAAGTCTCTTTCTCTGGTTTTAAGTTGCTCTTAAAAGTAACTTCTGAAAATCATCAACAATGCATCCATCTGTTCAAAGTCAGGCTCAGCTCTGCGTCTGCATTTTTCACCCTTTTCCTTATAATTGCAATGTACTGTATGTGACATGTACGGCTCGTGGGTTAGCCTTTGATGCCATGTTGTCATGTCAACATACACGCTTCCTGTTGGGCAGGGCAAAGGTGATATATGTCCACGTGATCTGTGGTTTTTCTGAACCTGGACACAGAGGGAGCAGGCACACAGACAGATTCACTGCTGTGTGTTAGCTAACACACACACCTGATTTTCCCTCTTACAGAAAGTCTATTCTGCAAATATGATATACTAATTTCCTCTGTAATCAACCTGATAAGATTCAGTGAATTATCAAACTTAACATGTGACTGCACATAACCTCAGTCTTGCTTCCAATAAATAGCTGGCAGCTTCAATCTTTCAGGGGAAAAGGAATGCATGACAGGCAAGGCTTAAACCAGTGAAACTCAATAGTGCATGAAATATTTTACGGCACAATCTTACAGTCTTTGCTTTGTCTCACTTTTGGAACTGTCCATTTAATTTGCATGCACATGTGTATAATCAGGATATGGTATTTGTATCCACCCATGAGTTAATGTAGGTGATGGTGCCTTTAGCCATTGAGTTGTTAAAAATTGTGGGAATGCAAAGCTAACCTGCCCTCCAATGAAGTGAAGCTTAGCTCCAACAAGTCTCAAGCCATCCAGGGTGTGTCTTGTCTTTACTCTGTCCTTATGGCCCAGCAGCACCACCGTTGTCTGAGGAAAGGCCAAGAAGTCTCTCTGTTACGTACTAGAATTTTAAAAGGGCTTTAGTAAGATGTGAATGCATATCTGTCATTTTATATTAAGGTTTAAATCTCGTAATCACCATTTCTACCCCAGGAATGAGTGTTTAGGATGATACAGGCACAGGACTGTTCACTAGAGCATTTCCTGCTACAAAGATGAAAACCAAAAATTCACCTCATCTCTTGGAAAAAAGGGGAGGATTTACAGTATACAAAGTATCACAGGCTCACTGTACGCCCATTGTGAATGGAATTGCCTAGGACCTGAGACATGCTCTAAAGCTGTCAGCAACAAGCTAGCAGCTTCAGAAGAGGACTATTGATATAATGTCACACTTGAACTTGAACAACTTTGACACAATAGCACCAACAGATCCAGTGAGATATTATTGAATGACAAAAAGGAAAGAGTGAACATTCTTTACACTGTTTCAGAAGAAGTAAGTTGACTATTATAGCCCACAGTGATAGAAAACAAGCAGTGGCATACCCTACCTTTAATTTAGCTTCATCAGTAGAATGCTTCTGTTTTGGGTTCAGCTGAATATGCAGATTACAGTGCTGTACCCTGAATAGTAATCTTCTCTAAATGTCAGGTGTTGCACAGCAGTTGTATATAACCTGATACACTGTTTTTATTTTCATACACTTTTTCTTGTTATTATCTTCCTTCCCTTTGTATTCTCTTTTGTATCTGGGATTTTTGTTGTGTCCCTATTAATATGGATTAATGCACAATCGAGTGTAAAATATCTGTCGTTCTGTCTCTAGGTGAATCATGAGCAGCAGCTACAGTGTCTCCCTGGCTGGCCCTGCCCCATGGGGGTTCAGACTACAAGGAGGGAAGGACTTCTGTCTGCCCCTCACCATCTCTCGGGTGAGTGGAACACACACACACACACACACACACACTACTTATGTACCCTTCACTTCATGACAGTCACCTCTGAGGAATGCTATTCATGCTCACTTTGCCATTTGCCTAGTCAGTGATGAAGTGCATGTGCCATCTCCCGTCTGACACTCATTGCTGGATTTAGACACCTTCTCTAACAATTCATGGGCCCTACTGCTCGGTCCCCCACGGTTTTGACCTGCCTCCCATCAAGGCTATGACTATTGTCATAATAATGTTACATAACTGAGCTATAACCACAACATCTGTTAATTTAAAACAAACAATAACAACAACAACAACAACAACAAAAAACTCCCTTGAATTCCTCTGACAGCTATTCAGGATATATTTAGAGGATTCGGCCGATAGCTTTCAATGGCTGCTGTCATTTGGTCATTCAGATGAGGGGTAGTGCTAAGTGTCCTAGCCTTTCTCCCTTGCGTTAGTCCTGATGCGAGACACAGAAGACAATGTGTACTGGCTCTGCGGTGGAAGTATCAGAACCTGTCCTTAAATGGCCCATTAGGATGAAACTCTAGAAAGCAACAGTGGTTCTGTAATAACTATATGGGACTTTGGGCCACACAAAGTTTGAGTGGGCTGACCAGGTTCTCTTGAGCCCTGAGCTGGGAGAAGGGCTGCTGGAAGGGCCACTGTTTGAAAAACAGACCTGTTTTATGAGACAGGTCCAGCCTCAGCCTACACATTGGTGCACATACAAACATAGTGTTTATGGTCATGGTATAAGGGCATTCTGTGTAAAACACGGTTATTGTTGCATAAATTTAAAGAAGTGTAGTGCAGTTTACTATTGGTCTGTCAAGAGGCAGTCTATTTCAACCCAAGGGTATCTGAAGTGTCTCAATTATACTAACATGCTTCTTGTCAAACAGGATTAGAAGCAGGCAGCTTGTCTTTTACCAGTGTGGTCTGTGCTTTGAAAGTAGCTCTCAGCTGCAGAATGAGCAGTGTTTTTCAGTTCCCGCTGCTTCCTGTTATGTAATTGTAATCTCAATGTCATGGCCAAGGTCAGTGACTCTGTTTATTTGTTGTTGGCAGGATCAGTTACAAACTTCAGACGGTGATATGTTGAGAGGAGAAGTGACTTTACTCAAGTTTAAATATGACCATCTGTGTTAGAACATAGTAAATCTAATGAGTATGAAAAGGCCAGCATAGCTGCTCAGACTATTTTTATGCCATGCCACTTTGATAATAAAGGTACGTAGGACATGATGTTGTCATAGTGGCATGTAGCTGTCAGCAGACATCTTATCATCTTATCTCAAAAACAATAAATGAATGAAAGACCTCCACACTTGTCACCTGATTAGATATTGGAGTACTTTCATTTTTAAAAATACATAAAAATAGAAAAACTCCAAGCCTTTCCAGAGAGGACAGGGAAAATTAAATCAGCATCAAATTGGCCATTTGCCTCTACTGCCCTTTCAACGTAGGCATCGACCACTGAAATAACGTGCTCAAAGTTTTCAATAGCCAAATGCAGTTTAACTTCAAATACTTAAGGGCCTACAAATACAAGAAGGCACTGACCCTAATTTCACATAGGATTTTTACTATTTAGAGTTGAATATGTATTTATTTTCATGAGAGGTATGAAAGTGTGAATTTTCAGCTGATACATATGGTGCAATATGCGCACACCAATGTATAAAACTCTCAGGAAAAATGAAAAGCAGATGGGTACCTGAAGCCTGACTGTGATATTTGTAGGGATGTGCCATGTCATGTTTTTATAGTTTATATAGAGAATAAGACAGGTGTGTTGGGAAAGTTGCCCAAAAAAAAAAAAAAAAAACAGAAAAAAAACCCGGAAATTTTGCATCTATTAAAATCACGAGTGCATTTAATATTGTAGTTTTGACAAGTCATTTTTTGTGGTTTATGGACGCTGGTAGCTCTGGACCATAAAGTGTTGAATACCTCCTGTGTCTATCAGTAGTCCTGTGTTGAGTCATCAGTGGTCTGCCACGAGTACTGCAGAGCCAGGCAGCATGACTCTCCAATTATTGGTTAGTGTCATTCCTGTGACATATTTTCATCCCTGCACATGGTCAGTGAACAGCTCAGATTTCTTTTTACCGTCCAGGTGCCAGGAATAAGTCTTCCTTTTGTCTATTAATTTTAGAATCCTAATGACACATAAGACACAGCCAACATAATGCATGCTGTTGTAGTGAAGCTGAAAAGTTTATATATCATCTTAGTTACATGCATTTTCCTAAATATGGCAGATGTCAGATATATCATTACTCCAACTAAGTAATCTGTAATGATTACCTCACCTGTAATCTAAGTTACGCTAACTGTATTTACGAAGAGTTAGTCAGTAGAAGGCACATACCTGGAAACATCTGCCAACAGTTTAACCATTATTTCAGTTCCGTCATTAGATGAATGAGAAGAAAATTGAGTAGACCACAGGCCTATTTTAAGGTTCATTAGACACCCACAATGTTAAATGGACCGGCTTTGCAGTAAAGGATAAGCGTGTTTTGCTTTCACATTAAAGCTTATATTTATTTTGCTTAGATGGATGCGATTGCAGTGGAATAATGATGTAATGACTTTACATATGCTTTCCATATGTAACAGATCCAAAGATTATGTACAGAATGTATGGCTGGTTGCTCGTGAAAACCACAACATGTTATACTCATGCCTTTTTAGGAATACTTGCCTTGGCTGTTGTAATAACACTAAAGCAAAATATTAGGTGGGGTACATACTGTACCATAAACCATACGATTTTGTGATTTTTAGTTTAGTGTCACAGTATAAATAGCAATACTTACTAAGTATTCCCAAAATACGCAAAATTAATTAGAATAACACGGCAGATTAGGGCCTAAACAAACACCACTCTAACAGTGTGAAACATCTCTCCATGAATACTTTATTGCAGGGGTGTTGAACTGGATAGCATTGTACTCTATACTATAAATGTTTATGTGTAAGAAAGGTCAGCATGAAACATTCTGTAAAAACTAGTATGGTCAGTGAGGGAATGAATGAAGTGGTTTTTTTTTTTTTTTATTCAATGTGTTGAATCTGTGTTTAAGATTGTAGCTGATTATTAAAATTGAGACCACCCAATACTGTACGGATGACTTATGGAGGAAGGACCCAGTTATGTACATTATGTGTGCGGGTGTCTGTGTTCCTTTTCCTCCGGACTCTTTATATCCTGTGTCTGTGGTTGTTTTAGCTCCTTTTTAGGAATCTCGCTTGACAGGCCTCCACATAGAAAGAATCCCACTCAAAATTGTCTTAATTGGAGTGGGAGAACTATTATAGCATAACTTCTGAAAGATTGTAAAATCTGTAAAAACAGTAACCCTACTATGCATAGCTGTGTTTGTAAATGTCTGTTTACTGTAGGTCAGTAGGAGTCAGCACAGTGAAACCTTTCTCTTTTTCCATTTGACCACTTACTTCCCACTTTTAACTTTTGTATCCTTTTGTTTGTTGTTTTAGTGGCAAATGCATGAAAAGTGAACATTATACAAGCCAATTTTAGCTCTGTGTTTGCAGTGGGCTCTGTACCTCCAGATGTGTTCTTTTTCATGCACCACCTTTATTTTTTAATATGGTGACGCTACTTTCACTCTAAAAGAAACGGAATGTGATGATGTAGTGTATCTGGGCAACCCACATCAACATTAGGGGTAAATGGTATTCTTTGTTCATTTGAGCGGGACAGCCTCACACTGGGCAGCTGGCAAATATTAGTTCCTATATGATGATAATAATAATGATTACATCTGTACGTTTTATTGTTATAACATAATAGTATCTCTTGTGTTGATTTTTTTGGAAATTCAGCAATTACTATTTTGCTAGCTGTAGATAAGTGACATAAAAAGAAATGAAATGAAAATTAGGTTTCACTCGTCAGCAACACAAATTCTTGTCAGTTAATTATTAGAGCTGTGTGGACCAAAAACCTTCATGAGCTATGATTAGTAGTTATAATATCACACTTAAAATATCATCAGCTCAGAATATGCACTTATTGATGGGTATTGTATTAATGTTTACTGTGTAAAGGAATACCTAGATATATCATGTAATACCTCGAAAACATATTGTAATTTTCTGGTACCTCGTCATGAAACATTTATTACTTGTATTGTCATTTATTTACAGCTAATACATAAACTCTTTGGATTTTATCTGGCTCGCTCTGTCTGACATTGAGCCTTAACGTTTGGTTCAACTCAGATCCAGAAAAAATAAAAACAATCAGTGAAAAACTCCCATGGCATTGCAGGAAACCAGGGAAACAGATAGCTTGTGGTGTGTGCTGCCAAACAGTTTGTCTGTGTTTCTTTATTTGTCTCTTGCATTAAAATCTCCTGAGCATTTAAACCTGGAAACTGAAATTAAAATATATCCTTTTTTTTTTTTTTTTTTAATCAGCTTCTTGAATATACACTTCACGGGGCACTTTTTAATAATCTGTGATTCTATGCATGGTCCTAAAGATGTGTTCAGGTTACATATGGGTTCAGTAGAAAAATGTTATCTGCAGTATGTGTTTGATCTCAGTATGATCTTCCTGGTGTCTGTCTAGAGTTGTATTGATGCATCTGCTTTCAATCTTGCTAATGCTATTTGGCAGAGCTATAAAGATTAACTAAGCTATCACTTGATACTGATGTAGATCACTCACACGATTTTCCTTTTAGATGAAGGATATTTAAAGGAACAATCCACTTTGTCTCTGTTTAGAACCATTTGCTCCATATTGTAAAATGAGCCAATATGGTATAAATTCTAACACACAAAAGGCCCCTGCATGCTATTTGTCTTCACGGTTGCAGCTTAGACTACAATACAAAATTACTGCTGTGTTACAGTTGTAAAATATTTTTCACAACTCTCAAGATACAAGTAAATACAGTCCATTTAATGTTTAGCCACAGTCACTGAGAGTGAAAATCATCATCTCCCATATCAAGTATCTGTTAGTATTCAAGTTAGTATTCAAGTTATGAGTAATGTTGTACCTTTGCAGGAACGTGTGTTTTCATGTCATAGCTGGAAAGCAGAGGAATGGTATATTCTGCTAAAACAAGATTAACCAGTGGTAAAGTCTTTTCAGTCTCTGTAGTCGTTAATACACTATACTGACAGAACACATTGCCATCCAGACAGTAGGTGAAACTTAACAATCATCATGCCATTTTGCTTGGTAGGAAGCCAAAAAGCCCAAGTTAAAACCTGCAGAGTTGAATGAACCATGGATGGAGTTAGAAAACCAGCACTGGCACTTTGCTCAAGCTCCACCATGTCCAGAAGCCCTTTCATATCATCTGCTCCAGCAATGCTAGTCAGCCGGGTTTGTATCTGACCTGACTGAAACGCATTCAGTATTCAGTGTGGACTCGCTACTGCTTTGTGCTATTTTGTTTGTGTTGTCATGGCGATTTGACTAAGAGCTCCTATGTAGGTCTGCCTGGCATCTCGTGTTTTCCAGCAGCCTCATTGATGTAATAAGAGACAGGGGTCAAACCATGACAACCACTGTTCTACCTCTGTTCAAGTGCGCTTAATCGGGATGTTTGGCTGGCAGGAAAAGAGTACTTGCTATTTCGTCCCCTCCCAACTGTGGTCTCTTCCATTAATGTGTACTTCTCATCTCTGTTCCTCTTTTCTGTTGAAACAGTTTGTGTTGCAGGTGTGCAAGTATAAAAGAGAATAAACTGCACTTTATGACTTCTGCTTGTGCTAGCCCAGCAAGTTGCTTTGCGCTGTATTGTCTAAAGGTCTCTTGACGGATTCACCCCAGAGATTCTGCAGGGTAAATGGTTTCTTTTTCGATGAGCTTTACAGGGTAAAGGCACACAGTAGTACCTCCCGAAAGGGGAACCAGATACTTTGTGATGAGTTTCAAAATTAAGAGTTATTTCATAGTCATCGGTCAGGTTCAAACTCACATTGTTACTAGTAAATCTAAGTAATCTAGTCTAAGGCAACTTTATACTGAGGTAGTAAGAGTGAGTCCAGCTGCTTTAGCCTTATGTGTTTGTGATGACATAATGTTAGGCCCAAGCCTTTTCCATATAAGGACCTCTATCTTACTCTACCCTACACAGACATGACATGCGTCTCACAGGCCTCCAGCCCCCACCACAAGACGCTTCCTGTGAAATAACCACAACCCTCTTCCTTACTCCATAATTTCACCGAAGACAGGAATTTCTTACAAACTTACCATCAGGGAAGATGGTTAGTATCCCAATAATGCTTACGTGTTATTTTGAATATGTTACCCTACCCTAAATGTTTCTGGTTTTAAAGGATGTAATGTAAATAAAAGTACTGTCTCCTCCTCAAATAAAGAGGGTTGTGTGAAGTTTAGAACGTTTGACCTAACACTTTACAGTAAATCAGTGGTTTAAAAATATAGCATTGATCTGTTTAGTGAAGAAATTCATTAAACAAGTGAAGAAATTCACTAAACAGTGAGTTTCTTTGGAGAGGCACTGTATGTCATAAATCTAGCCGTATCAAGTACTTAACAAAGTGGCTTTCTCTCTAAACAGAATCTCTGTGTCTTGTGCTGACCAGTCCTTAAGAATCCTTCATTTTTCTTCATTAATTTATTGCCCTGTTAAGGATAAGTCATTGCTCTGTCACGGATAAGTGAATAAGTGAGTAAACATCTGCATCTGAACACTATTTAAAATGAACGCGATTTATTTTTTAATTATTTTATGACTGTATTTGATTATAGCTGTATGACAGATGGATTGAAGACACGTGGAAGCAATGGACTGGAATGGAATATTTTTCTAGGCTTCTGCTGCACTTCTTGTGTTTTTATAGACTCGTATGATATCACACTACACTTTCTTCATCCCTTTACAATCAGACAAAGATGGATTTCTTCCACAAAGATATCTGCACCAGAGATACATTTTTTTAAACAATACTTTATTGAAGAAAATGCAGCAGTATGTTGTAAACGAATAGAAAAGTAGTAAACAAGGAATTTTCAGTTTTTATAATGTTTCTTCCCAACCCAGGTATAAATTAAGGAGCTTTTTAGCTAGTGATGTCATAATCTCCAATGTATTGTAGGATTGACCATAAACCCTCAGATAGATCCACCAAATATTGTGCGATATGTTAAATTTAAGCTATAGTTGTAGGAGCAGAGGCACTTACATGTGTAGTGTGGAACAACCAGTCATGACCAGTAACTGCACAGTGGCAAAAACAGCAGTTTGGAGCGGACCACAGCAGCACAGCAGCCACACCATTATGTGGCCGGAATCCCATTCATGTAAACCCAGTTGGAAAGAGACTTCATTCATTTGAAAAACATCTTTCTCATCTGCCAAAGCACACAAAGCCCTCTAGCAGCCTTTTTACTCTTTAGAATAGTAAAAAGATGTGAAACTCCTGTTGATGACTTTTTAAATTTAACCTAGAAAAGTTTTAAATAGTAACGCATGCTTTACAAATTTTTGATTGAGTGCAAAAATTACACAGTACAATGTGGCTGACAGTAGTTGCTAAAGCACCCTTCTCTCTTTAGAGAGCTGGAGTAGCACAGCCAAAGTTCTGCTTCGTTACTTATCTGCTCTCTGTCACAAGTGCCTCTGTTGATTTATATTTATAGACTGTGGATGCCACGGATTCTTACTGTAACATATATGCGTTTTGTATCCATGTGAGAAAGACAGCGTTCAAGTGAAAGAAGTTGGGATTTATAAAGTGCTCTCTGTCTTCTGCAGACTAAAGCATTAAACATTGTTAATCACACATAAAAACTTTTTCTGAGAATGTTACAAGAGTCATTTCCTCTCTTCACTTCTAGAAATAGTTCATGTTTGAGGAATTACCATATGTAAAGCTATGTAGTACTATTTTCTCAAATCCCTAAAAGGAGAGACCTTCAGATTTCCTCTTCACTCTGTCTCTTTCTCTCTAACACACACCGACACGCACAGACATCCAGAGAGCGAAACACTGAGAGATAGAGAGAGATGTCCTAGGGACGTGTTAATTCAACAATCCCTCACAAGCTTTTATCTGCAGTTGACCTCCGGAGCTGTATAGTAGAGTAAGACAGAGCCAACAGATGCCAGTGATATCTGAAGAATGCTTACGCTTTCTTTATTGGCCCCTGCACTTAAGAGCAATGAGTTATTTTACTGAAAGTAAATGAGTCAGGGCAGACTCAGTAAATGCTGACAGGTGTGTCTGTGTCAGACATTGAGTGAGCAATTCTTAGTTAAAGCTTTGTACATGCCTGTGTAGTGATTACCCTGCCCTTTGTGAGTAGTACCTATAGCATGTGGCTCTACTATAGGTTTCCTAGATGTTGGTATGCATACATAAGTTGGAGCTACGCATTCTGCACTTCCCCTACTGATCTACTTGATAATGACGATTCTGGAGAACAACTAAATAGAAATACGTTGGTCACTGCCACCACCCCTGTCACTTCCTCATTCTTTCTCTGCCTCCCTCCCACCCCTTTCCCCTATTTTGTATGAGGGTTAACACAATGGCACATTCTTTATGTCTCATTGGCAGCTTTTTAAAACCAGGGATAAGCCTTTTAGAGTTTCCCAACCTGAACACATTTTTTAGGAGTGGGGAGTAGGAATATCTAACTATATATAACAAATAACTAATCTCAAGTCTGTGTCACTGAAGATGACCGGAAAGTGAAAGATCTTTTGCATGCATTTAAATGTTATTGTTTCATAGAAACTCAACTCAGTAGAGTCAACAGACAAAATCAGTTTCCTTCCATCATCCTCCATGCCCTCTTCATTATACTTTTCTCTCTTTCAACACATACATAGACCTCACCTGTGCTGCCACTTTAATGTATATGTGTGTGCTCCCAATGTCCCTATTTTTGCTTAAATGTTTGAGGCTCCGGGCACCAAGATCTCTGTTCTTTCACACAGCAGAGAGATGGCATAAAGATATGCTCATAACAAAGCCAGTGTAAGGTAACGAGCACACAGAGTCCTTTTTCGTTCCTGCATGATCACAGCCAGCATGGCTGTACAGGTTTTAGTGTGTAAGTGTATTCTGAGTGATTGATGAGCCTCATGTAATCAATGGTCGTTCACCACACCTAGTAGAGAGTCATCCCATCGTCATTGTTTTATTACGTTGCTTCCTATGTGCTAAATGCATGTCTCAGCATGATGGAAAGTGATAGAAGACCGACGAACCTTAACCCTACTTTATGCTGTTTATTAGTAGACAGAAAGTTGAAGAGTATTAAGCTTTTAAGCCCTTGTCGAATTTTTTATATTTTTCCATATGAAAAATATTGAGCTTTTCCCTACTTTTCATTTGCTTTGTAAAATATACAAAACCCTTTACTCTTTCCACATGTTAAAATAGGTTTAATTCACAATACATACCGTATATAGAGTTTGAAATACAGAAATACCAGTTTTACACAGTATGTACTCAGTACACGAAGGCTTAGAACCTGAAGAAAAACATCAGGATATAAAATAAGAAAAAACTGTCTTCAGAGCACACAACCTGTTCCCCTGCACCTTTCAGCAACACAATAACAGATGAAGCAACCAGCAAAGAAAAACCCAGAGTGGCTTCAAGTCTCTAAATGTCCTTAAGAGGCCCAGCAAAAGCAATGGATGTTGCCCATGAAAATCTGAGGGGAGAAGGGAAGATTACAATTTACAGACACTGGCATTTAGTCTGACAGAGTTCAGGTGGGTCAACAGAGAAGAATCAAAGAGACTTAAATTTCTCAATTCCAGTGGTGCAAAGCTAACAGAGGCAAAACCCAACTCCAACTGAAGTTGTAATCATTGGCAGTGGTGCTCTCGAAAAAGTCCTGAATACAGCATCTAAGTATGTGTGTAAATTAGAAATTGCTGTTTTTAATTTTTAATAAATAAAAAGTATTTGTCACATTTTCAAAATTAAACTTATCCCCAGCATGATATATTTGTAACTTAATATATACAGAATATACTCAGTATATCTGATTAAAATTCAAACTTTTGAAAATCATGTGGTTTTGATATGTGGTCAGTGGTCATTTGGTAGTTTGAGGCATCATTGTGGGAATGTTTCGGCTTTTTTCACGGGCAGATTGTTTTGGTGGATGTAGAATCCTGCCCCATTGATGTTGTGATGTTGATGTTGTGAAGAGAATAAGATGCCTATGTTATTTGACAAAGGTTACATAAGACAGGAAACAGAAAGGAGAGCACTATGCTTTGTGATTACAAGAAATAAGTCAACATCTCTTATTTGTTTTGTTAAAGTGCAGAGTGATTAAAAACCCTGAGGTTCCAAATGTAAACACAGAAAAAGAAATAGTAAAGAATGTTGATGAGCCTTTTGCTCTTAACAGAAAAATTACTATGTGTCAAAAGTTGCCTATCAATCTTCCTCCACTAAGACGCAGAGTGGATGTAACTAAATGTTGTGTGAATACTCTTTTTTGTTTGGTGCAAATATGTGCATGATGAGCGTTTTTTCTTATCTCTTGCATGTTTAATTGCAGCTGACTGATGGAGGCAAGGCAGTCCGAGCCAAGATGAGTGTCGGAGACATCATTCTTTCCATTAATGGCATTTCCACGGACAGCATGAATCACCTAGAGGCCCAGAACAAGATTAAGGCCTGCACAGGCAGTCTCAACCTCACTCTACAGAGGTAACAGATGCATACATGAGTGCACACCTTCTACAATATAATCTATGAATTTTCTAGCTCAACAATAGAATGCATACTTTGTTGATTTTGTTGATTTGTCTGCAGTACCTGTGACTATATAAGCCTACTTGAGGAAATTGTACAGTTTGCATTTGAAACTAATTTTCACAGCATAGTAACCTGACAAACAAAACAATGTTTAAGCAGCAAAGGAAAGATTGCCATTGCCATTTTGGGTTTATTTGTGCTGTATTCAATTTGCCTCTTCATCATTTGAAACAGTTGAGCTCCCGATGTGCTAATTTAAAACAGTTCTGTGTTCTGCAACAACAGATGCTATGGCCCTGAGGTTCCTGCAGGGAGTTTGGAAATGTTAAAAAGACGAGACTAAGCCTCGGTAGCATCGGTTTATATATCATGTCATCTGCGTTATAATTAGAGCTGACTAGCTACAGAAGCATGATATTCGATTTATAGTGATTCCTTTGTGTTCTGAAAAGCTCATTTCAAGACAAAGCAGTAGTCTTACAGTGTAGCATCACTTTTTAGACTTGATTCAACACATTTAATGCAGATCAGTTGACTTGACGGCTAATCCCCAGTTACACTGTGGGCCCAAGATTGGAAATCCTGCCCTTGGATCTCTAGTAAAGACAGAAGTGTACACTTAAATACCTCATTCGAAAGGGATTGTATTACATATTAATGTTGAACAGTACACACGGAATAAATGAAGAACCATCTGAAATCTCTGTGATTACAGAGAAGTTCTTAATTAATGGTTTCTTCCTGGCTGTGCAGTGTATGGCACAGAATCTGTCGAAGTCATCAGATTAGGCTTCAGCCTTGGTTTGTAACTAATCATGCTGAGCTCCTCTGCTCCTACCATTAGCAAAAGGAAGACCCTGGTATTCTGGGCCCCTTGAGTGTATTAAGGTCCTACTGCAATATTAGGAGCACTTTAAATGAAAGCTCTTAAAGCCCTCTTTTCCTTAATATATTCTTCAAAGAAAAGAAAACAGGGATCCAACTGAGGTTGTACTGAATGTCCAAGAGCAGTTTACCCAGTTGTTACCCAGAAGTTGTTACATGGAATGGCTGTTCGTTTTATTTTATCACGAAGAAGATAAATCCAAAAAAAAAAAAGTCACAAAGTGTGATCCCTTTTCATGAATTTGTGTGTAGCACTTTACCACAGTATATTTTCTGCAGCCGAATGTAAAGGAGAGTAGTGTCAGACACAAACAAATGGAGGCGAAGCACGCACACTTTCAAAGCTGTAAAACATGTTGACAGAAACTCAAAGCCTGGTTTGCATGTCCTGTCATTCCATCACCACATCAAAGGAGAAAGGAGCCTCTGCGCTTTAATCGTGGGAAAATAGTCCTAAAATAGCCCTGTCCCACAGCTGCATGTAATCTACTGTGGGTAATGGATGCACAATGAAACATCAAACATTCTGGTCTCATTGCACATGTAAACTATAACTAAAACCACCCACTGAACAACGAAGGTCTCTTCATTAAAAATGATATATTATTGTAGTTTGTTACACTTCTGGCGTTATTCTTCAAAGCTGGTTGGTGTTGATATAGTATGTCCTTATCCATTGACACAGAAAGTAGAGTAGTATGCATGGCTCATTGAAAAAAAAAAAAAGTTTTTATTAAAAAAGATGAAAATCTGTTTTAAAATTGGGCACTTTTTATGTGGGACCTGAGAGTTAACACCTAATATCTAAACCTCAGTGCAATGCATGTACCAAAAACACTTTATATGTTTTAGAATTTACCATCATATACCATATACCACTTTTTCCATCCATGTGCTGAGATTAACGTTACTTCAGTTTAATACCGTGATGTCACTTTATGTCAAAGCTCACATTCCTTAAAAAATGAAGGCATCCGACTCAGAAGATACCCTACAATACTACATTTATTTACCTTTTTAACATATTCATGTACAAAGTGCCTGAGCAGATCACATGTATGCAGTGTAAGTTTTACCCAAATTCATTCATCTGATGTATGTACTGATTTAACTATCAAGGGATAGATAATGAAGTATGTCTAGGGTTTATTCAAACTGGAATCACACATGAGAGTTAACATCCAGTGCAAACACTGAAGTCCAGAAAAAGATCACAACTACAATACTGTTGTACATTAACTAGTGGGCATAAAATGGAAATGGTTATAAAGTTACAGTCACACACTGTCACACATAATTTACCTAATAGCTAGAAACGTTATATACAAAGAAAAACCCCCAGCCAATTAAAACCAAGCTTTCTGTATATTGCCAAAAAGACACTCACGATTATTGATGCCAATATGTTTATGTTATTTCCATGTTGCTAGCTGAGAGGAAACATGTTTTCATCAGAGAAGCAATGGGCTCCCTCCTCATCCTGTTGTTCCACTATACAGTAAATCATAACAGATCATACTACATGCGTCTGAATGAGCAAAGATCTGTTATGTGTTTTGAGACAGGGGGAGAAACCAGGTTTTCCTTTTCAAGATTGTGGTATCAGGAAAAGACGTCAAAACAGTGTCTGTTTGCTTGTTGGGAGAAAATCACTGTCAGAGTAGATTAATTTAGTATTCAAGTTTGTGTAGTCAGGCTGCTTGCGTGGTGGGTCCAGCCTTTAATAGGGATGAGGCAAATTTATACAAAGGATAGCACTCGCTGTCTTCAGCTAATACAGTGGTTTTGTTGAGCAGAACAGAGTAGCTGTAAGAGAGTTACAGCTTGAGATTGAGGTCCACTTCAAAAATGACTACTAAACATCAGTCATACATTTCGCACAAGATCCATCTCTACAGAACATGCTCAGTGTAGGTAGCGTACACTCCTTTCTGAGTAATAACCTTGTGATAATGACTTTTTTAAACCATGTTTTGTGAGATTCCATCCTTTGAATATGCAGTTGATATGGTCAGCAGTTATCAGTGAATTTTATGGGTACTTTGTGTTCTTCCATCATGGAAATCTTGTTGCTGAGCAGCTAACAGTCACCAGGCAGCTGTGGGAAGGAGCCTTAGGAAAGTATGATAATTGATGTTTATTTATTGTCATCGAAATATGCAGCACAGCGCAATGAAACACCACTCCCCAGAGGTTGTGGCTGGCTGCACCTGGTTCCAAAACCTCAAAGATAATTCAGATCAACACAGCTAGCTCAGCGATCCAACCATATCCTGATGTTTTACACAAAAATTCGTGTCAGCTCCCGCAGCAAAAGAGTGTTTCAGATTTTGAGTATTTTCCACGTTATGTGTGTATGTGTGGGTGAATTTGTGTGCCTAGAACACATGCTGCTTCAGGAGGAACAGGACAGCGTGAAGTAACATACCTGTACATCAATATATTACACATATATTCTTACTCTAGCCACACTCTTCTTCTTTTGATTACATTACCTCTTTTTTTTTTCAAAAAACTTTAGATATAATTTATCAAAACAACAGTGTTTTTAAATATACATGTTGGACTGTCCCACACATAGACAGTGCTGTAGCTACAGTAATGATACAGATTTGTTTTTTTGCCCACAAGCCACTTGTCTGTTGCTAAACACAAATCGGGTAGGGAGCTGCGGGGTTAAATCTACAGTCTCATACATCGCCATTGTACACCCAACAAGTCTTATGCTATGGATATAACAGGGTGAAGTAGCGGACAATCCAATGCAGCCCAGAGCCCCTACTGACTCCTGGCTGCCTTAGCCAGATGTGGTGCGGTGGTCGGAATAAAAGTAAGCTAGGATGGGGGATTATTACATTGGTTGGATCTGCGTTTAAAAAATACATTAACTAGAATTTCAGTTTATTCTGTCGTGGATGCAGTGTCCAGAATTCTGACCTCAAGAAAAACTCCCTCATTTCCGCACTTGCTTTATTCATCAAGCTTAACTTGAACAGCATCTATTACTGCAATTCGTTTAAGATCTGTCTTATCTTTTGTCTGGTCCTTTGGTCCACATTTTATTCTATAATTTACTCGCCAAGACAAGCACACTTGAGCAGAGACTTATCACCCACAAAATGAGGAGCAGTGCTGTACAGAGAAGGGCATGGCAAGGCACGGTATGAGTGGTGTGAGTGCCCTCTATCACTGTGTGACTCATATAGGAAAGAACACAAGGTTGACACGTGTACAGACACACCAGACATGCAGAAATTGGCAATAACCATGTTAGTGAAGTATTCAGGCAACTGACAGCAGCAACAGGCTGTTCGGTTACATGTTAATAAGCTCTAACTCTGGAAATAGCAGTCACGTTACTGTCGCTCTTTTAAAACCTTCTGTTCTCACTCTTTCCAATGAAATGTCAAAATTCCCTCCTCCAAGATGCTCATTCTTGGTAAATATGAGGTAGCAGTGTGAAGAGGAGGAACATGGAGAGATGGGAGAAGCCATTCCTCTGTTGGGAGTTTTTATTTTGCTTTATTATCTTTTTTCTTGTTGTTTTACTTCTTCTTCATGCTATTTCTCAAAATTCTATGCAGTGGTAGATCTGAGAAAACTACAGTGTTCACCAGGTGTCCCAGTGTTATAACATTTATTACACAAGTTAAATATAGGAGGGCAGATCTTGTACAACAGGGTTTTGGAGTATTGCAACCTCTGCATGACATTAATAGGATGTATGAATTCTACTCAGCCCTATCCTCCCACATATCATATAATATCTGTATCCAGTTTTGACTTCCAGTCCTTTTTGATATGGTGAGAGTAAACAAAACTGTGACCAGAGAAAAGACAGCAAAAGACAGAGACAGATGCTTGGAGTCAGACGGTTATTGCAGGGGATCATTAAAGTCTGCAGTTTTTATCTTCAGAAGCTGTGTGTGAAGCAAAAGTGAGTAGAGCGCAGGGAAAATGAAAGGCTACACTTATATGAGCAATTTGCCCTCCACGTTAAAAAATGGCTTTGTGAGTCTATAACCTGGTAAGGTGTGTGTGTGTGTGGTGAGAAAGCTGCGTCTATTAGCTACTCCATCATTCAGTCAAATGCCGTATGCCAGATTGTTTCTCTTGGCCCTCAAAGAGACAGGCAGGCTAGAAATGCGTCAGTCTGCTTTGTCCTCAGGCGTATTTCTCTGGTTAACCTCCTCATTCTCTTATTCTGGAGCTATGTGTATGTGTGTGCGTGGGGGGGGGGTCTGTATGTGTGTGAGACAGACCGGGTGCATAGAGAAGTCTGTGTTGATGAAAACCACACTCAACAACTTTTTTTTCCTTCCAAGTAGCCTTGGCTGGCAAGCTAACCTGATGTTTATTTATATGTTGCATATATTTATTTCTTTTTATTCAGGTATATAGTCTAAACTTGGCCCATAAATAAACCTTGTAGATATCTGCATCTGTAATCTAATATAACAAGGCATCCTGATTAGATTAGGAGGAACCAACTGAAGCGTGTTTGAGACTGAGTAAAGCCATCACTAGGTCTTCGACAGGGGCAGGGTTCTCTTATTGTGAACACATACAGTAGCGTGAACTTAGGTGCTTTGAATAGATAAATTTCAGGTATAAACATTGAAAAACCTCTTAATTAGAAAACAATTAATATAACATTGTGTGATAAATACATATCTTCTGTAATGCAGAGGATAACACAGTTAAGTGTGAAGTATTATATATCTTATTTCCTTCATGTTCTTCCTTCAGAGAAACGTTGACATCCATGAAAAGCAGAGATGAAAATAGATATACTGTAGTAACACAAATATTACGTGTGTTTGTGTGTGTGTGTGTGTGTGTGTGTGTGTGTGTGTGTGTGTGTGAGTGTGTGTGTGTGTGTCTATCTATCTGTCTATCTATCTATAGATATAGATATAGATATATAGATAGTTATAGATATATCGATAGATATAGATATGGATATATAGATATATAAAAACACAAATTCATTCTTTACACTTGTCTGTTCATACAGAAATATACATGATGTTCGTTCCTTATTCTATTTTGTCTGGTCTCATGGCTTTTCTCATTGAGCATTAGCCTTTTGAATAAATAGTTCATGCATGAAACATAAATAATACTGTGATATAGTTTTGATGAAGAATAACAAAGGAATACTCCAATTTTGCCAACATGTGTTGCAGAGGCTAGCAGAAAACTAGAAAGACGCAGATAGTTCACACAACACCAAGAGGAAACCAGGCATGAGAACTGTAGTCCGGTTGGCGTCATGACACTTTCCAGTTACACGCAGATTAACCAACATGTACACTTGGACACCAAAAAGCAAATACATGGATGTGCGCCCATGCACTCATCCAGTGTTTGTCTCTTTGTAATAGCAGAACAATAGTAGGTCCAGCGAGGCAGGGTGCAGGACAGCAGCGAGGGGCTGAGCAAAGCAGATGTTCATGGGACCACCCCAGCAAGTGTTTTTTCAGTTTGCTCTGGGAAAAGTTAGATAGAGAGTGAATCCGCCCAGCTGCCCCACTCTGGGCCACTGATGGCAGATACACACTGCCTCATTGTAGACTGGGTACTATTTGTAATGGAATGTGCTGTCTGATCTTTAGACCTTTTACTGTTTTCCTTGGCACAGCGTGGTGTTTCTCCATAAGCAAATCCAGTAATACCAGCACATTGGAAAATAAGCATACTGTATATTAACAGCTAAGTGGAAACTGTAAATGCAAGTATGGGCATAGATGACATCAACATCTGGTTGGAGGGTGGGGCTCTGTCACAACCCGGTGCCAGTCAGACAGGAAATGGATGAGAGTTTGTTGACTGTTTTCCTAATATGGCAGAGAAAGGAGGGACACAAGCGGACATACCATAGCTCATGATCCGGAACCAGCCTTACTGACTCACTGTCTGTTTTTTTTGTATTTTGTTTTTATGAGGAATAAGGGACACATTATCTGCATGTCAGGACCAAATATAGGACACATTGTTAACAAAGGCATTTGTCTGCATTTGAGTTTTAATGCTTCACTAATAGTTATTTTAAAACATTTAAGCTACCTAACAGGGACTTACAAGTGTCTTGTTTGACATGAAAGGAAATGTGTGGTGTACTGCACTTCTGAAATGGAATTCATTTATTATGGCCCTAATACATAATACATGTTTAAAAAAATGGGTGTAGTTTTGAAATTTTAATATTGCACACAATAGAAAAAAAGAGAAGAGAAAAGAGAATTTTAAGAATGAAATTAAAAAAAGGAGGATGAAAGGATTGTTGGATATTTGTTGGTTTCTATCAAGGACATCTTGGGACAAGAGACAAACAGACCAGCCTCCTCTCGCATAGGCGATAAAGCTGTGGCAGCTGCTTCAATCATTAGTGTAAATCAGACGTACGCCACACTTCAACACCAGTCTGCATGTGGACACACACCCTGTAATACAGTGTGTTCACACATACTGGTGGTTTTGCATGTTTTAGCACCTCAACTACAATTTACATAGAATTATTGTTTGACATTTTCCAGAGCATACAGTTTTGAACATTTCCTGCTCTCCAGGCTGCCATTTCTTTCCATGTATTTCAATGTAAAATAAAAGTCCTTCTCCAGAACTTCAGTCTTGCTTGAGATAGGCATTCCATCACTGGTAACATTTAGGTACCTTTATTTATTCATTTTTATTTTTAAATCAAAGTTAAGTAATTATCACAAAGTAATGCAATTTCATTTTGAAAACTCTACTTTTTGGAGCATTTAAATGATTCTCTGACATCCAAGATACAATAATGCATCTCTGAAAAAATTGATGAAATGTAAACTCAACTTTGTGAATAAAAAGTCTTTCAGATTCAGTAAAAGAACACAATATTATATAAATACATTTGTTGTTTTTTGTAAGCCGGTGCTTATTTATGCATTGACACTGTCAGCAGTTCTCCTCCAGTAATACTCTCTTGTCCAGATACAAGGTCTGATCAGGGCTTGTAAAACCAAGCATCACGGCATTTTTCTTTGGCCAAGAAAAACAGCACTAAATAGGTGACCAGTCATATATCACAAAATATTACTATCTCAAAATGGTGTCCTGATTTAAGCAGCACGGTATAGAACACAAAATAATAATCTACCTCTTATGGGCATAAATTAGGGTCAATCAGATTTTCAGATTGTATAGTGATGTTTACAAATATTTCCAAAGTTTGAAGTTGTAAATCAACAATTGTAAATCTGCATGAAAAATCCAAGTTCATGCATGTGTAGGAAAGATTTGTGTTTGTAAAGAAAAAAAAGGAGTGTGTGAATAGAATCATAGGAACTGTGAGTTTTACACGCAGTTTTCTGGTCTGTATCTATACTCAGATGGTCACAAAAGCCCTTCTTTTTTCACAGTGTCTTTGTGTAACCTCACCACTGATATAATTTGTTTGCAGGTTTTATTTGCACATTATTTTTTTTTTTAACAAATACAAATATTCTCTACACATGCGTTTTTTGTTTTTGTTTTTGTTTTTTTTTTACAAATGCAAATCTTTATTTTATAGGTTAACAATGGTTGTTTTACAACTACAAACTTTGGAAATATTTTTGAACATCACTTTACAAGCTCAAAATCTTATTGACCCTAATTGGAGCCCATAAACCCTCTCTTGCTTTGTATCAGAAACTGAAGTTTGATTCTCACCGCAGTTAGCATGTCCAGTCATTTAATGTACAGTTATTAAACTTTATTGCAAAGCTATAAATTTGTGCTATAAACATGTTTTGTGAGCAGTGATTTTATAATTCTCTTTCTGTCTTCACAGATCCTCCTCTGCCCCTAAAGATGGAGTGCCCAAGGTATGAAGTAAAATTCACTTAAAAACTGTATATTGTTGAATTCATCTTGTTACATGAATACCAAAATACCAAAATAACTTAAACGTGAGCATCCTCATTTTGCCCTTCTGAGATTATGTCAGAAAACAAATTGCTTGGCATGTATATCTAAAATGATCTAAAAGGCCACATTTTATAGCACCTCTTAAACTTGTATGGCACAGGCATGACTTTCATTCATACGGCCCTATGAGAAAACTGTTGATTTTGATGTGATTGTTGTGCAGTGCTTTTGGGAATGCTGGTTTACATGCATGAGTTTATTGTGGGTTTGCTGTTTGTGCATGTTGTGTGTCTTCACCCCTTTATCTAGGATGAACCTCAAGAAATCATTAAGCCTGTCCCAATCACTCACCCTGCCGCAAGCACCACATACACCAAGCCATCAAGTCAGCCCAGTCCTGCATACAACAAGACAGCTCGACCATTTGGGGGGGGCAGCAGTGTGGTCACAGCTTCTTCTTCCCCAGCTGCCCCCAGAGTAGCCTCCATTCCCTCTGAGACATCCGCTTTCACGCCAGCTGCTCCTTCTCAGCCACCACAGCCTCCATTTCTGCTGAAGTCCAGCCTCCCTGCCCCAGACTCAGGTTCAGCCAACTCATTTCCCAGGCCCAGCCCTGCTCGCTCCACCTTCACCTCCCCGTCTGCCTCTTCCTCCTCATCTAACTCCTCCTCCCCTGCCAGAGTGACAGCTCCTTCCTCCCAACCCACTGTCCCACAGCCCTCCGTCTATAACACACCTATCCAACTCTACTCCAATTCCAATGCTTGTGAGGTCGTAATGGGCCAGAGACGAGGTCTTTTGGAGAGCCAGGGGCTGTCAGAGCACGTCAATGGGTATGTACCATTCATCAAATGCAGTAATAATATATTTTTCTCCTACACTGTCCCTTTTTTTCTGAAGATTAAAGCTGAAGTCTGGTATATACAGTGGCTTCAGAAAGTGTTCAGACCCCTTCACTTTTTACACATTTTATTGTGTTGTGGATATGATTTTAAATTCAAACACTCAATAACCCAAATGGCATTGAAAACATGTTACAAATTTTTTGCAGGTTTATTAAAAATCAAAAACTGTTATGTTTGATTTACAAAAGTATTCAGTCTCTTAATTCAGTACTTTGTCGAAGCCCCTTTGGCTGCAATTACAGCTCCTAGTCTTCTTGGGTAAGTCCCTACAGGCTTTCCACACCCGGATTTGGGTAGTTTATCCCATTCTTCCTTGCAAATCCTCTCAAGTTCTTGTATGGGAAGCATCTGTGAACTGCCTTCTTCAGGTCGCTCTGGCGATTTGCTGTGGGGTTTAAGTCTGGGCTTTGCCTGGGCCACTCTAGGACAGTCAAAGACTTGTCCTGAAGCCACTCCAGCGATTGTGTGGCTGTTTGCTTCGGGTCAATGTTGTGCTGAAAGGTGAACCATTGCCCCAGTCTCACGTTGCGTGCGCTCTGGAGAGCATTTTCTTCAAGGACCTCTCTGTATTTGGCTGCATTCATCCCTCCCTCAATTCTGACCAGTCTCCCTTTCCCTCCTGCTGAGAAGCACCCTCCCAGTATGATGCTGCCAGCGCCATGCTTCACCGTGGGGATGGTATTATCCAATTGATAAGCAGTGCCTGGCATCTGCCAGACATTGTGTTTGGGGTTCTGCTCAAAGACTTACATTTTGGTCTCATCAGACCAGCGATTCTTTCTATTCAGTCTTTTAAATGCTGTTTGGCAAAGTCCAAGTGTACTGTCATACAGTATGCCTTTTACACAAAGTGTTTTCCGTTTTGCCACTCTACCATAAAGGCCTGTTTGATTGAGTGCTGCTGGGATGGTCGCCATTCTGGCAGGTTCTCCCATCTCTGCAGAGGACCTCTGAAGCTCTATTAGAATGACCGTTGGCTTCTTAGTTACTCCTTGACCAAGGCTTTTCCTGTCCAGTTGCTTTGACTGGACAGCCAACTATAGAAAGAGTCCTATTGGTTGAGGCCTCTGTGCTCCTGGGAACACTCAAAGCTTTAGAAATGGTTTTATACCCTTGCCCTGATCTGTGCCTTACCACAATTTTATCGTGCAGGTCTACAGAGAGTTCATTTTGCGATGCCACACTAAAAGGTTTGAATACTTTTGTAAATGAGAGATTTCAGTTTTCGATTTTTAATAAATTTTCAAAATCATGTTTTCACTTCGTCAATATGGGTTATCGAGTGTAGACTGATGGGCAAAAATGTAAATTTTATCTATTTAAAATTAAATCTACAAACAATAAAGTGTGCAAAAAGTGAGCAGGTCTGAATACATTCTGAAGCTACTGTATATATAGAACAATCTCTCTATTTATGTTGTTGTAAGTGCGAAATATTAAGGAGTGATTTAATGATATACCTACATTGTGTGCTTTAGTCAGCAGGTCCAGATGGATTTGTGGTTCACAGAGACCACAGATTAGTGGACATTTTTGCTTTATCTGAAGGAATGTACATGATTTGCATAAAATGAAATATTCCATTCTACTTTTCCCGTACTACCCCATGGCCCATTTTACCCCAAATATGTGTCTCATTTAAAAAGCTAACATTGAAACAGTCCATCAGCTAAGCTTTCACACAGCTGCATACAAGGAAAATCCGATGCATGCTGCACATCTTGTTTAAATCCTCCACAGGGCCACTGGAAAGGGAACAGAGTCTAGACAACATGCTAACTGATGCTACTGCCTGCCTGTCATTAATTGACAGTGGGGTTCGCAACTCTGCCAAACTCACAGTCTGCCTAACAGGCACTGCTGGTGTAACGCTTGTTTCTCATTAGCCAGAATCCTGACAGCTCTGTGGCTGTAGGTACCAGAGACAGAGCTAAGTTCGGCTGGACTGGGCTTCATCAGTAGAATTTTCGCTCAGTGGTTGGGTTATAGTAGACTGAGCTAGGTGTAAGTGCTTTGCCACTCATTCTTTTTTCTCTGTCACCTGACAAAATAGATCACAGAGATCTGTTTTTATTGGCTTTAAGTGAGCAAAGCTTATTGGACTCCTTAACTTAAATGCATCTGTGAAACCTACTTACATTTGTATATGTTTTACAAAGTTACAAAGTTAACGAATAGTTTACAATAGTGAGAATGGTCTATTCAGGAATATTTATAATACATTTTATTCTGTGTTTGGCCAGATAGTGAGAAATGTCAAATAGTGAGGAACACAGAACAAAAACTATTTACTGTAATACACTATGAAGATTATCAACACTTTCATGATTAGTTTAAGTATTAAATCAAGAGATTTAGTGTTGTCATTGTCAGACACAACATTACTGTGTCATCTTTTCAGTCTTTCTGTTGCCTGAAACCTTGGACTGTCAGCTTTGCGAGGTGCGGTGTATTTCTTCCTGCTTGTGTGTGTTTATTTCCTGACCTGCAAGCTTGCTTTGTGTGGTTTCTGGGGTTTTTCTATCTGCACATTCTCTCAGAAGGGCCTTTCAGTTAAAGGGAATGTGTTGGGACTATGCTCTTTTTTTCCAACTTGTCTATTCATGCACTTTATGGTTTCAATTCCTTTCCATTTACATTTTCCTTGCCAAAAGGAGGAAGAAGACCCAGACATCAAGTTAGTGGCTTGAATGATAATATAGTTGCTCTCTAACCACGTGGAATGTGATTACAGCCTTCACATCTCTCTGGTTCATGATTACCAAAGGAATGATTGCACCTCTTTGAGCTAACCCTCACAAACCTCACATTCGTGCTCATCTATTCACAGTTTATGCTCATTTCAAGGTCCTAACAAACTGAGAAACCTTGTAAATAATCCATCTCTGTGGCACCACAGGACATCCAGTGGGGATCAGCTCGTATTGTCCATTCATTTTCTCAGTGGCATCAGGCTCTGTGTTAGTTAATGTATTTACGCCCAGAGCAACCAGGCCTGCCAGCACACTCTCCTGAAGTCACCCAGCTCTGCATCTGTCTAGCTCAGTCGGATACTAGTGTCATTGTGTTTACTCAAGGCCATTTAAATCACTGCCAAGTATATTCCAAAATAGCCTGATTTGTGAGGTCTCTGATCATCTTTCACCTCGACTCACGTGACAAACACAAGTACAAACACACACACACACACACACACACGCACGCGCACACATACACACACATGCATACATATAAACACACACATACTGAAAAAAATTGTAAGTACTCGGACTTTTGACATTAAATTGACTCACAGTCTGGAAAAGCACTTGAGCTAAACTGTGCATGTAAACACATAAATATTATTGCATTCTAGAGTACCATCAGCTTATATCTGGTGGTCTCCTATCGATCTTCCTATTTACAAAGCACATTACTCCCATCTTGTGTTGAGATACTGTCACTGTCACTTTTATGTCTCAAACACTCACTGATGTTAATATGCAGTGGATGTGAATTTCACCATTTTAGTATAGTTAATATAACTGCTCTTCACTTGCTTGTTACCAATAATAAATACCTTTTGACACTGCTGCATACAGTTTTATTGACTTATACTCTGTGGTTTTCCTCCCTAATAGTGAGCCTCAGAGAAGTCTTAAGTAAGTATAGGTCAGAACAGTTTCATAACTTTCCCATATAAATAGTGCGTACGGTATACTTAGTACTGAGTGTGACTTTAAATTTATTTCTGCCTTTGTGCATTTTTCCTCACTGCCCTCTCATTGCTCGCCTGCAGAACTCCACCTCCACCTAGACCTAGGAGGTAATTGTGAAACCTAACAGCTGTTAGGTCATAGTGTCAAACGTGTATCTACAAGCTGCACCTTGACTGAATGTGGAGCACTCATGATGTAGTATATATGTGTATGTGTAACATATGTGCTGTTTTTTGCTATGAATGCAATGAATGTTAGTTGTTTGTGAGTTTGTGTGTATAAGCAGGAACATTGTTATCCCTTGGTATAGGTGTTCTACTATACTATTAACCTGAACAGTTAATATTTAACAATTCAATAATTTTTTTAACAGTTGTTTAACAATTATCTCATTGATACACTTTGTAGTGTATGCTTAAAACACAATTGTTTTCCTTGTCTGTATTATCATCATTTCTTGGTTGATCTGATTGTGCAGGCAACCTGTTGTAGAGCCTGAGAATCATGCATCCCCACTGAGCGATGCCAGCAAGAAGCGTCTGATTGAGGACACGGAGGACTGGCACCCACGAACGGGAACCTCCCAGTCCCGCTCCTTCCGTATCCTGGCCCAGCTCACTGGCACTGAAAATGGTGTGTACCCACTTCAGTAGGCTCACATAGCCTTAGACAGGGTGATGACAGACTGCTGAGACTTATTACTGGTGTTTTTCTTAAGTGTTGAAACTGGCTGAGTATTGTAAGGCTCAGTTTGGTACTGATTTCAGTTTATTTTTTAAATCACTATAGGCAGGACCACATTACATACTTATCCAAAGACAGCCAATCTTAGGGTAATCTTTTGCAACATATCTGACCTTTATTACTTCCCTGTTTTATAAGCTTATTTCTGTCTCTGTTCAAATTTGCTTTAAATAATAGAGGAAGGCTTGCATCACTGTTTGATTTAATTTATTTTTATGTTAAATCTGTTGAGTATAAGTGATACTGACAGTTACATGAGAAGGCTGTGGCTTTGGGCCGCCTTCCATTCCTAAGGGTTGTGTGTGTGTGTGTGTGTGTGTGTGTGTGTGTGTGTGTGTGTGTGTGTGTGTGTGTGTGTGTGTGTGTGTGTGGACCTATTCAAATGATGCAAAGTGACGTTTACAGTAACTCAACATTTATTGAACATTTTACTTTATTTTCATTGGTTTTGTTTCTTCGTTGTTGCAGAGCAAGTTCCAGAGAACAGTGGAAAGAAGTAAGTGATTGGGGGTTCTTAACATCAAATTTGGTGTGTGTTTGTGAGTGTTCATTTGCTATCTCTTTTGTCTGAGTACTTTTTGTAGTGCTCTATGTATTACATCTGTTTTAGCAATGGTGTTGTCATAGTTAAAACAATTTCTTGATTATAGAGGTTTCAAATTCAGAGAGTTAAGCTCCGATTCCCTTATCTTATGGTCCCAAAGCATCATGCTGAATTTAAGGCTAAATTTGGAGAGTCCACACACTGTCCGGTAATCACAGTCTGCTCCTTATACCAGATCCCCAACCAATCACTGTGTCACTCACTGGAAACTGTGGGTAATTAAGTGGTATTGTGGGTAATAGCAGCCTTGCCAGAAGGAGATTCTTGTTCCCCTTTGGGAGATTTTATTCAGTGTGCTGTTCCTAAAGAGAGAGAGCAGATATTACACATCTGCTTTGGTTTATAATTCAACACACATCTGCAAAAGGAAAGTATCTTGTTCTGTATTTATTTCCTACTGTGCATTTTATGTGACTTGCTATTTTTCCTTCATTTTTTCCAGTCCTCCCTCCTGTGTTATCTTTTACTTCCATTACCTCTACCTTAACCTTCCAACTTTTCCTTTTTTTCCTTTTATCTCTTCTAATCTTGTTTTATGGGAAAAATCAGAGCAAACAAGTTGGACCCGGAAGTTATAGGACACAAGTACAACAAGCTGAGAGACTGGCATCATGATGTTTCAGCGCGAGTCCTAAATGTGCAGTAGTCAAAAACATGCTTTTTCTCGTCTAATGTTTCATTTATTTTACCGTCACCATTTTACATTGCTTCCTTTGCATATCAACATAGCTACAGCCTTCATTTGGCACACTAGTAATTAGATGTCCAATTCCTAAGTTTAAACAAAATGAGAAAAAAGTGAATGACCAGCAAACAAACCCTGTTGTAAAAATTGTTACAAAAATAATTTAATAATTTATCTTCTAGCTATGTGTAATTATATTTCACAATGTAAATTAGATGCATGTATGCAACTAAATATGTATGCTTGAAAATGCAACATGACATCACATTGTAGTGTACATTTGTACTTTTCTTTAGCTTATTGCTTATGTCTGAGCCTCCACTTTCCTCTGCACACTTTCTGTAATCTTATACTTTATATTTCTGTGCACGTCTGTATCCCTTTTGTCTGTTTTCTACACTAACAAAAGTAGTTTGATTTGTCAGCTTTTGATTATTTTACCTCAATAAACTTTTTTGCTTACTGCTGTTGCCTATCTCTTAATCTTTCATTCCTCCTTTCTTCTTCCCTGGCAGAAAACAGCCAACCTTTTAATTAGAAATTTCCAGTAGGTAAGGCCTATGAATTGAGGGAATTAGTAGTGTACCAAGAGTAGAAGCTTAAAATGCCCAGATTAAGTGTACTGATCAGAGCAATGAGCCAAAAAACTTACATTATTCCAAGTACAATGAAATATGAATCAGGCAACAGTACCGGAGGCTCTGGATGTTCAACCATTTCTACCATATGAACGGTGTAATGACGATGTATTTCTTTCTGTTATGCTGTCTTGTAGCCAACCAGCCATTATTATTGTCATTGCATGTTTCTGATTGTCACATAAATCAAACACTATTTATGTGACAGTCAGGTAATGTGCTAAATATAAATAGCCAATGAGTTGTACTCTATTAAGGTGGCTCAGATTTCTCATCACTTTGATTGTAGACAGGTCACAGACACCAAAATGTAATCTGTTCATAGTTGCTGGTAAATGTACTTGTGTGTGGCATACATTATAAGACCAGTGGGTGGTATTTTATAAATTGACTTTTATGTCAAATTCTAAATTTGGGTTTGTAAGAATTGAATCACATTCCAATTGAAACACGTCGCAGCCTGGATAAGAGGAAGAAAACACATAAAACAGGATCAAAACATGATGGAGCATAACCATAAATCTGTGGTTGACAGCGCAGTAGGTTCTGTTGTTAGTGATATGCAGTGTGCTGTAGCTGAAAAACCAAACACCTTCAAGTTTACAAATTGTTGACCTCTAACTGATTTATCTAGTCAGCAAAGGCGTAAAAAAAATTATATATGATTCAATCAAATATAGTT
Organism: Xiphias gladius; assembly: GCF_016859285.1. Taxonomy (NCBI): domain Eukaryota; kingdom Metazoa; phylum Chordata; class Actinopteri; order Istiophoriformes; family Xiphiidae; genus Xiphias; species Xiphias gladius. The sequence goes on from NC_053419.1 coordinate 13,471,063, forward strand.
TCATTTGAGAGGCAGCTTATATGTACCAAATGGTTAAAGTGCTAATTCTTCACTAGTTAAGAAATAGATCATTTGCAAAAATACACCAGTTATTAGCCTTCTCGTTGCTTGGACACTTTGCTGCCCACAGGTGGCTGTCAACTTGAAATGAAAGCTGTGATATTTTGTGGTAACCAGAAAGACTAGCACTTCTCTTTTTCTCCTAAAATATACTGTGGCTCTTGACATTTTGTACCGCCTCGGGAAAAGACACCAACACTGCCTCAAAGGGCCTCTTGTTTGGTGTTTCAGGAGAATAGAAGCAATAACCAATTACTAAAATTATACCACTGGTTATCTCCTGCTGCTAAATGAACAAATGAAGGACAGTATACGAGGATGAGCTGCATGTACAGTAGATACTATGGCATCACCACCTGTAATTGTTCCCTTATGCCAGTAGTTGAAAAACCCATGGAAAGTGGGCAGCAGTGCGTAGCCTTATTACAAAGTGTCCCCATAATTGTCTTGATTGTTTGCATGTGTCACTGAGATTCCAACCAACTGATTATAATGTTTAGTACCTGCAGTGGAAGGACCTGCAATTGACCAGGTCACACTAAGCAGTAGTCTGTACTGGAGGCTCAATTCCACTGGTGGCACAGTCCCGCTGTAACATTTTTTTCTTATTGAGGGATTTGCCACTGTTTTTACCTAAATTTGATGCAATTCTTCCCAAACATACCATACCAGATGGGAGAGAAAGAGAAGAGTGTTTTCACTGAAGAGAAGATAAACAAATACAATATATGTACATACAAATATTTGTGTGTGTGTGTGTGTGTGTGTGTGTGTCTGTTGCCGTGAGTTATGATTTATATGAAGTATGTATATCTGTTTCTTAGTGAGGCAGTTGACAAATCCACTCCGACTGTGCACACGTTGCCTGCAGCAAAAACATACTCCAAATCTGCAGCAGCACCCAGGAATGGCAGCGTTGTCCCTGCTTCTGCATTCAAGACCCCTGTAGTCCAGAACAAACACTCCTACCAGCCTGGAGGTCCATCAGGTGGAGTAATTTATATACTGTACAGATATCCTTTGCATACTTCTGTTATTTACTGCCACTTAAATGGTTGTGGTTTTGTTTCTGCCAGGAATGTAAAATTATATGTAGTTGCTTCTTGTAGCCTATAGAGGGCAGCCCAATTCTTCTAAATCACTGCTGCCCAGCTATAAGATTTATTGCAGGTTTAGTACCTGACACTAAGCCATTTGAGATTATGAGCTCTATAAAAACCAGAGGTATTCCGTTAATGAGCTCGGATTATAAACTTTCCCAAGATCGCCTTAGTTAAATAGATTTTGAAATTGAGAATTATGTATTTTATTTTGTATGAAGGCTGCTCTTTAAATACAGCAAATCCTGCCACGAGACCTCGAGGTGGTCAGGATAAATATTTGCTGAAAGGCATCAGTCAAGGGTCATTATTAGCAATAATAAGACACAAGTATGCACTCATACATGAACAGATACACTATGTGCCCTAACGTATTTCTCTGGAGGCTTTTTCAAGAAACGGCTGTTGAAAGGTGCCACAGAGAGAGAGACTAGGAGAGGCCACAGTTAGGTCTCTGTTGGCTGTGTTATTCATCAGATTAACACATACTTGTAGTTTAAGTAAATAAGCACGTATCTCATAGTGACCATGTGGAAGGGGGCTGGTAATGTGGTATGTACTATGTGACCTTCAAATTTATTTACATGAATGAATAACTTTGGCAATTTAAATGACAGCACCTTCTAAAGCAGGAAATTAGAATATGAAAATGTTTAGGCTGTACATGTTGTTGAAAAAAAAAAAAAATTCAAAGATGCTATAATCATATCCAAAATCTAAACATAGGGGCTTTAATCAAATACATGTGTAGTTTATCACGGTGACTTCTTTGCATTGCTCTCCGTCCCTGTCTCTGAATACAGAGACAGAACAGACAAAACTGAGATTTGCAGTCCTCCTGTGATCCAGTTTTTGATCCAGACTTTTTTCTCCTTATCTTTCCTATACAGCAAGACATCGATGACAGACTTACAAATGTATTGTGTTTCTGTCCTATTTAATGGGGCTCAGACCTCAGACTTTGCTCTTGCCAGAGGATTCGTTTAGACTTTTGCCCTGCTGACAGCTTGTCACCATCCGCCCCACTGCACCAGCTGTCACACGGATAATGTCATATGATGCCATTGAAAAATATTTGTTTTAATTCTCTGCATCAGTATTGCATCCAAGTTCATGTAAAAAAGTGACAGCTTTAATCTAACTTAATGGAGAGTTGATGCTAAATCATGATGCTGTTAAAAGATCTGTTTAATATCTGACGAGTTAGTTCATCATCTGCTTCCTTTTCCTGAATTTTCATTTCCAGAATCCATTTTTTTTTTTTTTTTGTTGGAGTAGAAGTAGTCATATCTAAATATATAGAATCCAAAATGATTGAAATCAGCCTACGAAGTGCCCACCATCTGTAAGTTTTCAATTATAAACTGGTCCCAGGTTTCTAAGTCGCCCAAATATACCAGGACATCAGCTCAGTGTCCTCACTGGCAGCTATGGTCCAGCTCAGGTGTGTGAGACACTTGGCATATGTTTGGGATAATTATGTCTGATGATTTCACAGGAAGCAGCTGTAAAGGGAATTTATATCAAGAGCAGCCCTTCAAATGAACCGTAAAAGAAACATTATTTTAGTCAGTAATTATCGACCAGTACAACATCTCAGAGAATCTTGGAAATTTTTATCCGTATTTGGAGGCCATGTCTGTCTCCAACCCAGCCTCTTTCTTCTTATTAAACCCACTCCCACAACCTCCCACTTCCCTGCTAGTGTCCCATTCTGTTTATTCAGTTCGTTTGCTCACTGTTACAAGGAAACTTTGGGAGCACTTGTCCTTCGACCGCCCAAGTCTTTTAATACGGTGCTTTCTTTCAATAGTGTCTCTGCCGCCAATCCCCATACCCCCAAGCTCTCCCTCTGAGGATGGCCAGCACTGACCTCCGTCCTTGATGTGTCTTTGCACTGAAAAAGAGAAGGAAAAACTGTGCATCCTCCCCACATGTTTTGCAACGAGAGGAGGGGGGATTATTTTTCCAGGTGTCTCCTCTGACTCTGGAAATGTGTTGTTTTCCTCAGTGGGAGAAATCAGTCCCTTGTCTTTGCAGGGTGGGGTGGCTCTGTCCAGCCCAGCTGAATCATGCTTCAAGCATGGAGGTTAGAGGTCATGAAATCATTCCCAGTCATTATCTGACAACACACACCCAAACTTTGCACATAAGTTCTGGTCGAGTAATGACCGGTGGAAGAAAACTACAATTATTATTACAAGCAGTGCATTAGTGGTTTGCTTGATTGTTTACTAATTTGAATTTGGGAAAGTACATTTTGTCTAATCCATTATCTACTACACTCATGCTGGGCAAGCTATTTTTCCATTTGAATAATGAACCATTATTTTCCCTGCTGGCTTAGGTTTTCCTAAGGGTGGAGTAGCTCCTTCGTTTGGCAAAGTCACCAGTCTTCCTTCAAAAGGTCCAGACCGCCCCACCCCACAGCCACATCCAGAGGACCTCAACTCTCTGGTGCAGCGGGCTGAGCACATCCCGGCCGGTACACGCACTCCGATGTGCAGCAAGTGCAACAATGTCATCAGGTAACTAGCATCAGAAAAACTACAGTTACAGTAAGAACTTTGGAACATTTAAAAAAAAAAATGTTCCAACAATTACAGAAGTCAATAAGAATGTAAAATTCTACTTTTACTGTGCAGAATTTTTGTCTGAAACTTAAAAACCCTTGTCGGTAAATGTTTTCTGGTTGTTTTTTTTTTTAAATATTTGAATAATTTTCCTGGAATCCTCTGTCCCTTGCTTGCTCTCACCAGAGGCCCATTCCTTGTGGCCATGGGTATGTCATGGCACCCCGAGGAATTCAACTGTGCTCACTGCCACTCCTCCCTGGCAGACCGTGGATTTGTGGAGGAGAAGGGCCAAGTGTACTGCGAACGCTGCTACGAGCAGTTCTTTGCTCCCACCTGCTCCTGCTGCCACCAGAAGATTCTGGGGGTGAGCCAGAAGACTGAAGGGATATTGTTCTCTGCCTCAGTCTACTAGTACTGAAAACGCATTCTCTACTAATACTTTAATCATCATTGGCTGTTCTTCATCTGGCAGCTTAATCCATTGTAGTGAATTTGATTATACACTGAAGATTAATGCTTTCATTTAACTATTAAAACAAATGTACCCCATGAACATTATCTGTTTACCTTATATGTTAGTACGGTCTGGATATGTTCAAACAAGCTGGAATGTAGATATAAAATGATATTCTTATTGTACTGTATTATTCTACAAACATTTCTTATATATAGAAGCTGTGGCTAACGTTGCCTACCACTGTTTTCTATTCCCATTTTAAACTGCATAAAGCTAAAATGTATTCATACAGTCATTCAGTTGTTTATAGTTACTGTTTCAGTCACAGTAGAACAAACTAGGATTATTTATATGGGTTTGTCACTGATGCAAAGTGATCATTGGGAAATTCAGTTCAAAACACATAGGGAGTCGCATAGAAATTATTGCTTGGTTAATACTAAAGGTGTCACAAAATCCAAGTACATCTAAAGGATAATTATAATTAATTATAATTGTAAGAAAACCATGCAATCATCAGAGGTGTGAGTAAAGGTGTGAGTCTGTTTCATTTACAAAAACTGTTTACTGCCTTCAAATTTAATTTAAAAACAAAAACTTTGATCATATTGGGACTATGTGATTAACTTCAACAAGCTGCTCCTCAATCGTTTTTTACATTTTCTCTGCAGGAAGTTATGAATGCCCTGAAACAGACCTGGCATGTGTCCTGTTTCGTCTGTACCGCCTGCCAACAGCCAATCAGAGGCAACATGTTTCACATGGAGGATGGACGGCCATACTGTGAAAAAGGTACAGCAGGAGGCCCAAATAAGATCTCGCAAAGACAACATTGTGTGCAAACAGACTAACATGTTGTCAATGCACTATTTACTCAGACTACTACAACCTGTTCGGGACCAACTGCCACGGCTGTGACTTCCCCATCGAGGCTGGGGACAAGTTCCTGGAGGCTCTCGGATTCACCTGGCATGACAGCTGCTTTGTGTGCACGGTAGGTCGAGGAGACGACTTCACTCCCAGCAACAACAAGGGTCATACATAAAAAAATAAGAAAATGTTGAGAATATTGCGTGAATTACAAAGCGTCTCTCTATATCTCTGGCTCTCTCCACAGGTGTGCTCTACCAATCTGGAAGGTCAGCCATTTTTCTCCAAAAAAGACAAGCCTTTGTGCAAGAAACATGCCCACACTGTCAACATCTGACCTGCCTCCTTGAATATGAACAGGATAGGGCAATGGTGTCCATTTACAGCAATTTATATTTCAGTCAGATGTTGAATATTCTCAGAATTATAACTGGTCTGATATATCTGTTTGTGCGTTCTGTGACATAACGTTGGGTCGGAGGTTCCAATGTAAGCTTTATTTTTGGTCCAGTATTGTTTTAATTTGCCATACTCATTGGTGATTTCTTTTCCGTTTTTTTTTTTTTATATGTATGCAGGAGTACATTTGAATACACTGTTAGCCCCCTCTGCCAGTTATATATCTGTGCAAGTGGATTTTTAGTACATGTGTTTGTGCTGGGCTTTTTATTTGTGTGGGTGGTGTGTTAAGTTCTTGATGGGCATTTTTATTTGACACAGAATACACATACTGCAATGACCTACTGAACCCCTCAGGGGTCACGCATTTGAAAAATTTGAATGTGGAAATCTGTGACTTGTGTCAGATAAACGAGTGTAAGGTTTAGAAATTAGGATTATTTAGGGGGAAAAAATATGTATTTGTAAGCAGGGACCACTCAAGTCAATGTGTTGTGGCAACAAAAATACTTATGAGCATCTGGCCTTGTATAGAAATGGGAAATTTTATTATAATTATTTGTATTTTATTTTAAAGTAATATGGTGTTTAATCATTCCCAGTAAATAAAAGCACAAATTAGTAATGTGCACAGCAGTGTGTAAATTAGACACTACATGGACACTGCATTTATAGTTAATGCATGAGGATTAGGTTCAGCCCAGGGGTATTTTGACAGATCCAGTAGTGATGTTCTGCTGTTTAGATATATTTAATCTAATGCCTATAATTCAGGTGCAAAGAGGTTAGTGAGCATGCTTGTAGTGAATACCCATATGAAAATGTACTTCTTTCATGGTTTTTTTTAATATAAACATTTTTCACATTGAGGAACTGTATGTAGGCTATGCCTCACTCTACCCATCAGGGCATGGTCATATTTTATTTGTTCTCGCTGATTGTTTTTTTTTTTTGTTTTTTTTTTTGTGATGTTCGGTGGAATTCAGTCAGTTACTCACAAAAAAAATTAATATATACCTTCAGAAGCTGCTGTCAGCTTTTCTTTTGTCTTGCACTATTTCTGTGTATAGAAAAAAGGTTTCTATCTATACACAAAATTTTTCTCATTCGACACTGCATAAATAAGCAATTCTCTTCTTCTCTTTTTACTTGCATTTCAAATAAAAGGGTTCAACAATGGAAATCATAATCTGAGCTCATATCAATGCATAGAAAGAACTGGTGCATCGGGGGTCTCATGTGTATTATAAATCTGTGGTTGTGACAGTAGTTATTCAGAGACGTTGAACAGGCAGGCAGACAGGCACCAGCATGAGCAGCCTCGTACACTTAACCTGCTTTCAGAGGGAAAAGTGCACATCTCCGTAGGGACAGGAGCAACAACACCATCAGGCACACAGACACTCGGTGCGTTCTTTGTTGTCTAAGAGCAATTCTGGTCTGGTTATATATATTATATACAGTCACTTAATTTAGGAATGACAGACACCAGGAAACAGCATTTGAGTGTTGACTGCCATGAGTTTATTATGCGGGTTGTTGTGAGAAAAAATGTACCTACATTAACAGATGAGATGATGAGCGTATCGACGTGCACTTCTCCAAGACGTCGGAGGTGGGAGCTGTGCGCAGGACAACACGAGATTTAACCAGCCTCAAAAAAAAAAAAAGACCGTGTCACACTTGGAAAACTCTGCCACAAGACAGAGGGACACATGCAAATAAAAGAGAGCACATTACGAACCGGGACGGTGCGGTTTGAAATCGAGAAGAGAACGGTAAGTTTACTTTGCCCGCACGAACAGAAGCCTTGGTCCTGCGCCGGAGCGCAGTTCGAGCTGCGGCGGCGGTCTTGCGGTTAGCGACTACCAGGCTCCCCGCACCGAAACCAGAGGGGATGTGTGATTCGAGTTCCGTGCTGCTGGTCACTAGAGTCCCGCTCAGGGGCTTCGCTCGCTGCCCGAGCTGAGTTTAATGCCGGCAGCAGCTGCGGGGCGATCAGCGGGGACCCCCCCCCACCCCACCCCCCCGGTGGAGTCTGAGGTGATGGCGATGGGGATGCTTATCAGTAACTGGTGCCATGATCATCACTCAGTGCATCTATATGCCCGATCTGAAGGGTGACTGTCGCTCCCGAATTGCGTTATGATAAGCTGCAGTTGAGTGTACGGACGATTTAATTAAATGACAGCGGTTTGATTATTGAACTAAAGTAATGAAGGTTTTTTTTTTTTTTTTTTCATTTTATGGTAATGTTACTGTTACATTTTTAATAATTGTTGATAAAACACTCTCACCCCAAAGTCCATTTACTTGCTGTTTTGGAACTTTCAATTATATGATCAGATGCATCTTGTCCACTTCTCATGGAGTTGTAATTCAAATTTTCATTTTCTTTTTCCTCGGGATTTAAGGACCTCTCGTCCATGTTAACTTAAAAGTCGAATTGTCAGATCCATGACAAACTGGCCTAACTCCATCTACTGATAAAGATCATGTGATATGTGTGAACGCTACTAAATGGACCTTGCAGTGAGATTGTTTTCTCAGCTTCTGTTTCAAAGGACATGATTGAACTTTCTACCTCAGATTTATGATTGTTGTGCCTGTTGTCACTTAGTGTAGAGGGAGTTTAATACATACAGTGCAGGAAAAAAGGGTAGTGAGGTTTACCATTTTTACACGCTCTGTGCGTGTTAATGTCTGGCACTGAGCTAAAGAGTCAGCGTTTAGTGGCACGGGGTCAATGGCAATATTTGACTGTTGAATGAATGCATGACACAAAACCTCTCAGAGCTCTGCAGTTGATCACCGAGCGTCGGTGAACCAGGGCTGATGCCTATGACATCACTGAGGGCCTGATGTTTACATCAGCATCTTGGCGGCCGCGCGCAACCTGCTGCCCCTCATGCCGGTCTGCGGTGTTGTCTTTGAATGCATCAACAGCCCTCTAACTCTCTGCAGGACAGAGAGGCTCATTGAGGCACAGCTGGGTGAGCGTTCTGGGGTAATATTGAACACACAGAGCGCGATCAAACCGCCACCCACCGTCCAGTCCTTGCCCTGGCTGTGCTCCTGGCAGGAGGAACGCCCATCACTAGGCTTACATGATGAGGATGGCATGTCAAGTGAGGGTGCATGGCAAGGCAGTGCTTTGTGGTCTACCACAGACTCGAGCTGCAAGTGTTTCAGCTTGTTGGACATTCTGGCACTGACGGCTTACACAGTGTGTGTGTGTGTGTTTGTGTGAAATGCACCAGCCTTCATCTTGTAAGGCCCAGTTGTGGTAGCAGCTTGATGGCAGGCCTGTTTGTTAAAAAATGCCTGTGAAATGGAGTCTTCAAAGAGCTCTGCATGTAGTGTAATCCAGCTGTAAGGCTGTAATCCAGAAGTGTTACATTTTTGCACTAAACAGTTCTCAATGTGTCTGCCTATGAATCAGAATTTCTGTGTTCATGCATGAAACACCCCAAGTGGAAAACTGACGGATGAGGAGGCATCACACATTTCAGAAATATGTAGGCTTGATGGAAATATGAAATCATTGAACTCTCATCGCCCAAACTGACACACAGTATATGTTATTTACTGGATTATTGTATTTTAAGTACATTTGGTACCCCGTCCCTAAACAGGAAATCAGAGAGTCACATATATGTTGAAATGAAGACATCTTTTGCAGGAGAACATCAGCTCCTCCTAGAGACTGCAGCACTCTTTCGATGCGTATGAACTCATGAACAAACACTCCTGATCTAGGTAGATACCGGCCTGAGTCACAGGGCTAAACTTAGCAAGCTGTGACCCCTCACCTCAGTTTCCTCCCTCGTAATTGCAGGAAGCAAGTCCAGCCAATCGCAGCGGAGATATTTGGTGCATATTAACAAGCTCAATAGGAGCAGTATTTCAGGATCAGACAGGTAATGACCAAGAATGTGGGGGGAGGGGTGGGGGAGGTTTTTGTCAGAAAATTTGAAAGATGTCAGAGATCGAGGAGCACTCGGGTTTTCAATGGCTGCAGAAGAGTTCAATTTGAAGACGAAAGAAAAGTAACAATTAAGTTTTGACTTTATCACCTCACACTTCTGCTTTAAGCAGTCTTGTAATAAGAGGACAGTGACTGTCAGACAGAGCAAATGTTGGAAGTGCAGTATATCGAGAGACAAACTGTCAGATATTCAGTCGCAGACAGACTCTGCTTGATGTCTTTTCCAGCTGCCAGGGCATTATATTTTTTCATGATGTCTTCTAGTTTCTTTTCTTCTGCACACACGCGCACACACGCGCACACACACACACACACATATCAAGGCTCGTCTCATATCAAGGCTTTCCACAGGTATTGCTTTTCCATCTGTCATTCACAGTGATTTCTGCCAGTGGCGGCTGTTCCTCCCACACACCGACAGTCTGTACTGTGTCTCCCATGCGCACCGATACATACCAAAGGAAAGACACAGTCACACAGCGTTATTTTCTTTGCAACAACAAAACTGCCAACACAGACGCTGCCTGGGACACAGGCCTGTGCTTGCATTTGTTTCAGACAGATGGATAGAGACAATCGTTTTGTATCACATAGCTCAGAATTCTTCAATTTAACAAAGTTAAGTTGAATTTTCAACATTGAGATAAACTGTCATTATGACCACTGGCAGTTTTATGCTGTGCATCCTCTGGCTCCCATCAGCTAGGAAGTACAGGTTGCTGATCTTGTTCCAGTTAGGAGTAATCCTCTTCCTACCTCCAGGGTTCACTGGCTCCTTCACAGTTAATTAAGCGCCCAGAGCAAAGCACCGATGCCCCGCTCACTGTTTCATCAATACTTGCTGATAAGAGACAACTTCAGCGAACAGGAATTACCTCAAACTGTTCTGCTCTTTGCCAGGAAGGTCAGCAACCATGTGAGAGAAAGCTGACATCCTGTTATTAGATAGAGAGAGGGGGAGAAAAAAATGGGGAGAATAAGGTGCAGGATAAGTGGGGGGATGATTGAAGATCGAAGAACAGAAGAGGATAAGGGGTACTTCGCATGATATTGTGGGGAAATGACCTGAGCTTGAAATTTTAGCCTCAGTCCTTTCAGTTGTAGATGGCAGACATACGAGCTCCTTCTAACAACTCTACTTTTTTCTTCCAGAGAAAGACAAGTGCTGCTGCTCTGGCTGGGTACAGTGACGGGATGATTTCTGATCTCCGACGTTTGGATGGTGAGTTGAACTCTCAAGCGCTCGGTATCCGTTTGGCTGAATCTTTTCTTTTTTTAACTGTAGACCGATTCCTGTAAATTGATTGACAACATACACATTTATCTGCACTTTCTTGGTTGTAAAACTGACAAACATTGATAAATGTAAACTCTCAAATGTAATTTCAAGTGGTTTTTACCGATAATATTGTGAAGAGAGTGGAATCCAAAGCTAAAAGCTGTATTGATCAAGATAGACTGAGTGTTGATTTTCCTGCACTACAAGTAGCAGTTGGCAGGGCTGATGCTGTGTGTGGGTTTGTGTGGGATTGTTTGTGTGTTTGGAGACTGCAATGCCGTCTCGGCAGCAAAATGCTTCCAAAGTGGCAAGCTAATTGACTTTCTGCTGAGCTTGTGGATGACTATGTAAAATAAACCACACTAACTATAATAGAATCCTCTTTTCTCCAGTAAAGCACCAGACCCGACGCAGGATCCGTTTAATGACTGGAGTGCCGGAAATGAATGAGATCAACGTCTGATAGAATGTAGTAAATTTTAGAAACTCTCAGAAGCTTTAATTTCACCGTAGTGATTTAGCACAGCAGTGCAGGGCTTGTGAATGTCTGTTCATGTGTGTGGAAGATAAAGCATTCTTATCTAGCAATGTCATTTTCATCTTGTTATTAATACCACAATTTTGACTAACTTATGTAACTGTTTTGGACATTTTTTCTCGTAGAAATATTATTTTAGCTTTTTACTGTCAAAAACATAGAGACAATTTGAAATAATAGCACACACGATAAGTAAAGAGGAGCACAAAGAATCGTTGTTAGTCTCTGACCACGCCATGGATACATGCAATATTTTTGCCCTTTGATTTCAACAGTGAGCAGGCGTGCTGCATCATTTAATTAGCATTCCTTTTACATTAAGCAATGAACTTGCCACTACAGGACCCATCATAAACAGAAAAATATGCTGACACTGCACCAACACAGGGCCTCAGTGTATAGACAGGAGCCAAAGCCATGCAGGGCTGTGCAAAACCGAGTTACTGTACCTGGAGAGGACAATAGGAGCCTGTATATGTGGGAGAGGCTCGCTCGAACTCCTTCTGTGACAGTGACCTGCTGGCAGGAAAGTAAAGCGGGCCGAAGCCAAGCACCAGTTTGAGTTGGAGAGTAACTCACACCCGTAAAGAATGTCGAGAATCTGTGTGTTAAAGTTCACACTGTATCTGCGGCTGGCAAATAAAAGACATCTGTGTGTGAATAGATGTGTGTTTGTGTGTGAATGCACGTGAGCATGTGTATCTTATGAGTGGGAAAAAGAAGGATATGCAGAAAGTCAAAGAATACAGTTATGTTATTATTATTACTTCATTGGAAGGTCATTGGTGTAACTTTGTACACATATGTTTTGAGAATTGTGTTCCCATCCAGTATTACATTGTGCCCTGTCACAAACACAGTCTCTCTCACTCTCACACACACACACAGACACACACACAAGCACAGACACACACACACACACACACGCACCTGACAAGCATGTAGCAGGCAGGATGTCAACCCATAATTATACTCTAACTTAGTGGTTTATTAAAAAAAGACAGGTCAGCCAGACCACCCAGAATCACAGTCACCTGTTTCACCTGAAAGAGAAAGTCCAAGATTCAACACTCCTTGCTCTGTTCAGCACTGTATCCAGCTGTGATTCAGTGTTATTTTGCTGATATATTATTGGCTCAAGGTTAGTGGAATATGTTTTATGACACTTTTTTTTTTTTGGGGGGGGGGGTTAAAGTTTCTAATTCCTTATATCAGCATAAAGAAGGGGTTTTGTGTTTCACCACACTTAAAACATATCAACGTGATCTTCTCTGACAGTTTGATCTTTCAACAGTCCAATCTGAAAAGCTTTGTTCTGAATTCTTTAGTGTGTCTGTCCTACTGTAGACCTTATTCTGCACCGTATCTGATTCAGCAATTGAACTTCATGCTTGTCGGCTAAATAGCAAGTGACAGCGAGTGCCACTCAGACTGTGAGAGGAGATGGAGAAACAGATGAAATCAATTTCTGGCTTGTTCATGTTTTTCCTGTTGCCTAGCCCTGTGTTTCTGATGACAGATTGTGAAATGGGTTTCATATGTGGCTTTTTTTTCCCATAGATTCGGGAGAGGGCAGAGGGCATTTAGAGTCATACCTGTGAGGCCGCCTGCATGGAAATGTGCTGACATCAGCACTTTGCATTTCAAACCCGCGGGCTAGAGGCGGATGAGGAGGATGCTGCAGTGACGATACAGAAAAAGCTGGGTTTGCATAGATCGTATCAGGTGAGTCTGCCCTCAGAGTGACATCTCTTATCAAGGGAACATTAATCTGTTAATTAAAGACTCAGTCACATCCTGGAACAAGGAGGACAGAATTGAGCGTGCTGTGTGTAGTATTAAAAACAATATAACCTTAAACCTCATAATAGTGAATAATAACAGGAACACTCATATATTTGTCAGCTGTCTATACAGTGTTTTTGACAAATCGGATGTTCAAGTGAGTGTAGTTTCAGCGTCTGCTGTGATGTTTGGCTCCCAGTGGCACACTGCTTTATCTGGAAACGAGCTATGCACACACACACACACACACACACACACACACACACACACACACACACACACACACACACACACACACATACACGCACACAATACGTGCATTATTTGTTGATTGTAGGATTAGGTTGATTTAGGTGAAGGCCAGGACAGGTGACAGGTTGTCAACACACTTCATCATCACTTTAAAAACAAATTTAAGTAAGATTAATAAATCATTGCAATCCCTGGTTTAGGCATTGCATTAGGAAGCCATTAGGAAGCCAAAACAGGTGGAAGCCCAACACTTCATACAGGTGGAAAGGAAAAAGAACTTTAACTTAACTAAATTCCTAATGCAAACAGAAGGTGTGTCATTTTACTGTGGCTCGCATGCCAGTTTGCAGTAGTTTTCAACCCCTATACGCTGTATTTGCCTGTCTATCCCTGTTGGGTAGTTTCAGCTTGAGACAGCTGTCGTTCTTTGTTGAAGCAGTTTATGTTTTGGCACGAGTTGTCATTATTTTCCAGGTTATTCCCCATTGCCATTTTTGAATGATTTTTCAGTTTATTTTTGACCAGTTCTCCTGCACTTTGGGCAGAGATAATTGGAGCTTTATAAGTTGTCTCAAGTTACTTTGAAAATATTTGAAAATATCAACCTGATATTTTATATAACTGATGGTTAAACCTCTTTTATAGCTAAAAATACTGCTATAGTAACTGGCATTCAGCCTAGTATGACCCACTTCAGTCGCAGGGTTTGTAATTGTGATTAAGTTTCTTTAATTATGTGATTTGTTTGTGGTAGAGAGGCCAGATATCATCACTGAAAGAAAAGTTACAGACTTCCTTAAATCAATTAGCCAAGGTTGCGTTGGGTCTGGCATCAATTGACCATGTGGGAAAAAAACTATTTACAGCAGCTTGATTAACTTCTATCGAAGGCTTGGTTGGTGCTGTAGTGCTGTACTGTATAATTTATAAGTGACTATCATCATGTTGATTTCAGCCATATCACTGAGCCCTATTGACAACTCTGGAAATATAGGTGCGTGAAAGCTCCAACATCTGCCGTCAAAGAGTTGATGCAGACATGCGGAACATTTTTCTGTTTTTCAAATCATCAGGAGAAAAACAAGTTAGCCACACCGGTCACTCATTTCTCCTTCATCTTTAGTTAAGGTTCGGTCCATTCTGAGAAGAGATCGACTCCTCTCCTAGTCTTTTCCAAGTCTGGCCTCCGAGAGCTTCACGCAGAGGAGAGGCTGGATCAGATTACAATAAAAAGAAAGAGAGAGAGTAGCAGTTAACTAACCTGCCACAGCTTGGATTGTTATTCCAGGTGCTCAAGAGCAGATACAGCTGTTAATTACCTCTACGTAGCTACACATGTTGAGCTGCAGTCACACATGAATGGCCACATACAAGTGCACATTGGCATGCCAGAGTACACCGATTAGGATGTAAGCATCAGAAGAAGGTTGCAGTGGATGAAATGCTCTCTTGGTTTATAGAATCCGCTGATGAATCTGGTGTTAGCTTTGACCTTTTTGCTACATGAATGCTTGTTGAACAAATGTGTACCATTTGTAGCTAAAATGAGTGGTCAGCTGCGTACATATACCTTCAACCCAGCTGATTCTCAGCTCCTGCCAGGAAGCTTTAAAGTAGCATAACACAGTAGTTGCAGTTTATGTACATAGTTCAGGTTATCTATTGGATTGTTCAGAAGTATTTGCAATAAATTTGGTAATACAGTCTCTTGTAGGAAGCCCATCGTTGTAGTAAATTAGATTGCAGATAGATGGACATATTAAAATCTGTATGGACATCTTTTCATGTCCATTTAATCAGTATCAGGTGAGTATCAGACTAGCAGGGAGACATAAACAAAGACTGCAGTAAAGCTCATCTCTGTCTGTCTGAGTGAGTGCTGCTGCAGCTCTGTCCTCTTCTCGTCAACACACATCAATATCATCATCATGTGCTCAAACAGTATAGAGAGGGTGATGAATATTCACTGTCAGTACTTTTAATTTGAGGAAAAAGGCCAAATGAGTATCTATTAGTTTAAGTGACTAGCCTATAATATTTTGGATAAGTTTGTGTTCATATTTGAGGAATATAATGTTAATGTAAAAATATTTAATTTACACCATCCTGAAGTGCAGCACATCTCTGTTTTAGAGTTTGTGCTAATTCCCTAACATTCTATGAGGTGTGTGTATTCACATGATTGTGCATGCATCTGTGTTTTTGAACAGCTGCTTCTTCTTTTCTCCACCTGTGCACTGTGACTTTGAGCACTGGTTCTCTTGGCCTTGTTTTATTTTACTTTTTAAATCAAGTTTAATTAATGATTACACAGGCTTTGAGCACAAAACTTTCACTGGCAAGAAATTGGAAGATAAGTTACTTTTGTCTCAAGTGTGGCTTTATTGGTTTCCTGATTCAAATGTGAACTGAAAATGCTTCATTTAAACACACATAGAGACAGACAGACACGCAGCTTTTCTACAATTAAGAACTGTTTTCTGCTTCTGGAAACAAAAATGGTCAAGATGCTGGGTGTTCCCCTTCTTTTAAAACCTGTGTTTATTTTAGTTTTTTAAAAGTGCTGCAAATTAAGCAGTAAGTAACCTTGGATGGACTGTTCCATGGGAGCACAAGTGGGTGAGAGGGAAGGGGAGAAGAAGGGAGCTGAGAGGAAAAACCTCAAATGTGAAAATGACTGGAACTCCCATGGTTTTGAAAACAGAACTCAAGATTTCATTACACATACCTGGACAACTGAGGGCATGGAAAAACCCCTCCCTGTGTGCGCACATGTACACACACACACACACACACACACACACACACACACACACACACACACACACACACACACATGCACTCAACAGCAGGGTTGGTCAGAGAAATAATAAGAATAATGTAAACTAAACAGAGCAGAGACAACTCCAAGCCAACAGAGCCAGCACGTGTCAGCTTCAGAAATATGCAGAGCTCTGGTCATCAATCACAGACAGGAGGGCCTCAGTCACGCTGACAGGCTCGGACAGAGAGGAGGCAGGGTGTTTTGGCCGTCTCTGTGTGTGGACGGGCTGGTGGTGGCTGTGTTTCCAGACCTGACTACAGCTTCTTGGGTTGGGTTTGGTTGGGACTTGTCCAAGGCGTTCAAGTCTGACTGATGATGAGGCATCACATCAAACCAACGTCAGCAACAGAGTAAAGCTAATGGCCTGCACTTGTCAATCAGGCTGGTTGGCAGCATTCATATAGGTCCTCCTCAGTGTTGTTTTATTAGGTTCCAGTGTCAGTGTAAGCTGCGGATCATGAAAACCATCTATGTGAGTGTGTTGTGGGAATATTCTCATGGTGGCTTAACAGTCTACTGGTAACAGTATAACTGCAGGCAGTAAATTGGCCTAAACCAAGCAAAACACAGCAAAGGGAGACAGACAGTCCTGAGGGGCCAAGCTGGAGTTTAGTCCCTAAAATTGAACCTTTACCAGGGTTCAGAGGGACAAGGGGGGATCGAGGGATGTATGGATATAAGGAGGGGGTTGGGGGATCCTCTGGCAAACACAAACCCCCCAGGGTTTCTACTATGAGTCCTAACTTCATCTGTGTAAACATGTCTGGAATGACACACTCAGTGTGCATGTGTGTCAGGTGTACTATATGTGAAGCCCACTGAGTGTATGTATCCTAGAAAGCTATGAGGAGTTGAGATACAAAAATGTTCTCAACCTAGTGGTCGAGAACTTTCGGGGTTATGTTTGACATTTTTGGTATATTTCTGATTTTTTTTTCCTGATTTTTTGTGACAGTATGACTATTTCAGCTTCTGTTGACATATCGATAATAGAAAACAAGTTTCTAGATTTAGATAATGTATGACCATTTGACTGATAATTCTGTCTCCACGTTACAGAGAATTAATGGCTGAAGTTCCCCTCCACAACACGTTACAATGTCAGATGGTCCTGTGCGCAAACGTTATAATTAGACTTACCTCAACTGCTGTGGAACTGCCCTTTCACTTGATATGTTACTGCAGAAACCCAAGCAGGCTGTATTTCTCTTGTCCACAGACACAAGTTGATGCTGTCAACCCAGTACAAACAGAGTTCTTCATCATCTTGATGTTCTCAACCCCCTGTGAGTTGAATGGATGTCTCACTGCATCCAATCGCTTCTTCACCCACTGTCTATCAATATTAGACACAGGGTGACAGTACAGCTGTGTCTGTGCCTTGTCTTGGTCAATGTGTGCATACACATGATTCATGTGTGCCTTTGCAATAGATCTGGCATCGCAAATTAATGTTACATGGCTTGTTTGACTGAGTATACTGTCTCCCTGCTCCGTTCTCTGATCCTGACATAAGACCAGAAAGGGGAATCATCACCAAGGAATTTGGCCGACTTTGATCACAGCGCTGTTCAGCGAGGGTGCAGGGTTAATGTACTGTGTGAAGAGGAAAGCATGACACATTCATCTTGTGCTGAAGAATGGCTTTTGTGTGACACACATGTACAAAACTTATCATATAGACAGTGGACTGTGAATGTCCTTTGTCAGTCGGACAAGTGTAAAATCATCCGCAGTGTTAAATTGTTAATCAAATGCAAGTTCACAGTTTTCTGCTTTGAAATACAACGAACAAATTAACAGTTGTGACTTCATCTTCAAGTCCAAGAACCACAGATGACTCTCATAAACAAACCATAATGAGACTATAATTGCTTGCCATGACTGTTTACATTCCTCCACGCAGAGCCTTCAGATAGAAGCTCCACAGATCACAAGAGAGCCAAAACTGCGATGATAAACACTCTGTAGACGATCATCCTGACATTTCAGTGACATTTTATCCAGTTCTCATTAAGCCTAAAACATTTTAGCAAGTGGTCGGTATCCAAAACTTTCCTCTTGTGGCATCCTTACGTTAATGATGAACATATGTCAAGAGAGAATGGAGGGTCACATGGTTACATGTCAGAGCTCATTTTATTCTCATCTCATTTTTGCCTTGTCAGGATTGATCTGTTTTGGCTGCTTAGTAGGTGACCGTTTGATATTGCACTTTTCTGCATTTAGTAAAAACATTAATTTAGTGTAACGCAACAGTAGAACAAAAACATATTTTCAAAGTAACCAATAGCAGGGAGAGCAACGCCAAAGCTATAGTGACCTCACTGTAGATGAAATCTTCCTGTACCCCTAGAATGATCATGAATGCTTCTTAACTATTACACATAAAATTACCTCTCCACCTTGTATCAGCACCGCACACCAGCACTAAGATAAACTTAAACAGGGGCAGAAGTCTTCTATAAGAACCTGTAGAGTGGGAGGAAATGGCCAATCCATCATGGATTGCACATGATGACATCTCTGACCCTGTGTTCTCTCTCTCTCGCCTCAGCATGGAGAGGGAAAAATAAAGATTTATTCTGTATTTTACAAGGTTTTTTTCACGGTGAAAGATTTCTCCATTATTTTAAATAGTGCTTAGTGACATACTGTAATAATACAGATACATTGACTACATTCTGAAAGACGAATACAACTGAAGGCCAGCTATGTAAATGTATTGAAAAAAGAACCATTAGCCTTTTCTAAATACAGACTCATACAAATCAATGTGATCATCTTAATCTGATTTGTTTTAGAAAGTGGTAAAAAAAAATGAAAACTTTTTCCAATATGACAATAGTTCTTGCAAGGCTTTCTCTTGGCTGTGCAAAAAATGCTCTAATTGCAAAAAAAAAAAAAAAAAATGTAGAAAGACCATTCACTATGTCTTTGAGGGGACATAGAGTCAGTCTCCACCATCTCAAGTTTACTCCTCTTTACGAGGGGCAAGGTGAAAAGAGAATTGACCTATGCAATCGGTAATGTATCACGGGAAGCGTAAAAAAAAATAGATATAATAGGCATTAAGTGTGGCAAGCTTTTCCACAGATAGGCAAATAATGGGCCATAAAACCCCAAGAATGTGCAGGTGTATTTCCAGCAAAACTAAAGCATTGTAATCTCACTGATGATTTCCTTTTCTGAGGTTGAAGGGGAGTTTATCACTGAAAATATAGGCCTTACTGTAGGTTGGAAATGACACCTGCAGACTCTCAGCTCTATACAGCACTTGGGTCCTTCCACTGTGGAATTTGTAGTTGGTTTTAGTTTAGTTTTATTTATCAAGGCAACTTTCCTCTCAGAAACCTCCCTAGGGAAGACTCTTTGTGTCTCCTTACACATGTACGGTACTTTATCGGTGAAGCCCTTAATCCACCACAGCTGCTCAACTGTAAATAAAATTAACCCCAGTAATTGTTTGATGCGGACTTTGGGTTTTGTATACTTTCTCACTATCTGCCGGTAGCCTGTGCTCTCTGAGGATGACATCATTGGTTTTAGGTTGCCCGCTGTGGCTTTGGTTCTCAGGGGGGTCGGTGAGCCTGAGCGTAGACCTGGAGAGCAGATCCAGGCTGTGAATAGACATTCTCTTTCTCACTTCTCTCTCCCCTCCTTCTTCTCAGACACACACACACCCACACACACACACACACACACACACACACACACACACACACAGAGAGACACACACTTTCAACTGAACTCTCTGCCACCTCACTCTGAGCTCGGGGTTTGTTATTGGCTCAGTTATGATGTGTTGACAGATGGGGCAGATGTGTGTTCCCCTCTTGTAGATAGTTTGTCAGTGTTGTTTTCAAAGTTGAAAAGCTCTGGAATTAGTTGAGTAAAGACAATAATTTGGCTTCATGGCAGTCTGGTTAGATGGTTTGGGATGCATAAAAAAACCTGTGTTGTCAAGTTATAAATATTGTAAATATTGTTTTGTCTTCCTTTTTTTTGGTGGTTGGGGGGGGTAGTGTGTGTAGCTACCCACATATGTATTTCTCTGGTTTCCATGAGAGTGGCCAAGCAGCTCTTTCTGGGAGACAGGTATGTAAAACATAAAGACCATGTGGCTTATTGTGGGTTGGTCTCATTCATTTTTCCCAGGCAGCGCAGAGCATGCTACCCTTTTACCTCAGTAAGTGTCAGTCATTCTGTCAATCATCTGTTTTAGTTATTTCGAATTACTGGAGTCTGCAAAGTCAACCTCTTCCACTGTGATGTCAAATAGATGTGGGCCGGCTCTTCTCTGCTCCTCTGTTTTGTTTCTCCACTCCCTGCATGAACACACCTGGTGATGGCAGCCTCTAGACTGTCTCATAACATACACACAGACATGCCTCCAAAACTAAGGCACCTACAAGGAAGCAGTGAATTACAAAACCTCATTTGGTTTTTTCTTCTTTCTGCCTAGTAGTTTTAAGTTAAAATTTGATGGATAGAAGCAGAAGGTTCATATATTTGCCTGTCTGACAGGCTAGCTGGAAAGTTTTGGAATCACCTGGCTACATGAGGGAAAACTTTTAACACTTGAGGATTGTACACACTTAAAACCAAGGTCTGAAGGGAGGGATTTGTCTGTAATCCTGTATTGATCCTTCCTAGACAGGCTGTCTGGTGGACTGACACTCTGCCATACCTACAGGCACATAGCCACCCTGGCTGCATGCCTCACCACATCTAACTATAGAAGCAAATACAAGCCGAGGCCAATTTGTGGCTGATTTAATGGCTCATAGTGGAGTCGTTATATTGGGCCGAGAGAGACAGAATTGCCCATTTTGTTTTCCAGTTTAAATGTCAGTCCGAGAATTCTATGCATTATTAGCTTGTTGAACTTAAAGGCTGTGTGTTGCGGATATAGCATCCATCTATCCTGATTAAACTAAACTGTACTAGAGGTAGTCAGCTACATTAGAAAAAGTTTGCAGCCAAGGTTCAGAGTTGGGAAAAGCCTTAATAACTACAAATTCTAACATTCTGTATGTTGATGAATTATTAAGAACCTTCTGTTTGGTTTGTCTTGCTCTTTGTAAGTAAGTCAAGGTAGATAGTAAATATTATTTATACAAGTATTGCATGGATTGCCATGAAATTTGGTAAGGACATATCCGTATGTTCCCTTCAAGATGAAATGCAATAACTTTGGTGAACTTTTCATGTAGTTCCATCATCAGGTAAAAATTTTCATTTGTCCAATGCTATGCTTTATTACCAAATTCCTGCAAAACTAATGACATTCCCATCAACATCAGTTGTAAGTAGCAAATGTCAGCTTGCTAATGTGCTACACTCAGATAGGGATAGTGGTAAACATTGTATCTGCTAAACACCAGCATGATGGCATTGTCACTGTGAGCATGTCAGCATGCTGACGTTCAAAGCACTTCTGTACAGCCTCGTGGAGCTGCTAGCATGGCTGTGGACTGTTTTTTTTTTTTTTTAAATCTTTTTGTCCTGGTATTGCAGTCCCCATCATCAGGGACCACATGGAAGGCTCCCATATCTCCTGCAGGCCAGTCCACTGCTGATTGTCAACATAATTGCAAATATCTTTGTATAACTAATGGTCCCATCAGTAGGTAGTAGGCAGTAGGTTTTATTGTAAGCTACCTGTCACAGAGTCACTGAATGGCAATTTAATAAAAAAAAAATTAAAAAAAGAATTAAGCCTGTCCAACACAGAAAACATTTGTTGGAAGAACAGGGATATACAGTATTGTCATGAGAAAAGTGTAGTTTAACAATCAGGCTGTGTCTCTTCTCGTAAATTCTGCAGCTTTTAGCATGCTGGAAATTGTTTGCATTTTGATTGGCCGAGTGGACTGGAGGTAAAATAGTTGCCTATTGTAACAAGTTTACAGTACTTTTTAAACTGAAGTGTTGTGCCAGTGCCAGTGTTGTTGTTGGCCTGGTAAGATACAGATACTGTAAGTGCTGATTCTGTGGTGGGTTTCAGGATGCTGAATGGTTGCCCAAATACCTTTCACTCTCTTGTGGTGTAAAGAGATGCAGCCGTGAAGGGAGTGGTGTTCAGGTGTGCTGTCAAAAGCCGCTGTCATTGAGAAAACATCAAAGAGCATCGAAGGACCTGTGAATGAGAATTAGAGTAAGTCAGTCTGAAGGAGAAATCTTTGGTTGTAATTTCATGGAGGCCCACACACTATAAGCTTTGACTCTCTGAGTAGGAATGAAAGGAATTAAACTGTATTTGGCTGTGGATCAACTTTTGTAAAAACACAGAAATGCCGCTAATGATCTGTATGTAGCTATGAATGTTTCCCCTTTACTGCATTCTTTCTGAACAAATAGACTCTGTCCAAGAAGAATTGATTTCAGCCATTAGAAGTTAAAAGGAAAACACTGCTAATTAGTTGACTTAAAGACCCTGGAGTCTTAAGAAATAATGTTCTACTATTGCGGGCAAACACTGGTTTAATGAAATTGATCTTGATATTTCCTGTACATAAAAATAGGGTCCATCAAATTTTGGTATTTGTTTGTTCCAATCTTACTGATCACTGTAATAGTGTCCCATACACTGTATTTGCATTGTCACACTTTATATATTATACTGTATATATAAGCATATTGTATGTACTGTAAATTTATTGAGCTTTTGAAATATTCAACCAAAAAAGGTCAAATGTGACTATTTCCATTAAGAATTTTTGTTCACTTCTTTCAAGGAAAAGTATGTTGGCAATTTCTGTGTAAGACATAAAAAAACGTTATAAAGTAAAGAAAAACTTAAGTCTTGAAAATGAGCCAGAAATGTTCTCCTGCTGAGTTCTACACTGCCTGTGAAAACCGTTGCATAATGTCTTCTGTGTGTCTGGATGAGCTTTATCAAATCTGAGAAAGGTCAAGCGATGTAACGGAAGTAATCTCACCCCTTTAATAAGTTTAGTAACAGTACAAGCATATTAGTAAACAGGCGGTCACAGTTTAAATGGTGGAAGCAGCCTGCTTGTTTGAAGCACCTGTCTACGGGACAGCAGTTACCCCAAAATCCCCATCATCAGTTGGAGGAACTCAGCCAGTGGCCTTGGTGACCGAATGGGGTGCACCACTGCTTTACAGGATAAATGTTAGAAGGGGGGCATGAAAGATTGCAGGTCTCATTGTACAGGAAAGTTAGATATATAAGGAACGTGTGTGGAAAAAGAAAAAATTAAGCAGAACAATCACCTGATGATGGATTGAAAATATATATCCATGCTATGCATCTTGGTGAGTATCAGTGTGGCAGAAGAAGAATAGGTAGAGAGAGAAAGAGTAAGAGGGAGAGGACAATGGTTGGAGTGTGACTGAACAGCCAGTCAAAACGTGTGGTTGCATTCTCGCTTTGTTCCATGAGATCACAGTTGTGGCAGATGCAGGATAGACTGGGAGCAGCTGTTTCGCTCTCTGTTCTCCAGTTACAGACGCTGGCACTGCCTGCACTCTGGGGATGGGCAGAGGGGCACGTTGTTGAGTCTTAATAGTGTTTGTTCTCTGAGGGTGGGCACAAAGAGTCCTCAGACCCCGCAGTACTCCACCAGTACTCTTGGCATCGGAAGAGAGGGATGTGGCCGAAGGTGTTAAACAGAATGGGACTGGTGACAAGACATAACGCGCAGCTGGTCCCACTCTCACAGGACCCATGGCGCCATTAATTACACTGACTGTGGAGGCTACAGTAAACTCCAAATATAATTGGAAAATGCACTAATTTATTGTTCTTGACAGTGGAAGTCAGATCCGATAAGAATCAGGTAGAAATCACTTAAATTGACAAATGTATAAAATTTGTAACAATTAAGACATATTGAGAAATTGAATTTCATTCCAGTGCAATCTGGCACTCGTGGTTTAGTAAGAGCTTGTTTTAGTACAAAGGAAAGGAAAAATTGAAAGCTGTAAAGAGCATTTCAACACAGTGTATCCCGTTCTAAATTCCAAGTTGTCAGAAACACAGTTTCGGTATGTACCATTTAGGAAGACTTTACTGTGCTGCAGTAATTAATTTACTTGTGTGTAGGCAGTGGACCAAATGCTGTGATCCTAAAAATGTGACATTTTGAACAGGTGCCTGCCATGTTTGTCATTAAATGGGCGAAAGAAATGTTCTTTCATGTTCAATTTTTACGTATTTGAGATATTATTTGTTGTCATTTGAGCTCTAAGATTTTGTGAACAGTATTTGAACTTATAGATTTAATATATTGAAGGGATGATTAACAAAATACAACTTCATTCGTATTAGAGCTGCAATGAAAAGTCGATTAATCGATTAGTAGATTGAAAGACTATTAATCAGTTACTAATTTTATAATCAGTAATTATACTTATAATCCATAAATCATTTTTGAGCACAAATCCCAAACATTTGATAGTTTCAGCTTCTCAAAAAAAATCTCAAAAGATTCTTACATTATAGTATATTGAATATTTTTGAGTTTTAGACTGTTTGTGGGACCAAACAAGACATTTAATGATGCCACCTTGTGCTTTAGGATATTTTATGTTTTAAAGACGAAACAATTAATCAATTAATCGAGAAATATAATCTGCAGATTAATCGATAATGAAAATAATCATTTGTTGCAGCTCTATTTCATACATTGTGTTTCATTTTATTATCTATTATCTGCTGCAAATTTTAACAAAGCACTCTACACTGAATTAAAACAAACAATAATACCATCTCTGTGCAGCTCCCATATGGTGCATTGGCTTTTAGAATTTCTTCACACTCTGTTTCCAGATGTCTTAGTTCTGCCCCGTTGATGTTGAATAGACTTTTATGTGCATTAAAGTTTCCTGCACTATAGCTCAATCATAGCTTAAAATGTACAATCGTGAGCACAATACCCGGTATTTGTAATTCCTTGTATATGTGCACAGATGTCTCATAACCTGGTGAAAAGCATGGTGGGAGCAGAAGATTTGATGGTGGAAACAGTCTAATGAGATGCTTCTGCCAACAACTTTCCAGTCTTCTCAGCCAAAAGTCAAAAGTCAGGAGAGCAGAAAACAACTGAATACATTTATTTACTGAAAATTCACATTTTTCCATGGAGTAATAGATGTAGAGGTTATACACATAGAGTGGATTGGCCTTACAGAGTGGACAGGTCTGTAGTGTTGATCACAGATAAAAGGAAGAGATGTTTAATGGAGAGTTTTAAGGGTTAGATGGGATAGAGGTTGTCTTTTGTAGATCAGGTACAGAAATTGACCTCTCACTACGCTTATCGAGTGTTTGAACAAGCCTAAACTGGTGAATCATGATGCGTGAGTCATAGATTCATTGACCCCAGCTACTTCTCGTCAGTGTTACCAAGCAATATTATGAGTCATGCCAGTCTCTCACAGCAAAGGTCTTTCAATATGACACGTGTCACACAGATTTGTGAAAAATCGCTCAGTCTTTCAGTGAAGTCTCAAAGCAAAGCAGTGAATCCCAAAACTGTTGCAGAAGCTCTTCTTTCTGTCAAAAGCAACAAAAGTGAGGCTGTGGAATTGTTGGAAATAGTATTTTATAGACAAAGCCCTAGTTAAAAAACAGAAAAATTTTTTAGCCAGACACTGTGAATTTATTATTGTTTTATCAGCTGTTTAACCTGCATTTCTTAGATCCTTAGTATTGGAAAGTATAGCCAGACGGTTAGTGGATTTATGAGGATGATATTGATATTTGAGAGTTAAAAAATCCAATAATGATATATCAGCCAATAATCATCATTCTACATAAACACGTAACATACATGTTCCCTTAAATTTGGTCACAAGAGAATCTTGACCAAGATATGTACCGAGTGGGATTTGTCAGTGCTTTCCCGTGGACGAAGTATTATTTAAAGTATTATTTAAAACACATCTTTGGCATTTTTGTACTGCAATTTCCTGTATCTCTTATGGCAAACATATACACTTATACCAATATATATATACAATCAGCTAATACTTAATATTGGGCAAGCTGATTTAACAGTCTAGCCCTGCCGGAAAGCCCTGGAGCTATTTATTTCATTCAGGCCCTCCATCTCACATCAGTTAATTTAGACTCATCCCCGACAGACCTCAGACATTATTTGTATTGAATGAGAGAATATATTATATTATATTATATTATATTATATTATATTATATTATATTATATTATATTATATTATATTATATTATATTATATTATATTATATTATATTATATTATATTATATTATATTATATTATATTATATTATATTATATTATATTATATTATATTATATTAGAAGTGCTTTGTTTAAATAAATTGTTAATGTATTCAGAAGTGTTGCTCCTGACAACATGCCTGAAATTCTCCTTCATTTGGTGTTTATCCACATACTCCATTAGAACTCTTATTTAAATTTGGAAGACTAAAATTAGTTCTCCTTGCGAGTGGATAACTCTGATGGATTATTCAGTCACCCAGAAATAATAAATACCAACAATAAAGCCAAGAAATGTTTCAATTTCAGAGCATATGAAGATAAAACTGCATATTATCATACTCCATCCTTAAGGACTGCTTTTTGTCAGTTATTCCTTACTCCTTGAATGATGTGAAACACTGGCTCGTATTTTACAAACAAGAGCCCAAGTCAGACATGCTGTCTGTACGTGGCAATTTTAGTAGCGAAAACTATGTCTGTGGTTGCATCCGAAGATGCTCGGTCATGGCTCAGGCTGCCTGGTGTTGTCTCCCTCCCTGTCATCAGTGTGGGGATGGTGCCCGCAGTGATGTGCACTTACAGTAAGTGAAGGACTGATGTTTCAGAGATGGATAGCATTTCCAGTATTTATCGACTGCTGCGAGGCGGCCCTGGATGACACTGCATTCAGATACATTAGCGGTAGAGGGAGTCTTGATGGCCTGTCAGAGGAAAAGAGGGGGTTGAAAAGTGAGGAGGGTAGACGTTAAGACATCACCTAGCTTATAGTCGGAGGCAGAGGCATTGATCGCAGCACCAGTGCTCTCCGAGCTGCTTCCCGTGTTTTCATTGTGATATCATTGGAAGAGAGCAAACAACAATGTCAGGGGGAAAGGCTACTGATAGCTCTGTATCTAATGCGCTCACATCTCCAGAGAGAGATTTGTATGCACTAGAATGCCGAATAATGTATGTCTGGATGCCACTGAATAAGCTGTTACTGATGGAATGAGAGTATTAATACTTACAATAAACTTTCTCACAACACAATTATATTGTGCAATGAACACAGTTTTTTGCCCAAGAGAAGGTATTGGTTCAGTTTTGATAATTTGTAACAGTGGTCTTCATTGGTATTAAATCAAATCCAATTTGATATAATAATAGCCCCGACTTATTCCATTTACATCAGTCGTTTTATCTCTAGGAGCAGTGCAGTGAATGTCACATTGAGAAAATTCTTAAAAGCTTAATCTGTAGCTCTTGGCTATATTGTATAATATGACTGAAGAGTTTAACTTGTCGATGAAAAATAAGCATTGTGCGTTGAATGTATAGGACATGGGCCTGGATCAAACCTGGAACATGGACTGAAGTAAAAAGAGCTATTGTGTTGAGTTTTACTGAGCAAAACTGTTTAGATAATCCAGAGAAACTGCTTCTCAATACAGTCATTGCCATGTTTCCTAAACATTTCCAATGTACTAATTTATTAAATCCAATTTTAGAACTGTTATACATTTTGGAAGTGGGGCTAACCTTATGTTTTCAGTTGGATCACTGATTGTTCCCTTAATTCTGCTGAAGTTCATAGTTTATTTCTCAACTCCCACTATTTCTTCAGGAGGCATGCTTGTGATCACAGGAAGGATTAGTGTGTGCTTGTGTGTGATATGTGCGCAGTGAGGTAAGGTATTCATCCCTACAAATCAAATGCTGGATGACATGAGTAGGCTAAGTCAATGTCTGCATGTATTTATTCATGCATCTAAAGAAAAGGAATTGTACTGTACCTGCACACAGTGAAAAAGGAAATTATTTGTTAATCCCATAGATTGTGAAGCTAGGGAGAGGAGAGGCTGATGTATGGAATTTACAAGGAACTTGTGCATGGATGCCGTGATTATTCTGGTAATTTCTACACCACTGCACATGAATGCTGTCCAAAGTGCTCCATAACTTTACACAGATGTGAACTATTAAGACACACTATTGTGTATCTCATGTTGCACTCTACTCCCTCAGAGACAGTCCATCACACGCATCAAGCAGGTCTTTTGTTGTTCGTACACTGGGGACATGAATATTTCATATTATGTCAGACTCATATTAAAGGATTTTTTTTTTATGACAACATTCTTTAACCTCAAAAACAAATGTGATGCCTAAAATAATAAATATTCCACTGCAGACAAATTTGTTTTCATCTGCTGAACAGGACTGTGAAGTCTTTTTTTTGCAGTTTAAACATGTAATACAATATCAAACGGATCTGTGAAAATTTTGTCAAACATTTGTTTCAAAGCTGCTGAGACCATTTCGTTATAAAGCCAAAAAACAGGTGTCAGTTTTTCCATTATGTGTGTATTGTGTGAGGCCAGATAAATGAGAGGGACTATAGACAGAGAAGCAGAGAATTGTAAACGAACTCGCTTTTCCCACTGAATTAAATGTTTCTGTCGAGGCTTAACCCAAAGTGTTGGACTGTTTCTCCTAATTAAGGGAAACGGTGTCTGGTTGTCAAATGAGCTCCAGGTCAGCCAGCCAACCAGAGACAGGGTTTCCCTGCCAAGACTGCAAGGCCTCTGTGTTTCCCATCAGCCATGGGAGCAGATGGTTTAACGCTCACTCCAACCTTTCTGGAGAAAACCAGGGAAGTCTCATCTGCTTTTGTTAAAGCTGAGGGATTAACATGGTCAACCTCTTGAGTTTAAGGAGGTGAGGCAACAAGTGGGATTACTGTACGAAAAGACATAAATGAAAATGGTTGTTGATTGTTTTATTGATGGACTACCTCATGGAGTCATTCTCTAATTTCTGAGCTTGCAGACTAAGTGCATGGGGTGGGGATTTGATCATGCACTTGAATTACAGCTCAGACTTGACCTTCACTTGACCTTGAATGACTTCAGACTTGACTTTTGATCACTGACTTGTATGAGCATCCGTGTCCTGTATAACTGAATTGCACGGTTGCGCTGTATAGGCAGACTAATGTTTATTTTTGCTCTGTATATAACAATGACACGTCTGAACTTCACATTAATGCTTCAAAAAACACAACAGCAGTCAAATGGAATCAGCTGTAGTTTCTTTTGCATTAAAGTTTATTGAAGCCATTAAAATGACTGCAGTTGTAACAGTAACAGTACAATATTTGCTTAAGAAATAAAATCTGTTGGAACTACACTTGGATTAATGTAACACCTTCTCAACTATATGATGATTAGAGTTTTCTGGTTAGATGGTATTCCTTCATTCATGTAAGTCACAATGCAGAACATTCAAACATCCACATCTGTTCTTGCCTATCTAAGCTTATGAACTACTGAACAACTCAACAGAAAGAATTTAGTCCCTGTTTATGGTGAATATCATCAACAGTGTTTCTCTCTAAGATAAGCAGAGTAACAGCTGAATGTGGGTTGTTAAGCACAGTAGATATCTCTGTTGTCATCTGCATATCCATCTCTCCTGAACAGGATTCACTCTGTTGACCTTTCCGTTTGCGGAAATCCTTTAAAAGCAGAAGCTTAGTTTGTTGTCATGGATGTGTCTGTGAGTCTGTGTGTATTTTTGTTGACAGGAACAACAGAAACAGTTTGTGTTTATCATTAGCTGGATTGAGAGACAGAGCGGCTTAGCAGTACGGGATATAAGGTCATGAAGAAGAGGATGTGGATGGAGATGAAACATGGCCTGCGATGGTGTGAATTTGTGAGATTTGGTGCATTCAGCAGGGTGTCTGTCTCTTTATGCTCAGTAACAGTAATGATTCTATTTAACTCCTGCCTGATTCCTGTCCACAACGTTGGTGAAATACATATTTAATCTATATTTTATTCATTTGGCATACAATAGAAATGTTTCATTTAATAATTTGTTGGTTGTATTTGGTTTCTTTCACTTCACTAATCCAGCACTTCCTTGTCACTTCAAAGGAAACTTGTTTTGCAGCAGTTATTGAATACAATACAAGAACTATGCTACAGAACGCATAACATAGGCCTACCCTGTTAATCACCGAAGTTTTTTTTTCAAAGGTTCTATTCAATTAGCTATGTCTGGCAATACTTATCTTTCCATTGTGCTGTCTAAACTACCAACAGTGGTTACATGAAGGGTTTATTTTGACAAATGTTGTTTGCTAATGTCACATTTATTTCATATACAGCCCTTATCAAAACTATAGCTATATATAAAAATTAGCTGGCTAGCTAGAATCAAGTGGAACCATGATTCTGTCATACCCCATCATGTTCCTCTCTGCAATGTTAAAGTTTCTACACACCCGTGGTCTAATCATGCAAGTGTTTTCGCTTATTCCAACTGTGCTTAATGGACTTCACTCTCCTGACAACTTCCACCTTTAGGGCCTGGCCAAAAAGTGGCACAGCAAAATATATCTGTCCTCACTAAGTGGTTCTAGACGCTTGGTGACATAGTTACTACTTGCAGGGCTAGTTGATGAACTACTGTAGCTGGTGAGCTAACTGCGAAAAAGCAAGGCAACCGGGACATGCTAGCACTAGTCAGTCACAATAGCTGTTTGAACCTCTTTCTGTTGTCCCTGTATTGTGCCGTTTGACTTATGTTTCATAGCAATCTGCAAACCGACTCTTTTTTGATTTGACACAGGAAGGTTAAAGGGGATAGCTTCCTCCATTTTTGACTCTTGGGCTTTTCATTGTCTCAGAGGTGAGCACTGTCAGGATGGCTTTCTATTGTTCAACGGGACAGATTTGTGGGTGAAGCTCACCAGAATTGAACTTGACTCAAAAAAAAATCACAGAAATTTACTTCGCCCCACTAATCCGCTAACAGCTATGATTGCAGCACATAGTGGTTAAGGCTGTGGCATTTTATGATGAAAGATATAAGATGAAGATTGAAAATGTGTGAACCTCGTCCAGTGCATATTCAAGATGTTGTGTAACAGTCCATGTTCATGCACTAATCACGATTTACACTTTGAAACATTTAATCTGTGTTATGTCTAATTCTCTTGATGTGTATGTGAATTATAGAAATTCAAGAATATTTTCTTGTTGAACTGATTGTGCAAGATTAAATCAATGTATTCACCTTAGAAGAAGTCATTTTGCAATTTTGCAGCTCTTTGAAAATGTGCTACACATCTGCAAAAGAAATGAACATATTGTTTTTGCTGCTGTGGGGATTTGATCAGCTAAAAGGGAAACATCTCACACATTTTACAAGCAGTTTTGTCTGACGGAAAAGAATCAACTATTAATGTAGCTCAGTGCAAAAAACAAAAAATAAAATAAAAATTGGAGGTGTATGTCGTGTTTAAGTTTCATATAAAAAAAAGCAAACGTAGACCCATGAAAATAGCACAAAATAATTAAATATGTCCTTGCTTGTGTAAGCATAGGTTCAAGCATATTTCGGTATGCTAAAATATCAGTGTAACACTCAAGTGTGCTTCTCGCTGTGTCACAGACGGAAAAAAAATCCACTGCAGCAAAAGGTCACTGTGCTTGATTTGCTCCAGCATGGAAATAGGACATTAAGTATCAACAGCTGTGAGATTCACACATTACATCTATTGTATGTCAGGGTCTGTCCAGAAAACCAACACCTCATTTCATTTACTCATTTAGGCATTTACTTAATTTAATGGCAGCCATGTGCTAAGGGGGTAATTATGGTAATTGTATCTTTTCATCTCTCTCTCTGTTCCATTGTCTTCAATTGCAGCTAGAGTGCTTAGCCTCTCAGTGCATCTTCACTTTAACTGAGGCTGATCTGTATCATCACGTGCAGGTTAATGTTGGCGTATTTTTGGAATTAAAAACTATTTTTTAGCTTCATAAGTTGTTTGTGATCGCTTCTCTTTCTGAAATCCTCCTTCAGAGGGACTGAGCAGCTACCAAGTTAAGGAAAATTTTTCCTTTACAATGTTACAAGTGACCACGCGGTCAAGGAACCGAGGCCTATGCTGTATCACTGTAGCTTTCACACCACTCACAAACACACAAAAGAGCTTTCAGCACTACAGCCAAGGGAGGGGTGTGGGTGCCCACGGAAAATATGCACAGAAGACTCCCTCCCTCCTGCTCTTGCAAGAGCACAGAGCAGGTAGTTTGACCGGAGGCAGTGGAACGGCCCCTTCTATTGATTCCCTCTAAATTATAAAGCAGCAAAACTAAATTTATCCAAACACCATTAATCACAATGGCTAGGAGTGTCTATTTTAATGAACAGATTTTTTCTGGGGGCATCTATATAATTTGCCATTTAACCCCCACCTGTCTGTGTCAACAAGTCCATACAGAGGTGCATAAATGGAGTCCAATGGCTGTTCCAAGGCTTGGGTTGTATCCATTCCTTCATGCATTACTGCAGCCAGGGATAGGGAGCATGGTGAAAAGGATCCAGTGTGCAAAGGGCTGTAATGAATAACATACAGGCTTTTTATTTCGCCAGATATGCTGTCCGTACATTGAACCAATTGCCCTGATTTTTTCTTGAGCAGCTTGTTTTATCTGTGGATTTGAGTTAATAAGTATGAGTGTGAGTTTTAAACACACCTTACATTTGTGACATTGGAAAGATAAAACTTCCAGATAGTGGAGGTAGTGGAAACAACATTCGATGACAGTATTTAATCCCAAAACACTCCAACAAAGGCTTTAGAATTTTTGACTTTTTCTTAATGTGATCTTGAAAAAAAATTTTTTGTAATTTACTCTTAACCAGTAGTCATTTGCATTGAAGGAGAACATTGCAGTTGGTTAAGTAGATGACTGATTTTTGGATCTTCACCTGGTTGCCCTTGTTCACAACCAGATTGCTGATGCTGGGACTTATCAGTTGGACTTGGAATTTGGTGTCTCCACATGTGCAGGGATCCCCCAAGCCTTTCTATTGTGTGGTTGCTCAGTAATTTAAGTGCAAAGGAAGTGAGGACAAAACAGAAATTTGTAGGTTATGTGAAGAATGCAAACATCCACGTGAAAAATACAATTCTTGTTATATTTACTTGGAGGAAGTCTTGGTATTCTTCTATATAATCAGCAGCTTTAGTATATTTTTTGCTCATTTTCTCTTATGTTCACTTTACCGTGAGTATTACGTTCTGCCCGTGCAGAACCACAAGATATGCCTGTTTACTGTAAATTGCAGTGAACAGTGGCATCTTGCAGCAGGAAGTGGAACTTTTACTACATACAAAATATGACATTTTAGTGAAAATTAGTTTACAGCTCTTAAAAAATGTGTTTTTTTACTTAAAAGTGGTAAACCATCGAATAACTTACAAAGAGTCTACATCTAGATTTGACTTTTCTTTTCAAATCTTTTTATAACTGTTGTCACAAAGACAAGAATGATAAAGTTGACCATTTAATGACCAATCTATATGTTTTGTGGCTACAGCCTCATTCGTTTCTTGTGTGTCCTAGTCACCTCATTCTCACACTTCCCAGTTTATATTGTTTTTGACAGATTTGACACAAACCATGTCACTCAAGCTGCACTCTTCATTAAACATTTCCTGCAGCTTTGGTACGACATTCCTACATGCGCTCAGTGCACACACACAATTAGTGCTTGTTAAAGAGCATGCGATATGGTAAATACACCACCATTTTCCCATAATTACAGCTTCCTGTGAACCTTGGACGAAGCAAGTGCTCTGGGTGACTTGCTTCATGTCCGTCTGAAAGGTCTAAACCTACATAATGCTTTGTCCATTTTTCTAAAAATCTGCTGTCTTTTAAACTGAAACTTAAAAGTCAAACCGTTGTCTCTGCTCCTCTACACAAATCCACAAACACAGACATTCGATGCTTTTCTTGCATTTTTCCATTTCTTTTATACTATTGCAATCCCTCTCTGCTGGTTGTTTAGTACTTCAGTGGCTAGCAGGACTAATTGGAACAAGAGACAGGTGGAGCCACTCTGTAGCAATCAGTCTTGTTAGTGGCGGGACTATAGCTCACACTGCGATCTTTTTGTTTTTGCAGTGTGAACAGTGGAAGGAGGGCATGAACTTTTGACACACTCACATATGGGGCCCCTTTTCAGCCTGCCGGGCTTCAGTTATTATGGTTAATGTCAAGGTTTTCTGTGTAACACCATTAAAAACATCTCTCTCCATGCATATGCTTTGGAAAAAGATGAAATTCATACCACTTTTACCATGAATAGGTAGTCTACTGGTCATTTACACTATTGTCGTGCATCAGATTCATCTATTTTTTTTCTGTGTGTGTGTGCGTTCACACAGATTTAAAGATATGATACCACTCTGCACGGACACATGACCATAAATTACATTTCCCTTGCTGCATTTATTCAAATAGGTATCACCTCACATCCTGGTGTGATCACGTGTCTATAGGTCCACATCTCTCTTTGGTTCTCTTTCCCTATTTCTGTGTCAGCGTGTGTGGTAAGGTACTAGTTCAATAATGATGTGCCAGTGTGAGCATGTCAACTGTGCGCAGACATGATGCAGTATAATGCAACCAGGCAGGTGTGAGGGTCACAGCCAGTTTGTGGGCCAGCGTCTTGACCCCTGCTGTCTGCTTTGTCTGACTGTCAGAGGAACCCCTTAATTAGACCCTTTGGTTTGCAGCGTCCACCCGACGCAGCCCAGCAGACACTCAGCAACAATCCCTTCATTAAATGCTCCTGGTTGACTTGGCAAGAAGAGCCTTGGTTTCCCAATTCCTGCTGCACAAAGGCCATGTTAAGAAAATCTCCTCCAATTTTTCACTTTGAATTGGGAGCCCCTTTTTGTTTTTTTCCTCTTCCTAAGAAATGAATATCTGTAATCCTTATTTAGCAGAATATTCTGATTCACCAAGTTGCTTTGGCTAGTTGAAAACTCAGACGACAACTTGTTTAAACATTACTTTTGATTGTTTTATCGTCAAACTTTTTCCTTCGTGATTAAGCACTTTGCGTGCGTCTAAATGGATTTTCTGTGGCCTACTTTCTCTAAATGTAAATCAATGCAATGATGACTGGAAAAGTTGTCATTATGCATACATTGCATTGTAGTCCAACGCAATGTATATTAGCCTATGTTATGTCAAATCTGTTAAACGTTGCTTACATGTCTTTTCTCCTCCAAAATGTTTTGTCATCCCTAACAGCTCAGAATGATTAATTAAAGGTTTACACACTGCTGCCCGGTGTTATTTCAACTAAATGTTGCCTTTGGTTGGTGCATGGCTACAATCTAAGTACATACTATTATGTAAGAGGCCAGAGTAGGGTGATCAAGTGGCCAGAAAATGAACAGAGCTGTAAGGGAATTAACTGAAGTATGGCTCACTGGCAGCCAGTCCTGCTGACAAAAACAAGGAGGCTTACTCAGTAGAGTTTGAGCAAAACCTTGCCCAGTGACCTTCAGTGCTAAAGAGACAGAGAGTGTGGGAGAGAGAGCGGGAGAAAGAGCAGGAGAGGGGAAGGATTTCATTCCACTGTTTCTTGGACAGTCCATGTTGTAGACCCAGCCATGGAAAATCACAGAGCACTTTCTTAACAGCACTTTCAGAGCCAGACACTACTTTACATCTGTAAGGTTGTGAGGTTGTTTTGTAACCACTTTGCCAATGGGTGAAATCTGAGCCACAGGTGTGCTTTAGGTGCAGTCACCAGTTGGTCCACAGACAGGGCCTAGTGCATTGGTGTAAACCCAGACTTTCAGTCAGCCTCAGCGTTGTTAGTCAAATATAAAGAGCTTACAACATTTTGTCCCACCAAGTGATGTGATAAGGAAGAAGCTACATCTGTGATTAAAAAGAAAAGTAGATATTTTGTGAGGAAATCTGATCAAGTTCTTTGCAGCTAACCTAAATTTTTTTCGTACTTTCTGTTGTGATGTACCACAGCTGTCGCTTTTCAATACAGGACAGAATGAAAAAATAATTATAAGTTTATTCACTGAACCTGTAACAACAGAATAGGTTGATGTAAGAAATGTATGTTTGTAGAGGCATGTTCTGTAACATTTCATTTTCACAACTGTTAGAACTAGTATATTGCATTATAAAAAAAAACAAGAAAACAACTGAGAAGCAGACTGTATGTCTCTTTCAAAACAGTCTACGTAACCACTGTATAATTAGTCAAAAACCATGTTGTCTCAGGGATTTGCAAGGCAATGAGTCTGTCTGAATTACGTCTGAAAAATAACCATAATGGTTGGAGATGTTGACGTGAGCAAGTAAGTAGCAAGTAGTGTTGTGAGTGAGTTATTAGTATGAGCCACACCAATTTATGAAGGCAAAGATTGCCAACTTACAGTATTACCACATATACTGTGGACTGTAGTAAACCTATGACATACTGTCTTGCCCAGAAAGTTTAGCAGTCCCCTCAAGGTAGCTAAAACTTCAGGTTGTATTCATTTAGCTGGTTAGATATGGTGGAAGTGTATGTTTTCACATTTTGTTATGTTGCAGCTTTATGCAAAAATCCTTAAATTCATTTTTTTCCTCATCAATCTGCAATCAGTACCCCATAATGACAACGCAAAAACAGATTTTTAGTAATTTTTGCATATTTATTAAAATGGAAAAACTGAAATATCACATTGACATAAGTATTCAGAACCTTTACTATGACCCATGAAATTTAGCTCAGGTGCCTCCCATTTCACTCGGTCATCTTTGAGAAGTTTCTACACCTTGATTGGAGTCCACCTTTGGTCAGTTCAATAGATTGCACAAGATTTGGAAAAGCACACACGTGTCTATATAAAGTCTCACAGCTGACAATGCATATTAGAGCAAAAAACAACCCATGAGGTTGAAGGAACTGGGTGCAGAGCTCAGAGACAGGATTGTTTCAGGGCACAGATCTGGGTAAGGCTACAACAAAAAAAATCTGCTCCAGTGAAGGTTCCCAAGAGCACTCTGGCCTCCATTCTTTAATGGAAGATGTTTGGAACAACCAGGACTCTTCTGAGTGCCCTGGTCCAGAGCACTCAGGACCCTGACTGGGCCAAATGTTCACCCTAAAACAGGACAATGACCTTAAGCACAAAGCCCAGACAACGAGGAGTGGCTTAGGGACAACTCTGTGAATGTCCTCGAATGGCCCAGCCAGAGCACTGACTCGAACCCAACCAAGAGACCTGAACATGGCTACCGACGTCCCCATCCAACCTGATGGAGCATGAGAGGATCTGCACAGAAAAATGGCAGAAAATCCCCAAATCCGGGTGTGCAAAACTTGCATATTCCCAAGAAGACTCGAGCTTGTAATCACTGTCAAAGGTGCTTCAACTAAGTAATGCATAAAGGGTCTGAATGCTTATGTTAATGTAATATTTCAGTTTTTCCTTTTTAATAGATTTGCAAAAAATTTTGAAATACTGTTTTCCCTTTGTCCTTCTGGGATATTGAGTGTAGATTGATGAAGGAAAAAATTAATGTAAACGATTTTAACATAAGGCTGCAACATAACAAAATGTGAAAGAGAAGGGGTCTGAATACACTGTATATGTGGCCGGGGGTGTGTGTTTGTGTGCGTGTGTTTGCTTTTATGTTTGTGTTTGTGTGTATAGGGCACAAGCATAAGCTGTACTACTTCATGCTTCACAATTACTGGATTATTCACTTGCTGTGTGGCTAACAGCTGACTAGTAACGTCCACATCATATTCATGGAGGTGTACAGCGCGGCCATAATAACCTGACAGTTCTATTACTCAGCTTATACGCTCTGCTGCTGCAGCCCCCTCCACCACCCAAACCTCTACTTTGTGCGCTATATTTTTGGAATTTTTGATATAACTAAGATTTGATGTCCATGTATTAAATTTGTTGAGGGGGGATTCATTCTTCTAGCAGGCCTCTTGTTTGATTCTTTGAGAGCTCCCTCAAAGAGCAGAGCCTTTTCCATCTGCATGAGCATTTGCCATAAATGGCCAATTCCCTGACCTGCCTCTGACTAAAATTAGGTAAGGAGAAATAGGTAGGGGGGGAATCAGTGGACAGGGTCCTGTCACATCAGGTTCAGTGCTTGGCCCTGGTTTGACAGGACAGAGGGCCTCCTACCTAACTGGCGGGTTATGATGGGCTTTGCAAGTGAAGTTTTAATTGAATCCGTTGTAGAATAGGGACCCAGTGGAGGATGATTTCTGAGAGGATAGATATTTGTCATCTTAGAGAGATTTGTTACACTGTTTATCCTGAGATATAGTGTGTCCCGTTTAATATCAGATTGTGGGCCATCCTGCAAATCAGTGAGCCGGACTACTTTAAGCTATTATTGCATTTACAGGATGTTTGCATCAATGTGGTGAATTGCCTTGATTGTGAGGTACTTAATTCCCTGCATTAACCAAAAAGAGACATAATTCTTTCATTTAACGGTTGTCATTTAATGGCATTTGCATGACAGTATTTTATAATATTGATATTATGATATAGAGTGAAATATATTATGATTGGAGATTTTATGCATATCATATCCACTGACTGTAGGTGTGAAAATTCATATGCCATAATTAAAATACAGTGTGTCAAGTTACTGCTTTAGATGCCATCTCTGGTTTGGTTTAGTTATAAAGAAACTTAACTGGCTAGAAGTAGTGTTACACGAAACGTTTGAATATGTCAAAAGTTTTGACATTTATGACCTGAAAGGTTGCCATAAATTTAAGTAGTACCTTCACACTGTGCATCCTTATGCATGTCTGAAGTGTGTGTATACATCATTTTCTTGCCTCATTGCCTCTAACTCAGTTATGAGTTTACAAGCATTTATTCTGCCATCAGACAGGTCAGATTCTGAATAAAACACTGACACGTTAAATATTCTTAAAAGAGCATTTCATTTGCCCCTTGAAACTTAAAAAGAGTTTAAACCCCTCTGAGTTTTTTAGTTCAACCATAGCATAATTCTCCAAAACTGATAGTATTCCTTGTTTTCCTGCATTTTTCCAGGTGTTTCATGTTGTTGGCCATGTTTCAGTGCTTTTCAATATCTCACTACGTCATCACATCATGAAAGGAAAAGACAGTGAGACAGACTGAGTGAGAGAACGAGACAGCATGACAGACACAGGGAGGGGAAGGAGGGAGAATCTTGCTGTGACAGCCTTTTCACTCCGTATGAATGACGTTTTTCTTCCCCCTAAGCATTCTTTGGAACTTCAAAGCGTCAATCTCAGCATAGCGATTTGGCCCTACTATTGTGTGAATCCTGAATATTCAACAGCGTCTTTCTTTTCCATGAGGGCTGAGACCCTGCTGGGGATCTTCAGGGATCTCACGATATATGGTCATTATATATACCGTTGGTGGATATAGATATCGTCTGAAGTCTCGTGTGAACATGGGTGTATAGATTTAGATGGATACGTACTCTCCTGTAAGTAAGTTTCATGCTTAACTTTTGACTATGCTCCTTTTTACTCCTTTTCCCTTATGTCCCTATAATTTAAAAAAATTAACCACTACATAATTATAAGCTTTTTGTCAAATGTAAATTGCAGTTTTTCCCTTTATATGTCTGTAAATTTAACATTTTTGGGGTTCCACAAAAACAAACAATCTGAAGATGTCATCTCAGGCTTTTGGAAATTGGGATGGGCATTTATATTCTGACATCTTGTAAAACTAAATGATTAATCCATTAATCTGACAAACTCATAATGAAAGTAAATAAAAGTTGCAGCGCTAGTTGTGCTCCATGGTACAAAATTTAGTATGTAAAAGTTTCTTATAACTCAATGAAGAGAGAAAGTAAATCTTTGTTTAGCTGGAAGATGGAGACGGTATCACTCTCTCTTGACTCTTCCACCCCAGTTGGACCGTTTGGGCGAGACAGCTGTGTTGCCACGGTAATAAACTGCTTTCCAGTATTCTATGACAGCAGTTTTAACACAGATCTGCTGAAAATCCTCCCAATTTCACAGAGCTGAGGGTCAGCTTGGACCCGGCTGGAACATCGGTCACGATACGCATTCCATCTCAGCCTGCAGTAATTTCATCATCTGTGTTCTGCCATGGCTTTTTGTTTCACAGGTTAGCGGTGATTTTTCACAGTCATCCATCCCACTGCTCTTGCTGTGTGATGAAAGGTGTATTTACTCCTTAAACTCCTCTTCTGAAATAAAAAACGTGGCTCATTTTCATGGTGCATTGTTACACTATTGCTAGTATTAATGGAACGTCTCTATTTCATAAGAAAATGTTTGCCTTATGAAATGAAGGCAGATTATTACAAACAATTAAGCTGCACTAATTCATCTCTGACTGCTGGAGGGCAGAATGGCAGATACAGAGTCTCCAAAACAAATTGAAAATAATCTCGCAGCTAAACAACTCCCTACACCGCCCTCGAGTCTCTCTCAAATCACAACGTAACACCCACTGTGCCAAGAGGTCAGAACCAGAAGTGGAGCACCATGGATGAAAATGAAATGTACATAATGTACCAGCAGAAGGTTCACCATTACATGTGTCACTGTGACGCGTGGAGAGGTACCTGGTTTGCGTACATTGTGCACATGTACATTGTGCAGTCATTGCTGATCGTTGTGTGGAGTAAAATGTATTTTACACATTTTAATTAAAGAGGAGAGGCAATATACTGTACATTCTTTCTAATGTTCATGGTGTCTGCAGTGCAGGGCTCCTTAGAGGAGGGTCTGCACACATTTACAAATGCCCCAGTCCTTTCAGGACAGTTTCTGTGATCTGCAAATACAGCACTCCAAATGTTTCACAAACTGTATATCATTTCAACTTTCTCTGCATAGAAAGGAGGATTTTATAGCCATCTACCTGCTTTTTCTCAAAAGTAAAAAAAGCTGAGTAATGTTGAGTCCTTGTGCTTATTTTGTATCTGCAGCTAGTATACTGTATATGACTCTCTGGGATTTCGCTGGAACAACCTCGAGTTTGAACCTGAGCATCCACATTTTTTTTGTTTTTTGTTAACATTGTAGAGTATTGTCAAGAAAGGATCTTTGATCACATATTATAGTGTAAATAGTAAGAGAATGGTTGATATGCGGTCAGGTTGGCTGAGGAGCAGCTTTTCAGTCCTGTGAAGAAAGTTAGAGAGGTGAAAACATGAATGTATTAAGAAAAGTGGATGCCATGTTCCAAGATGGCCCTTCCAGTCATTCTAATAAGTTTCTCACTGGGCACTTGTCTGTCTTCCTCAGGCTTCCTTTGTATTTTTTTGGCCAATAGAGCATTCTCATTCACGTCCCTCTGTAGTTGAGCCGGGTGACTTCCTGCTAAATTCAAATGAACAGCATGAAAACAATTTGCACAATACGGCCCTTTGGGACCTTTTCATTTTTATTGGACCTAATGGTCTGAATTTTGACAATACAAAGAGTCATTTCAGTGGTCAGTGCTGGGGAGACATGGGGAGAAAAATATTTCATAATGATACAGCCATTTTTGTGGTAATTATTGTGCATTAAAAGTCATTTTGGACCAGTGTGCAAAATGTGACCTTCAATTGCACCTAAATTGCCTTAGTGCTTAGCACCTTTCCTTGGGGCTTTGCTGGAAAAAGTTGGCTAGCCATCTTTCATATAGCAAAGAATCATTTTCTTGATGTCTGTAATAA
The DNA here is from genome assembly GCF_016859285.1 of Xiphias gladius. Lineage (NCBI taxonomy): Eukaryota > Metazoa > Chordata > Actinopteri > Istiophoriformes > Xiphiidae > Xiphias > Xiphias gladius. Next base: position 13,512,981 of record NC_053419.1, read on the forward strand.
TTACAGAATATTAGTTTTAAACTTTTTACAAAGCTGGGAGACTTGTAGGAGTCAAATTTAAAAAAAAAAAAAAGAAAAAAGAAAAGAAAAAAAAAGGTAAAAATTGAAGCTGAGATATCAAGGTTCAAGCTGACATCAGGGTTATTTTCTTCAAACTTAAGAAAGCTCCTTCCAGAGCCACGGAGAAAAATTTAACCTCTATTTTCACAAGTTAAGGAGTACTCCTCATGATGAGTAACTACACCTTAATGTATATAATTGGTGTACTTCCTCTTTAACGCTGGTTTTGAATCGTGCACTCTCTGATGCTTGCATGTCTGATATGACTAGTTCTTAGTCCAGTTTCAACAAACATTGGGGTTTTACAAAATGGTCGAGATTCTGACAGAGCAATTTCTCTGGCAGCATTAATTGTCCTGTAGTGATGTGTGTGATGACAGATAGGTTCTGAATTTTAAATTCTAACTAAGAGAGGGAAGAGAAGAAAAAGGAAAAGGAAGTGAACAGTTAATTTCATTGAAAGCATGTCTTCCAACCAGTCTGCCCCACTTTCAACCCCTTTATGTTGTGGAGTGACCCCCACCTACAGAGCTGCTCGCTCCCCTGGACCCCCCATCCCTGTGGGCTGAGTAGGCTGTCTGAGAATACAGGGAGGCTCCACGCTGGGTGTTTGATGGAGCGCAGACGGGTGTGTGAGGTGCACTGACCCATTCACATTGCTCCCCATGCATTTGTGCTCCAGAACAGGCTGACTTATCACATGTAATACACAGCGCTGCACAAATCAGGAGTGACAGCTATAGGGCTAGTGGAGCACTGTAGGGGAGAAGTGGCTTCTGGGAGCTGCTGGTCCGACCCAGTCAGACTTTAAGAGGGGACAGGTGTGGGGTGGAGAAGCCCATTTGGCTGTTGTTGTTGTTTTGCCCTCCTCCATCCCTGCTTTAACACCACTGGGGCTCATATGCTTTTCTTTCCTTCCCTTAAACCATTTGGAATGGTTGAATCTTTTTTCTTCAAGGAAACAGTTTCTCTCTCTTGCAAGGATCTTACATTTGTGATTGTGGAAATTCAGCCACCTCTGAGATCTTTATGATTTGTGTAGGTGCTGTAGTAGACTTGATGTAATCTACCTAATAGCTCAGTTAATCCTCTTAACTTGTAACCCACATAAATCTTTCACCATTGGAATGTGTCCCTATTGTTGTTGTTTTTTTTTTTTTTTCTGTGATATTGCATCTTGGCATGTGTGTCTGTGTGTGTTGGATTAGTGTGAAGTTGCAAAGTTGTGGTGGTGCCTGGAGGTGTGAGCTCTAATCACCTCTAATCACCTGACGTGTGATGGCCTGATCCCTGTTGTAGCTCTACAAGCGCTTGTGTTTTCACCCCTTTCACACACTGCCTCTCATGAGGAATTGAACGAGATTCAGCCTATGTCTGAATTTTAATACCAGACTCTTGGTTTCAGATTAATGTCCCATATTTGCCATTCACATAACACCTGCGTATGCAGCTTTAGTTCCATACACGTTACGTCAAGACAGGGTTGAAGAGAATTTGGTTGCTTTTTCTGTGTTCATTGTGGATTGTGTCCCTATTTGGGGTTTGGACTGTGGGACAGACAGACTTTTTTTTTTTTAGTCTTTTTGACCTATTGTAGTTTTAAGGAGGGTGGTTGTTGGTCTCAGCCTTATTTTCATCCTTCCTGTGGATTCAAGTATGTAGACTTTATCCCTCTAAATGTGGAGTTGTACTGTTGAACCTTGACACTTATAGTTTTTTCCGCTGGGGTAACTAGTAATATCTAGCATACAGTAACTTATACTAATAACTATAACTACAACTATAATAATAACTGGTAAATTTAATGCAAAACCTTATTTTCTAAATTCATTTTTAAACTTCATGCAATTGAGAGGAACATAATGGAGATTATGATATAGCAGCTAGTTTCTTGTGCACAGCTTTTCGCACCAAAGCTGAGCAGTGTTGGACACACATGAAACTCAGTGTTGCTGAGCCAGGATGGATAACCGGCACTGACCCTCTCATGCCAAACATAAATGTTTTGTCCTAGGTTCTTGCCTCAGTGCATCAAACAATTCTGAGCTAGGACTTGCTCTGCCTTGCAGAATTTGATACCAGATGCTTAGTATATGTAAGTTTACTCTCTTTAGTTCTTACTTTAGTTTCTGTGTCCCTCTTGGCATGCTGTGCGTTTGTGTGCATGCGGCAATAGTCCTTAATGCTTTTACTGCTGCCTTTCGCACCTCATTCAACCCCTGCTCACATCCGTGGCCCCGGTTCACCCGCTGTTGCACCCTTCTAGTCTGCTCTCCTATCTGTGTATGAGTGATGTGAGAATCTGTAATGTTTGTGTGTGAAAGAGAGAAAGGCCGTGTGTGGATTCAGATATACTCAGCTGTTCCCTCTGTAGTGATCTGGTCATAGAAAGGGCTTGACAAATAGCACAGTGAGAGAGCAACTAAGTAACACCCTCCTCCCCCCTCTTTTCTGCCCCCTTCCTCTCTCTCTATGTCTTTCTCTCCCAGGCTGTCAGTGTGCAGTAGTGCTGGAGGCTGCAGGGTGGCTGTGTGCTGTGTGAAGTTCCTGAGGGTGCAGAGGGGCAGTCACTCACAGAGAGACACTTGTACAGAAAGCGGACTTGCGCTCTTTCACGGAAAGGATATAAAAACGCAGTCTCACACCTCTGCCACTTTGCACGGGCGTGTTGGTTGTGGCAGCACCTCAGGGATTTGAAGGAGGCGGGTTGGTGCTGGCGTGATGGTGGTGGTGTGGTTGCCTCAGGAGTGGGCCTGCCAGGCTATTCTCCTGGTGACTGGACTGGCATCACTAAGCCGTGGGTCTGATGGTGAGTACTGTGTATTTTGATGCTTCCACTGTCCTGCTGCCTTTATGTTTCAAGTGACCATGAGGCTGATGAGGCTGAGGCCTTCTTGTGATGGATTTTAGCTTCCCCCTTATTGGCCAAGCTGTGTAGTATAAATCTGCAAGCAGCAAATTGAAAGATGGGTTTGGAAACTGGTAAATGCATTTTAGTTTTCTGAAGTCAGAAACATGTTTTCACACATTTTATTGTTAGTATTATAAGATGACAGGTTGATCGTGCTAGCTGTGGGGTTATCTGTCTATTTTTTACCCTGTGGTATTTATAATGAGCAAAAGCTATTATGATCTCCACAGGGGCTACCATGCGAACGGGTGTGCATTTATCTGCCCCGTCCTCTCCCTCCCCAACTCCCCCAGCCCCTTGGTTCATGTTTTGAATTGTTTGAAGATGGACAGCCAGTTGTCTTTTACGATGAATGCCAACAGTGTCACGGTGCCCCGTAAGGTTGTGACAGGCGGGGAGGGTCAACAAACCCCCAGCCTCAAGAGGATGACACTAGTGCATTTGTTCTCTTTCTGATCAGAAAAAGTTAAGAAATAGTTGGTCCGTAGGAGTACTGGTATAACTATGACCCGGGCATTTCCGTTTTTTTATGTACATATATAAAAATACCAACTATTTCTTCAAGTTGACCAGTCACACATTCATTCTTTGCTTTTATGAGCTCAAAAATTCTCAGTGTGGCTCTTGACAGAAAATGTATCTGCAACTATTTTCACAACAGTGTTAAGTCATTTCTTTGTCTTATGTGATGCCAGACAGAATGTCTTTGGGTACTGGACTGTTGATTGGACGGAAAAAGCTATTTGAAGATGTCACCTGGGGCTATAGGAAATTGTCTTTGACATTTTTCACAATTTTGACATTTTATGGACCAAACAAATAATGAAAAAGTGAATCACGGATTAATCAGTAAGGAAAATAATCAGTCATTGCAGCCCTACTTTGAATGGTTTATGTGAACAGGAGGGACCTGAGCAGAAATGCTCAGTTGTCAAGCACTTATTAAGAAACCAGTTTGGTGTCAAGCTGTAAAACCAGCATCTGGGGGCACACAAACATTCGCATACAGTGTCTGTGTGTGTTTATAAATATTGCCATTAAGAGATGGTCTGGAAAATTTCAGCATATGACTCTTAGCTGTGACTGGATTTCCTTTTAAATGATTGATGGTGTGTCAGTTCTTTAATTTAGCAACCTATTTATGCTCTCCTAATGCTGCCATGGCCTCTTCTTGGTATTCTTTTATTAGAATGTACTCATAGCGTATGATACATAGTGTATACATGTATGCCACATATATGTTTGTAGTGCTCATTTGATGTAGATTTGTCCTTGTGTTAGTGTGTTTTTTCCCTCTCATACAGTAAAAATGTAAAAACGTCTCATCTCCAATTCAACATCAGGCCGAATAAAAAGGTGATGTGATTATGAAAAAGCCAGTTAAATATAATTAACTTATCACCGAAATACAAATTGATTTTGATTTGAATCCTGGTACGGAAAAATTCTTCACTGAAACTGTGTCAAAAATAAAGACCAGCTGTAACATCCCTTACGGACTGAGTGGTTCAGAGCTAGCTGTCACTTTCACAGTTGGTCATGAAATACCTCAGCTGCTGATGAATGTTTCTTCAGAGAATTTCCTTTACTCTTATCTGTGCAGACTGAGCTAGGCGTTTAATTTCTCATCCAGTAGTACTCCAGTGGGTTTGAGGGCCAGTAGCGGCACAGGTATAAGGGATGTGGATGGAGTGAAATTCAGACAGAATCATCTGTGTGGAGTTGCACTGATTCTCATTCTTCCAACATTCTGACCATAAACTGACAAGAGGCAAAGTTTCTGCTCGTTCCTGTCAATGCAGATGGGAGGTGAAATGAAGCTGTGAGCCCTCTTGGAAAGATTTCATACTAAAGCTTTTTCTGCATTGTTGAACCTCAGTTTCACTCCTTCTATCCACCATCTTTCATCAATCCTTCAACTACCAGTTGCTTTTTCTGTTTTCTCTGTGATCTGATCTTTTAAAGGTCACCTAAATGAGTAAAACATGTGGGAGGTTGCCCATAAATCTAAGTAGCACAGTCAATTTGCCACCTGTTTCTATAGCCTGGGGAGGTTCACAGAGAATAGATTAACCCTATCCCTATTCTTCAAATGGCAACTCAGTGGAAACACAACAAATTCAGTGCGTTAATGACAATCACACCTGGTATAGTGGATACATTTTTTAAAAATATATTAGTTTTGGCTCATTTCCTTCATCAACATTTGGGTTTCGTTTTGATGTTTCTGTGCCATAACTGTTACCAGTCAAGGAGAAACACTCATCCACAGTGGCTCATGACTTGAACAAAACCTAGATTATGTGAGAAGGTGAGATGTCACACCGGCCAAGAAACACGATTAATCACAAACTGATATGAGCTGTATAAAATATTGATGTTCAATCTTCTGAAAAATTCAAAGACCAACAACAAATTCACTTTACACACCTAAAGACACCCTCTGGTCTTCTGAACATGCATGCTTAACCAACAGGACTCTCTAAGGGGCCAGTTTCCAAGTATAGTGTGGGGTGTTTTCATTCAAAGCAATCTTCAAATACCTGAAAATGTCAGTGTGTTTCTGTCGGAGCATTCAGAGGGGGTATTAGTTTTGTCTTCATCAACAGCCATTTCTTTCCTGTAGCTCCACTTCAGTTACAGTAAGGACCGTTAAGTTATTTAGTGAAGTTTGTTAGAAACCGACTACTTCTAATTGCAGTACTTTATAGTGTTAATTTAGGAGAAGGCAAAAACAGGATAATATGGATGTTCTGTAAAGGTTGTTATATTTGTACTTTAAATACAAAGTGTGTGATTTCATTGAGAACTTGTATATTAGAATTATGGGAATGTAATTCTAGTTTAAGAAGAGCTTCAAATTGTTCAGCCTTCATGGCTTTAAAACGAGTTGAGGCCTTTTGGGGGTCCTCATAGTTATTAATGTGACTAACACTGACAAAAAAAGTCAGACTGAAATGTATGATTCCAAGTGTATGGAATCTATGTAACTATATATGTGAAACATTTCCTTTTCATTTGCATTTGCAAAGATATACACAAAGTTTTCTGTGGCACTGACTATACTAAATGCTCTTTGGAAGACGTCTGTGGAGCTGAGTGTTTTGGAACAAAGTCAGAGTCTAGTGTGGTGTAGCGGTCCAGCAGCACAAAACAGCAGCAGTTGGTCCTCAACAGGACCAGGCTCCTCCAGCCTTCTGTGCGCTGCTTCCTGTCAGGATGTGGATACCGTTCCCCCACACAGAATATGATCCCCAGGCAGATGTGCCGCTCCAGCAGTCAGGCATGGGAGCATAGACTCTGTGTGTGTGTTTATGTGTGTCGGTGTAATCGTTGCTCATGTGCACTACATGGGTATATCTTCCTTGTGAGATCTGGAAGCTCCTGAACTTAAAAAAATCCTGCTTCAACATGTAGTGCTGGAAATCCAAGATTATCAATAGTGACAGTTCAACATTTATGTGCTTATTCGCTTCCTTGCTGAGAGTTACTGTAGATGAGAAGATTGATATCAACCTTGTGTTTGTTCAGTACATATGAAGCTACAACCAACAGCCAGCTTACTTTGCTTAGCATAAAGACTGGAAAGAGCCAGACTGCTTCTGTTCAAAATCTGCCTTCCAGCACCTAATGTGTTAATTCGTGAATTTAAAAGCTGGTGGTAGGCGGTTTCCGTTGTTTTCGTTGTTGAAGTTAGCTGGCTGCTGCTCATATTTACTGTACAGATATGAGAATGGTATTGATCTTCTCATCTAACCATTTGCAAGAAAATGAATAAGCATATATTCCAAAACGATGAACTTTTTCTTTCACAACTTAAGCCTTGGGGCAAGTGCAAGCGATTCTTTAAAGTTAAGCATATCTGGTTATAAGTTTCACAGAGACCTGAAATAACCTTGGGTAAAAACAGAAGCTCCTACCCACTTTTTTGGCAGAGATAATACCGTAGCGTAAAGTGACATATTGTGGTGGCGCTGTGGCTATAGTCTCTCAAAATGTCTGTAATGGAGCCCAGCATTACTCAGTGGCTTGTGGCTTTTTCCAGTAAGTCCAGACCACGTGGATAGATGGGCAAGCAGTGGGATGCATTGATGGGCATTGTTGGTAGACAATGTTAAAAAAAAATATCTCGAAGTTCAGAGGAGTAGGAAGATGGGATTGAGATATTTTGTTGGAATGGTAGGCAAACATATGCACACACTCACACTATGGTAAATACAAAGCCTTGGTTTCATAACATTCCAATTTCTACACCTTTTCTGTGTGTCTGTGTGTGTGAGTTATGTGCCTGTGTGTCTGCAAAAATTAAAGGTACAGAAAATTTTCCAGCTCTGCATGCTCTCTCTATGGCTGCTGCATGGTATAACACTCAGCATGTGTGTTGTATTTTATTAAGCATAATGTGGATGTACTGTTTACACGGCAGAAACACACTTTTACACAGGGCTGATTTTCGTGTACTCATAGGTATTAATTGCTCTGAAAAAATGCACGCTGCAAGAAAATAATGCAAGAAAATAATGTGTGTTTTCAATGTATGTTTCCCATAATGGTTCAGAGAATTATCCTCCACAATCACTGCTTTTCTTACCCTTTCGTATTCAAGAACATTTGCAAGCAAGGTTTTCCTTGATTTGTCAGGACAGTATGTTTAATAAATCTCTGATCACAATACCTTTTTTCCTCAATGAAAGAAGTCTGTGTCTGTGTCTCCCTGTTCTCGGCGTGTATCGATATATAGCAAATGTCAGGTTGTCGCTATCTGTCTGTGTATGCGTCTGTCCGTGTTTGAGTGTTTTGCTGTGGATATAACAGCTCTCTGCTGTATTCACACCCATGTGTAAAGTTTCCTCTTTGCAACCAGTTTGACAGGAGAACTAGTTTTTCTGATTGGGGATTTGGAGAACAATGTGGAGCTATGAAGTGACCATCTCACTCCTCCACAAAGGCGGTCTGGTCACGGCCGGTAAACGCGGAACAGGTTGCTGGAAGCTGCATGGTGGAAACCGATGACCTGATGTGGGTGTAGCAGCGGAGATGGAAGAGAGACCGAGGAATGTGGTCCTCAGACATGCTCTTGTGTGTGTGCATGTAAAATATGTGCACATGTGTGAGTGGCTTGTGTGGCAGAGGCCTTTGAAGCCTGTAGGGGGTTAAGAGGGATGAGGGCGGGGTGGTAGGGTGGAGGAGGATGTATGGCCCCTTTGCAGGTTGGTTGTGACCCCCTCGAGGTCAGGGTGCACTCTGGAGACACTGGGGAAGATGCCTCCTTTGAGGAGGTGATTTATCATGGCCACCTGGAGCAACTTACCTCCCTTTCCTCTCATGCCCTCCTCTTTGCCCGTGATGAACAGTCTGTGTGAAGGTCTCGGCGCACAGATTAAATGATTAAATGATTAGTGCTGTGAAGTCGGGTCTTGTGCAACAACAGTGTTAATTGGAACTTTTTAAACCATGTTTTTTCCCCCAGTTTCATAGAAATGTAATTCTCCTGTCAACATTTCTCTCTAATCCCATTATTGGTAAATTAAGTAATTCTATCTTGCATTGATTTTCAGTTATCTCCTGATGGAAAAATAAAACCTGTTATTATAACAATATTCTTATTGATTGCCTGCATCTCTCCAGTCAAGTACAACTTCAACTGCGTGTAAGGGTGACATGACACACCTCTGTCTCTAGTGCATGGAACAAATCTGGAGTAGTCAGACATGGAATGAGGATCTGCAAATAGGAAAACAAAGGAAAAAGATATGAGAATAAGCAGCATTAAAAAATACTAAATAATAGAATAAGAGTTTTTGGATAAACATGCGGATCTGGTCTAGGAATTTCATGCCAGTTTAGTTCCCATTTGTCATTATTATCATAATAGAATTGACAGAGTCCACAGTCAGGCTACATCTGTGACAATGGAAAAAGCTTACCCTGGAAGCAAGGAGGGAGGAAGTTTCCCGAACCAGACTGATGGTGTTCAGCCACAGCCCTAAGAAAAGAAAAGAGATGACAAAGCACAGTCATAAAAATCAGCAGATGAAGTGTCGTCACTAATGTAGATACATTTGGAAAAGCTGAAGCAAGTGCTGACGTGCCCAAGGCTGCAGTACCACTGATGGTGATGAGCTGTGAAAACTGAAAGTTCTCCAGTTGGAGTAATTTTCTAAATGTAAGTTCTAAATGCTTCAAGTGTGTGTGTGTGTGTGTGTGTGTGTGTGTGTGTGTGTGTGTGTGTGTGTGTGTGTGTGTGTGTGTGTGTGTGTGTGTGTGTGTTTGTGTGTGTGTGTGTGTGTGTGTGCGCGTGTGTGTGTGTGTGTGTGTGTGTGTGTGTGTGCGCGTGTGTGTGTGTAATATTGTGTCAGTGTGTAATACACTGATTCTCAGTCTATGTGTGTGCATGTGTGTGTCTAGGTTGAGGATCAGCCTGTGGAATGTGTGGGGGATGCAGATCAGATTTCGGGGTGACCTTGAGTGTGCCCCGTAGCTGACACAGCAAGTCTGTTTGTGTGTGCGTGCGTGTGTGTGTGTGAGACTAGAGAACTAGATAACAAAGTGTGTGAAATTAGTATGTGTGTGTGACAGGCAATAGAGTAGTGTGGTGTATTGATAATAATAAGCTGATATATTATTTTATATCCCAAAATCTATTAAGTTACGTGTTGAGTCCGTATTTACTTTCAGGGGCATCATCACAGTATTAGAAACCAATTAAATTAGGTGATTTTTTTTTTTTTCTATCGATGTGGTATTTTTAGTTCAGGAAAAACAGCTCTATGTTAGTAGAACTTACTTTACTTACTAAGCGTAACAAAGATAGCCTCTCCCTCAAGACTCCTGCTGACTTTACATCCTATAGCCTCTTTAATAGTCTGTTGAACACACAGTGACCCTATAGTAGACCTGCTCTTATATACCAAGCATGACAAACTTTCTACACACACACACACAATCCCCTCTTTGACAACAGCACAGTCTCATCTTACTTAAAGTCCGAGAAAGACGACCACAAACTCTACATTCAGAGCGCAATTCATCTACCAACCTTTTTTTTATAGTTTTACACTTGTTGGATAAAAACATTTAACACATTGTCACTGTAGGTGGAAGCTGTGTGCTGAACAAACATCACAACAAATAAGAATACAAAACTCTCTTTTGTCCTTTTAATACTATTGTAAGCCTGTTGTAGATATCTAATTTTGGCCGTAAATAAGTAATTTTGCTTGTAACGTTAAGGTTTGTTTTAAGAATAGATAAAAAAAACAACATTTTGCTGTAACAAAGTTTCTTTTGCAGTTTTTGTGGGTTTTTGTGTGCGGGGTTAAACCAGAGTACTGTGTCAAGGTGCAGGCTGCACGACAACTGTGCGTCATTTTCAGAAATGCAATGTATGTGAGGGGGACTTTTAATGTTTATTATGTGTAGGATGTGAACATAGACCTGTTGTATAGTATGTGGTACAATCATATATGTGCTGCCACTTTGCAAACTGCATTCTCAACTGTGTATTTTTTTATTTAGTGATTTTTTTTAAATTTTTTATTATTATTGTTGCATATGAAATTAGTTCAGAGAAGAAGACAATGATAATCTGGAGAGCTAACACTGCTTCCTGCTGTCAACTTCTGAGGCAGTACTTCTGACTAATTTTAGTTCTAGCTCTTGATCATCAGAGTTGTTAGTGTGACGTCTCCTTAAGGCTGTATACACACTGCTTTCTCCCACTGTCTGCCCCAAAGCAGGATTCTCTGTGTCTGACATCAGCTTTTCTGTTACACTTCTCTGTGAGGTGACCTGCAGCTGTCTTCTTTCTCTCACTTATCAACTTTGTAAAAAACTTAAGAGAAACAGAGCTGATACGGACAGAGTGTATCAGAAAGACTGACAAATTCGTAAAACATTCCCGTCTCGTGTTTTTTTTATGCACACTTGCAGAGCAGATGTGATAGACAAACCAAGGCCACTGTGAGGGAGGATCAGAACACCTCCGCAAACTTCCCCTCTGACAGAAACAGAAACAGATTAGGTTGGAAGGACACAGAGTACCACTTAAAGAACAGTCAGTGGGTCTATACTGTACCACACTCTGATAAAGCCTTTTTTATCATGTACTCCTCTGGAGTATTACTCGTGTCCCTTTTTCAACGGCCGGTTGGCTTTCAGGTTTTCAGGCTGCTTAGATCGCTTATACCTGTTATAATGAAACCCAAACACATCCAAAGTGCGAGGAGGATTTTCTTGGATATGATTGAAGGGTGGACCTAATGTGTGAATGTGCATCCTTAATGTCTTCAAAGTCTTGTTTAGAGTTGCTAGGGACCCTTCACTGTCAAGCAAACGAACTCAGAATTTTCAATGTAAATGAATGACCAAGTGGTTGGGTCTACAAGTCATATTGCAATTAAGAGAGCAGAAGGTTAAAGAAGGAGGGAGACAAAGGCAGACAGAGAGTGAGAAGAAAGCATCCATCTCATGTGGCACAACACTTTTCAGCTCTCTGACCACAGTGGTCTTCAGGGATGAGCTGCTGTCAGAACTGGTTTTATTCTCCACTGGTAGAAAGTATGCACCTTCAGTTACTTGGTAATTCAGGATAAAACAGGTAGCACTGTACACCAGTCATTTTGATAGGAAAATAAAGAAAAAAAAAATAAAACAACTTAAAATCATGCCTTTTTACTGCTGTTAATCAAATAATTAACAATTGCTCATCGAATGCACATCAAATGAACAGTGGATTATTCATATACTGTAACAGATTGTTTAAAAGACTTAAATGCCAAATCAGTGGTAAATAATTATTATTTCTTTGGGGTTATTAGCTTATGCATTAATGTTAATTTTAACCTTTTAAAATTCCTACTTGGTGTCTACTTAGACAGTGGCTTCTGAATCAAAAATGCACTTTATTTTTGCTATTCAGTGACCTTTGGAAGATAAATTCTATACTTAATCAAAGCAGCATCTGGCTTTTACAATCACGTGAAATCCATCTATGAATTTCAGTGATTATTGCATATTTTCCTCTATGACCTGTTTGTTGGTTTATTTGCCTGATTGTTTATTTTACTGTTGTAAATTGACAGATTGAGTGGTGCTGCTCAGTATATTAGCTAATTATAGGTTATTTATTATACTGAAAGGATAATGTTGGTTATTTTCAACCTAACTTGCTTCCCTAGTTTTTCCCTCATAATCAACATTTAATTCAATAGTTACATTGACACGTCACATTAATCCTGGTTGACCCTCATTTAAACTACTAAATAACTCAAAATGGGATTCGCTTTCTGTTTAAAGCACAACTTTGAATTTCTACAGTGTTCAGTGGCAGCTGCAAAGTTGACACTTTCACAGATGAGCAAGTCCAGAGCAATAATATTTATCCTATTCCTGATTTATGTGAATACACCTGTACCGTTTCACTGCACTCGGCCTGGCTCAGTTGTGTTATGTTTTGGTACAGTAGTTCACAGCAACTGTTGCCTTGCTGTAAATGTTATTCTCCTCTCAGAAAGTAAATACTAAAGACTCACATACTGTATATTCAGTTAGCAATAACCTGTAAACTCATAATTTGCTTTTTAGCAGTTCTGACAACAAAATGAAGCCCTCTACTTCTTATCTTTTTATACATATGTTAGTATATATAGTATATATGTTTTTAAAGAGACATAAAATATCCACAATATACAGTACTGTGTAATCATAGTACAGTCATAATCATAATTCCGCATTCATCAGATTTATTTCATAAACATTTTTAAGTTTTTTTTTTTTTTTTCAAAATCTGTTTGGAGTTTTAAATTTTCTGTAAGTCAGTAATAAACATAAAGAATGTCATTAATATTTTAAAGTTCAGGCCCTGAAAGTTTTGTATCTGTGCCAAATGTGGTAAATAGATCATTTTGAATATTGTAGAGATGTACTGCACACCTCAAAAAACAATATGCACACTCACTCTAAATAAAATGGCACTTGCTGGCACACACATAAACACACATACGCACATAGGACAAAGGCTTCTTTCTGGTGAGTGTGTTATTCTGGTTCCAGACCTCATGCAGGTACATTGAGTCTAGTCCAGGACAGCAGGGTTGCTTTCAGCACCACATATTCACACTTTCTCTGGATTGCATTGCCATGGCAACAGTGCCAAGGCAGGCAGAACTGATGCATTTTTTATGTATAATTCAAAAGACACTTCCAAAATGAGCCGAAATGTTGTTTTGGATATTTCGATTTATTCCATCTTTAATTTTTTTGGTGTATGTGTACTTAAGTTTAACTCTTCTGGCTTTGCCGGAAGCGGAGGAGTGTCCAGAAGTTTGGGTCTGCCCTGGTGCTAAACCCAGACCTTTTCTCTCTCTCTCTCTCTCTCTCTCTCTCTCTCTCTCTCTGCACAGCCAACAAGTTGGACACCATGCTGCTGAAGAACGGATTGAAGGGGGGATCGGAGCGAAGGGCAGAGGAGAGCAGCAGCAGCACGGCCACAGTTTCAGCGCAAAACATGCTTTGGTGCCACTGCTACCACCACTGCCCCGAAGACTCTGTCAACAGCACGTGCAAGTATGGTGAAGCACATAAAAATAGCACTAAGAAATAACTCTCTTTGTCAAGGCCAGTAAAGGACAGCACACATACCTACCTGAAGCATTTATCAGAGAGACCTTTACTTACCTGATCGGAAGTACACAATGTTTACTTTAGCTATATCAGTTAATGAAAGCCCTCAAGCCTCTTTCAGACACAGCTTATTAGCACCTGCATTAGCTGAGCCTTTTGCCCTGGAGAGATTAATATTCAAAGTGCATACAGTACAAGCATGTTCTTTATGTTACAGAAATGTTGGTGTATATAATAAATGCATGAATATTGTTTTATTATATTGTTATCAATGCTTGAGACATTGCTATTTCATTCTAAAATGTTTAAAAAAAAAAACATTTCAGTTTCTTAGACCCCAAGGTGACATATTCAAATTGCTTGTTGTGCCTAAAAAACAGCCCAAAAGTCCCAAAATATTCAATATGCATTGATAGAAACGGAAAAATCTTAACACTTGTTAATTTGGAAGATTTTGCTTCATTAATGACTGAAATGATTAATCCATTCACTGATTCATCATTACAGCCATATCTGGATGCATTTTGGATCAACTTCCAAGTTATACCTTGATTCATTAAGATCAATCTAATCTGTAATCTTCCTGGCAAAATGTCTTGGTTTCAGTTCTTGAGTATTTACAGTTTAAGGAATTCTTTTGTAATGTACAGTAATAGATGAATGGATTTGATAAAGATTTAAAAAGGATTTAGTTTCAAAACGCAGATTCAATATGCGATTCAGATTCAATAAAATGCTACTGAACCTCAACACCTATACTGACGAATACAATGTGTGTGTTTTGGTAGGACTGATGGTTACTGCTTCACCATGGTGGAGGAGGAGGAGGGGGGTGTGGCTGTACTCACCGCAGGTTGTTTAGGACTGGCTGGTTCTGAGTTCCAGTGCAGAGTAAGTCAGCTGTATGTGTGTTGGTTACTGTGTGTGTGTTTGTTCTTCTTTCTGGGTAAAAAGTTACCCACGCCGGTGTATGTGTGTGCTCCTTCATGAGCCATTGTTAAATCTTTATGAGCTTTCCTTGACTTGCTGCAGGTCTTTATGAGAGCTGTTTAAATCAGACTTGTCCAGCCCGCTATCCTTACACACAGTGGAAAAACCTTTGGTTTATTGTAAAATGTTCTCATTGGGAATAAGTGAGACTGTAAATATTTTTCTTACTCTTTTGTCTTCATTAGTGTGTAGAAATGCATCGAGTTTAAGTTTATGTGTGTGTGTGTGTGTGTGTGTGTGTGTGTGTGTGTGTGTGTGTGTGTGTGTGTGTGTGTGTGTGTGTGTGTGTGTGTGTGTGTGTATGTGTGTATGTGTGTTAGGACATGGGAAATGCACGTTCCAGGAGAGCTCTCGAGTGTTGCACAGATCAGGACTATTGCAACAGAGACTTGCATCCCACCCTTCTTCCACTCATGACGTCAGGTAAGACACACACAGCCACACACACATTTGTTCGCACACTAAAACCCTGTGCACACTATACTGTAAAGCGTGAGTGGCTTTTAGAACGGGCTCTTTCAGGCCATGCTGGGTAGTGATGGGTAGCGACAGTTTAAAGTGTTGCAAACCACAGTGTGGTGCTGGAGTGAAGAGGCACATGTGGCTCTGGGGGATAGGGGGAGAGAGAGAGAGACAGAGAGAGAGAGAAAAAGAGAAAGGGAGGCAGGTGAAACAGAGCCTGCAGGCTTGGCTTGTTCTCTCACCCTCTAATGAAAAGGACAGCCTCTCCCCAGGGTCTGCTTGAGTTTCTTGACTCGGTACGGGTGTGAGATATCTGTCCATCTGTCCCTCTACCACAAACCAGCACACACACACATTCTTCTCTCTCTTTCGCTCCCAGTCTCTGTCTGTCACACACACTCATCGTTACACACAGACTCACATACTTCGTTGTGACCTTCAAGCAAACAGTGATAAACTGATTCATCAGGTCCGTCGGGGAGAAATGAAGGATGATTCCGTTTTTCTAAGACTTGGGTCCTAGTTTCAGGGTTTTGACCATCATTTCTATTAGTTATGGTAACACTGTACCCACCAAAATGATCACTGAGATCTGAGAGCATGGCAACATTGCTGTCACGAAGTCTGCCGGGGCAAGAGAGAAGTGGTCAGAAGACCAGACAGGTTGTAAACAAGTCAATAGTTTAGCCAGATTATCAACACAACTTTATTTAGGGGTCAATTTAAAGTGAGTGCACCTGAAATGTAGGTAATAATCCGTTATTGAACAGGAAAACCGTGCACAACTAAAGCAAGTACTGTTGTGACAGTTTTGGTAATAATTGTATTGTTCGTCCAAATAAATTTGGCTAAAAGAGGAATTATCCTTTAACTCAATGAGCCTGCAGGGAGTTCATAAGACACCTTGCTGTTCATGCAGTTTTTCTTTGTCCTTCCTACTGTGTGTGTGATTCTGTGCACACCATGAAGTATCCCCTGTGTTCATGTGTCTGTGTTTTTCTGTGTTACTGATTGACAGGAGTACGACAAAGAGGCTAGAGCCCCAAAGCTGCTTTAGGCCTCAGGGATTTCTGAAGAGACGTCAGTGTGACACCTGATACGTGGGATTCAGGAAGGGGATGTGATCGATCACATGCTGGGCGAGGGGGGTGCAGGGCAGGGTTAGAGGGAGGATGGGGAAAAGAAGCTTTTCCCTGCCAATGAAAATTAGAAAGCTGTTGGAGCTGATAACTGTGAATAAATGACTGTCACCATGTATTCATCAGTTCTAATTTTACTGACTTTGTTTCTCGCTCAGACCAGAATTATTCCCGTTTAGGTATGATAAAATAATCTAAATGAGGTACAAGTACATGTAACTGATATTTTCACAACTTCCCATTTTTTAGATTATGTTGACAGCAGTATCCAGTACATGGCGCTCTTCATTTCAGTCACAGTCTGCAGCATCATCCTTGGTCTCATCCTCGTCTTTTGCTACTTCAGGTGAGAAACTTGTGGATAACATGTACCTATTAACAAGGTCCCGCTTCCTGATGTGCACTTAACTTTGCACCACCTTTCTGTGCCAGATATAAGCGCCAGGAGTCTCAGCCACGCTACAGTATCGATCTGGAGCAGGATGAGACCTACATCCCCCCTGGGGAGTCTCTGAAGGACCTGATAGAGCATTCCCGGAGCATCGGGTCTGGCTCTGGGTCCGGACTCCCTCTACTGGTAAGAAAAGAGCACTGCACATCTGCCTCAACACCTTAAGGCCAGTCTACATAACAGTAAAAAATTGGATTAGATTAGAAACTACATTAAAACCATTCACACATATGGAACTTCAGTAGTTGATTATTCTTTTTATCACAATTTGCTTAGAATAGTGTTGCAAAATGTTGTAAGAATTTTGTAAAGCAATGACAAAAAATGATCATACACTGTTCTCCCGAAAGTCAATAACATCACATTAGCACAATGAGAGACGAGGCCCACGCAACATAAAATGTTAATTTTAAGTACCATACATGGTAGCACAGCTGATAACAAAATGTTTACCAAGTGACTGCAGTGATTATGTTCCAATTATCTATAACTCTATTAAGATTAAAAATTGAGATGTTTTAAAGGGAAAAGGCATAATAAAACACTGATTTGTTTACAATAATGTTTTTGCCAGGTGCAGCGAACCATTGCCAAGCAAATTCAGATGATTAAACAGATTGGAAAAGGGCGATACGGAGAGGTCTGGATGGGAAAATGGAGAGGAGAGAGAGTGGCCGTCAAAGTCTTCTTCACCACGGAGGAAGAGAGCTGGTTCAGAGAGACTGAAATTTATCAGACCTTCCTGATGAGACATGACAACATACTCGGTAAGGGGAAATTAGCAAAAAATAAGGACTTGCCTGAAGTCGTGATCTGTATGTGTGTGTCTGTCAATCAAACTGAACACTTGTTCCATTCAACACAAGCTTTTAATATTTTCTCTCTTCGGGTTAGTTTAGGGTAAATCCGCAGGGACTGAGTGCAATTTAATAAAATGTTCCCAAAAGTGACCAAAATCATCGGTGTTATTATCTGTGCCTATGCATTTCTC
The DNA here is from genome assembly GCF_016859285.1 of Xiphias gladius. Classification (NCBI taxonomy): domain Eukaryota; kingdom Metazoa; phylum Chordata; class Actinopteri; order Istiophoriformes; family Xiphiidae; genus Xiphias; species Xiphias gladius. Next base: position 13,530,608 of record NC_053419.1, read on the forward strand.
AGTCCTATCATCCTCCCTTTCCAACCCTCAGGGTTCATAGCAGCCGACATTAAAGGAACCGGCTCGTGGACTCAGCTCTACCTGATCACAGACTACCATGAGAATGGATCCTTATATGACTACCTCAAGTCCAACACCTTAGACATCAAGTCTCTGCTGAAACTGGCCTACTCCTCCATATCAGGCCTCTGTCACCTGCACACTGAGATCTATGGCACACAGGGCAAACCGGCCATCGCACACAGAGACCTGAAGAGTAAAAACATCCTGGTGAAAAAAAACGGATCCTGCTGTATAGCAGACCTTGGGCTGGCTGTCAAGTTCAACAGGTACAACATTAATTTTGGACTTTTGAAAACAAATTTGAATACAGTTTAGGAGTATCGCAGACATTTCCCTATCCATGCAGAAATATGGGTCACCAATTTCGGTTCTTTCTCCTTGTCTCAGTGACACTAATGAGGTGGATATCCCTCCCAACCTACGCGTTGGTACGAAGCGCTACATGCCACCTGAAGTGTTGGATGAGACCCTGAACAGGAGCTACTTCCAGTCTTTTATAATGGCTGACATGTATAGTTTTGGCCTCATCGTTTGGGAGATGGCGCGACGTTGCATCTCTGGAGGTGAAGGAAAAGCTCTGAACAGTCTTATTTTCATTTAAACGCGATCTATGTAGGTCTAGATGTTTTCTTAATGATCCTACTGATTCCCACACATATGTGTTTTTCCTACAGGCATTGTGGAGGAGTATCAGCTGCCCTATCACGACCTCGTGCCCACCGATCCTTCCTATGAGGACATGAGAGAAGTTGTCTGCATTAAGAAACAAAGACCCTCATTTGCTAATCGTTGGAGCAGCGATGAGGTATTCTAAATGTTTTCTGGTAGCACTCTCTAACTGCATATTGTTAAAATGTTGTAACTAAAATGTTGCTTTATTAATGGTAAACAGATAATTTATTAAAATTTTTGAAAGTGAGTCATGGGTCATGGGTTTCTTGCCAAAAAAGCCAAATGTTAATAAATTGTAAACAAGTTCATTTAAGTGGACGAACATCCATTGGAAGGGTCCTCGTGATTCATCAAAGATAAAAAAGACAATCAAGTTGTGTTGGAGGCTATACAGTATACCTGCCACAGAAAATGCATACCTTAAAAGTTGTTATTAAAAAATGGCTTATTACTAATCATTAATCATTAATAATTTATTTCTTTTTTAATAGCACATTTTAAACACCAAAGCTGAAAGTTTGTTATAATATTGTCATCTTCTTATGTATTTGTATGTATGTGTCTTCAGTGTCTACGACAGATGGGAAAGCTGATGTCAGAGTGCTGGGCTCACAACCCGGCCTCCCGCCTCACAGCCCTGAGGGTGAAGAAGACCCTGGCGAAGATGTTAGAGTCCCAGGACATCAAAATGTGACAGAGAGTCGAGAGAGATGCTCTCATCACCCACAGACTTGTCACTGCCACTGGCACAGCGCCACTTACACTGGCCAACAGAAGAAAGGGAAAAAAAAGAGACTGTGAACGATAGGACAAAGGAAACTGACTGGGAGGATGAGCGATGGACATAATGGTCGGCGGGGAGCCAGAAAAATGAGAGGCAAAAAACGTATTATGTCAGGGGAGACCTAACCTGCCACTGTCTCAGTCACCTCTGCCTCAGACAAAGTGTTCAGGTTGTGCTTTCTGTGAAAGCTGAGTGGTTGTCGGGTCCAGACTGTCCAGGCGGGCAGGCGGACAGGGACCTTTGCAGGAGAGGACTAAGATCCCTCTGATCAGTTCAGTACAGAGGAAGCTCCTGCTCTGCCCTTCTAAAGCCATATAGCAGTATTCCATGTGCAGTCTTTTGTACCGTCACAGCTGCCTTCGTATTGTTTTGTTTCTTTCTGACTCAGTCACTGCGTGCTGTAATATCATAGCAGACTGTAAACTGTCTTTCAGTTCCATAGTGACTGTCATCTATCCAAAGAAATGTCTAATTCATGCTCAGTGACCTCATTTATCAAAGACGTAATTATTATTATGATGATGATTATTATTATTATTATTACTACAGAACAAAGCACAATAAGACTACATAAATGAAAAATAACATTTCCAGCAGAAACAGAATTTTCTATATAGTATTTCAAACAAATTTCATTTTATTTCAATATTAAAAGATATATGGGTAAAACTTATGTCATTGATGGACTTTTGTTGTCCTTCGAGCCTCCAGAGCTGAGACTTAGGCCTTGATCTCCCTCATTGTCTCTTCTTTCCACTCACAAATAATTTGTAAATAGTTGAGCTGAAATCTATTGATAATTATTGCCTTGTTGGATGTTAAAATATGTTCTTGACGATTTCTGTGTACAGAATATGTCCCGTCCACTCTACCACTATGGCATGTGCCTTATTTAATCTGTACATATGTGATTATGAGAGTGTATGAGTGGATCTGGATAACATTCCCCAATAAAACGACTGTGTCTCGAAGGCTTGTCTACTAATGTCAAACACTGCCATACTATTTGTGTTACTTAATCTCACAGTTCAAACAAAAAGCTCCTCGTGCTCCCTTTCCAATGTTGCATATAAATATAATTTATTATTAGTCTTAAAAATTCTTTCTTACACTTTGTACAATAACTTGACAGATGAAATGCAAGCAGTTGCGAGAAACATCATGAGTGCCAGAAACAGCTACATTCTCACTATACACAATAATAATCATGAAGCTGAAGAACAACTAGGGAATGCAAAGGCTAGTCCACTGTGAATGTAAAGATTGTTTCAAAAAGATGCAAAGTTTGCATAGACTGCTTTACAGACTGGGACAACTGCCATTAAAAAAAACAAAAAAACAACCAAGAACACCTGAATAGTCACAAGTGCGGCTGCATCAAAGGAATGTTGCATTTACAGCTATCACTAATTTTTATGCACAGAGTTAGTGTCACCATAATATCGATGGCTTCTGTCATCAATGTACAACCACAGAAGCCTGAGTTAAAATCTCCATTGTCCTCCAAAAACACAGATGAATGTTATTCAGTTCTGAACACAGGAAATGACACTTTTTGAAATGACATTTGATATTTAGATAAACCCCTTGTGTATTAAATTTAACCTCATACACTGTATGTCAATAATTTGATAAAAAGCAGTTGTATTCAGTTGCATTGGTCCTACAAAAATATACTTATTTGATTCCCTTCTCTACAATTTCTACATCTCATCTCTGCCTGGTCTCTTTCATGTAGGTGATATCTTGAACAACAAACAAATCATCAGCATCACTCATGAATTTTAGTCGGTTTGGGAAAGTAATGTTGATTGCCTTCTATTTAGAGGGATTTGGATTGGTGAAATTAGTTAAATGACCAGATTTTTAAAAAAAACAAAAGAACATGCAAAAAACCAAAAAGTAAAGAAAAAACAACCAATTCAACTTATCAAAAATATTTTAAAGACTTGCAACTAAAAAAGCACACATACTTGAAAATCAATAATTATACATAACATGAATAGAAAGTATTAATATTAGTTACGACAGCAACACTAAAACTGTAAAATGGTTACATTATTGATTTCCTTCTGTACTGTACATGTAGCTGACAGGATGAGTCATTACTGCAAGAGTCCACCAGGGGGTGCTATGATACAGTCAAACATAATGAAAGGAGAAACAAAAGTGTGAGGATACTACAAAGTATTCCCTAACAGGCAGCATAAAATACAAAAAAGATATGTATAAATAGGCTTATTATTAAATACAATGTTATCACAGAACACATACTCATCGATGGAGTTGCTATGGAGACTGATTTCTGGAGAGTGAGAGATGCTTCCTCTGATCCAAGCCGTGCTCCTTGGATCCTTTGACATCTGATAGTGTGTCAGTACTTGGCAAGGGCATCCTCCACATTTCCATACAGTCCATCCAAAGAACCGGACAGCTGACTCCAAGGAAACTAGAGCCAAAAATATCAAGTCGTTCTACCAGAGAGAGGAACAGCCAGAGAGAAATGACTAGCAGAGATTCTTGTTTACCCTCCAAGTTTTAACACCCTTTGTTGCCAATGTTTAACTGGGTCATGGCTGAGTAGACCTTGCTTTTTCTATCCTCTTACTTCTCTGAGCGTACACACACGCAGTGTCTGTGAGTGTGTACATGCATTTGTCACTGTGATGCCAAATGACTCTCCTGCTCCTGCTTTCTGGTGTCCCCCTCTCTTTTTTTTTTTTTTTTTTTTTCTATTTATGTCTTCTTCCTCCCTGGAAAGTCACACTCCCTGGTGGGCAGATGTCAGTGCTCAGTCGCTGCGGGAACAAGGCTGTCATGGCGTCCCATCTCCTCCAGTACCTGGGCAAGGCGACTGAGATTGCCATCAGGAAAATGCTGGGCTTCCCACAAATCCAGGATCACTCCCGTAGGACTGGATTTGGTGGCAAAGTAGTTAAGATACCTGAATGAAAGATCGTGATGAAACAGAGAGGGATAGGTTAGAAGAAACAGGTAAATGGTAAACACAGAGGAATGGGTTTACTCGAACTAGAAGACGGATTTTGGCTGGTGTGCTGACATGGTCTGAAAAATGATTTCAACATTTTCTAGCTCCACAATCTGTAAAGGTATATTCTAATGCAATCATTACAATGTCTTTTTCCATATTTTCATTTCTCTCTGAGGTCACTAACCTTTCTCCTCAATAAAGGAGATAACCTAGTCACAACAGGAAAGTGTTTTTATGAGCACTGATGTATCTCCCTGTACGTGTTTATGGTGTGAGAATCTATGGTCATTTTCTTTCTTTTTTTTTTTCTGACTTTCCCCTTAAAATTATGCTGATTCTTTTTTAAGGTGTCAGTCAGTTTAAACTGACTTTCATCTGGATTTCATGCTTCCTGTGGCAAAAAGATGCTGATTTTTTTTCGTTTACAGTAAGTAAAGTTCTCCTGTGACAAGGACAGCACAGAAAAAAATCTAATTCATAGAAAGTTTAGAGAAAGGTGATGAAAAAATGCAAATGAGCTGCTGATTATGCACCAGAGTCCCTTTAAGTTAGTTTGTCGCCCAGTTTGATATTTAAAATAAACACATGAATTAATGGTTTTTTATTTTTTTATTTGAAAACATTAAAATGGAAAATCCTGAGCCCAATGTGTAAACTACTTTTCTGTATGAATCAGCCTCGATGACTGTGATTGGGGTTTGGTTCAAGTCTTTCCCCTGCACTGGTTCAAGTCTTTCCCTTTCCCACCACACTCTGTCAGTGGTCTCGTCAATCTGCAGCTGCTGCCTGTGATAAGGCCTCCCCGCTGAGCTGGGACCTTATAAATGGACACACACTGTACATCCATCACACACACACACACACACAAGACTATCAAAGACACATGGGTGACGTTTTGAAAAGAGGAGCGTCACTCTATCTTTGCCTCTCTCTCTCTGTCTCAGTTCAGTTCAGCTCAATTAATCTCAATTCAACAGATGCTTATCAATAGAGTGTGAGTCAAAATCCCAAAGAACAATAACATTCAAATAAAAAGAGATTAGTTATCTACAGTTTTATTTCCCAAGCTATCTTTTTGCCTCCTTCCAATGAAAAAAATTGTTTTGCTCTTAAAATTGCACTTAAACAACTTTTTGAAGAAGAGGGAGAATGTGTGTTTTGACTAATTTCTAAAACAAGTCACTCCTATTTCCTCATTTAATCTCTTTCATTTACCCTTGTTAAAAAAATAAGAAAGCCTGATGACAGCCTGTTCCTGTGGCCAGACTGTGACCACTAAGGGCCAAAGTCTGAGTCACCGTCTCACTGCTTCTCTCTCTTGGGCTGCCCTGCTTCTCTACCCACCTGTCAAGGTTAAGTTTGTGGGCCAACATCCTCCAGTCATTGCCCCTCGTCTGCGGTGCATCCAGGCTGCCACACAACTTCTGTCGGATGGAGATGGGGATGCGGAAGGCATTGGGCCCAACCAGTGTGGTGATGTTACTGGCGGGGTCCAGCAGAGATGTGTCAATACTCTGGGAATCCTGCAGAGAGAGAGAGAGAGAGAGAGAGAGAGAGAGAGAGAGAGGTTGAGAGAAAGACACAGACCATAGCAGTGGCATTTTTTCAGGCTAGAGGAGGCATAAACATCATATAACACCATCTCACAAAACGAAGCATAATGTAGCTCAAATGGATTTATGGAACAGAAAATTTCTGTTTCTGGGTTCAATAAAAAGTGAAAATCTCCTTTAATTGCCATCCATTTATTGACGCAAGCAGCAAGAGAGATTTTCAAACCTATTGCATCTGGAGGATATAAGTGCTGGAGGTCTGGCTAGAGAAACAGGAGCACGACCCAGAGACATGAACCAAGGCCAAGCGAGGACACAGCTCTGCACTGCATGTACTGTAATTCATCTGATTACTGAGCACAAAGCCTGAGTGCTCCTCAATCCCTCAAGCTCTATTCTCCTGGCCAGATGGCCTTTGTGACTGGAGAGTGATTATTCCCCCTCTGCTCCTCTCTGCTCTGCCTTGGCATGTCATAGGCAGGGTCAAGACTCTCTGTCTTCCACCCTTCTATTTTTTGGGAACATTGTAGAAGGAGGGAAGAGGACATGGGAGAGACGGGGAATTCACACAAGTATCTCTCACAACTCAGAGACAATGAGCGCAAAGTGGTGGCAGAAATGCATTAACTCTGGATGCAAATTTCAGGTGACGAGGGAAGATTTTTGTGATGCATTGCTGGTATCTAAACAAGGAGAATCGTTCTTTTCAGCTGTTAAATAAATTAAATGGAAGACTTAAGTATCAGACCCTACCTCTGACAGTGTAGTGTCCAGCTGAAAAATCTGTCCTTCTCCCTCCACTTGGCGCACACATATCTTACAGGCCAGGTCCACTGTGCTGGCAGAGAACCGCTCCAGGGTAAAGCAACAGTGGAGGTTCCTCTGTGAACCGCTCCACACTTGCTGAAAGGAAAGCTCCTGCAATAATGCGAAAAAGGTAGAGGAAGTTACTTAACCGTCGGACAGTGTGTGTTACTGTTTAAGACCTGTTTCTGAAAGAGTAGATGACCATTTTACCTGGTATTTGGCGAGTAGTTTGCTCTTCCACAACGTGTGGGGGACATCGTGGATGGAAAGTCTCAGGTTGTGGGTGCTGTCTTTAAAGCTGAGAGTCTTTGGTTCATCCAACAACTTCCCACCCATCTGCTTCTCCATCTGCAGGACTTCCTGCATACACAAACATACACTTGATTGGTATATGAAAAAATGCTGGCCGACCTCAATACAGGTTTGACTTTTCTACTTTTGTGCTGCTATAAACTAGTGTTGTACCCTGTCTGTTACAGCGGTTTCTTGCAAATACTCAAATGGAAATTTACAAATGAAATATTATTTTTACAGCATATTCAACACTTTCCCTCAAGGCTTTATGAACCTGAATCTGGACCGGCTATCTGAAAACAGCTTCAATGTCCTTGTTGCAGGATCACTATCACGTCTCATTACCCATTCCCAAACTTAATAACCGTGTTCAATATCCCTACTCAGTATTATAATCCCTCCTTATCTTTCCTCCATGTAGGTAGATGGAGGTATTAAACAGAATTGAGGCGGGGAGACAACAGTGGAGTACAGGGATAAATTTGGCTTATTTTGTGTTGGCGCAGCAACTACATCTTTCTTGCAGGAGCAGTGACGCTATTCAAATGCAAGCGCTTGCCTCCCCTTATTGTGACACACCAACACAAAGATTTCTCATTCTACCTCCCACACCTCATCTGCTTGTTATGCCTACACACGTACATGAACAATTCAGTCAGAATGACAAACTCACGAACACATTTAACTTCTGCTACATAACCTTTTGCAAACATAGGGGGAATACACACATTGCAACACGCTGCATATTTACCTTGAGCGCGTCCTGTGTGTCGTCCAGGCAGTAGACTCTAATGTGATACTCCATGGCAGGGCAGGTGACAGGGCCGAAGATGGCTAGTTTGAGGCGCTTGGTGGTGGCAGCACTGAGAGACTGGCCCACGAGGCAGTAGGTGCCCAGCGTCTCTGTCAGGATGTGGCAGGCCTCGTCATCCATTTGGATGTAGCATGGCGTGGTGAAATTTTCTTCCCCTACCACTACTACATCCTACAGTGCGTATGGAAAGAAAGAAAAAGTGTGGGAGATGATAAGCTAAAAGAGCCAGAAACAGTCAAGGGCTTTGTCATAATTTTTTTACACTGTGATGCAGTGATTGCATTTGGCAAAATACCATTAGAAAGTGGAAAAAGATCAAAACAAAAGAGGACATTATTAATATAATTTCTAAATACACCAAATCTGTCATGCTGGTTCTGCCCCCCCTAAGTGTCTATGTATGTTTTCATTTGTTGGTAGGTAAGGCCAAAGTATAACTGTTAATCTCTGAGATTTAAAATGAAATCTGAGTTCACTGTTACCTTCTGTGTCTCCAGAGCACAAATCAAACTTATATGATAACTTCTACATCTAATTTAATGCTTTTTCGTTCCTAGAATTGGGACTATTCCATCTATTTGCAGTTTTACTTTTTGAGTCATTTGCACAATAATTTGAACATCTCCTTCTATCTCCTTCCCTAATTTAAATGTTTTGAAAATGAGCAGAATGTACGTTTATTCAAATTCTTTCTTGTTGACAAAATTGATCTTGTGACTTTGTGTATGTAAAAACAGTGTTCTTACAAACCTTATCTTGTCAGAATTGTAATTATTAAATACAATAGAATCCTTGACATAACTTCGTGTCAAATGGGAATGTAATCGCTAATTCAGAAGCAGATGTATGATGAATAACAGGTTTATCTAGTTTCATGTTTAGTTCTTTCAAATCAGTTTAATCGGAAGTAAACTGAATTTAAACTTCATTTTAAGAGGGACAGTATGATCAAGGTCATGGCTTTTTCACATAATCTGTGTCCTTACTACACTGTCCTAATTACACTCAGTATGTGTGTATTACTAATGTCTGACACTCTGCCATTGTGTATGTGAGGTAATGGAAGAGTGAGTATCAAGACCATTGGCTGTTGACCCCTGTAAAAGCGCTAATGCCAGGACATATTTCTCTTTCATTAAAACTGTCTGGTCTCTGTCTCTCTCTATCTTTCACCCTCTCTGGATCTCTCTTGATCTTGCTTTCTCTTTCTCTCTTGCTCTGTGTCTTTCTCTCTCTAATCCAAACACTCCTGTGAGCATCACATTGGCATTAATTCAGCCTATTATGAGAGACAGAAGAGGAATTACAGTATTTTATTGTGAGTGAGGCCGTTTAACAGTAGTATTATGGCTGATCATTAGACTCCTTAACTGCTCCTGGGAGATGGTACTAGGGCTCCTTATTGGGGGATAATTAGAACACACAGTGGAAAAATGGGCTTTTGCTTCATACATATGTGTGCAGCCACAAACAATCAAACACACACACACACACACACACACACACACACACACACACACACACACACACACACACACACAGCATAATTTATTCACAAATTTCTGACTGCAGTTATCAGCTGAGATTTTTTTATGGAGGCACAGGAGGATAAATCTTTCGAGTTATTGAAGCAGAAAGTCTCACATGTTCCTCATTATATGACCTCCTGTCTTCATCATCATCCCAACAGCATGTTTCCTCGATGACACTGTGCGTGCATTTGTGTGTATATGTGCACGCTTCGATGGGGGAGGGGTGAGGCATTGTGGATGCCAATGGAACTGATTATTTTCACTGGATGGTGAAGACTATATAGAAATACACACATAATATCTGTGAATTACTTCAGAGGAGCTCATCTCTCCTGTTTCTACTGCAGTGATGAATACACATTTTGACAGCGCATGTCACATAAAACAATATTTCACACATGCAGCATGAAAACTGGCCTCAGCGGGAAGAGAAGCTCATATAAAGGAAGCTGCTGTCCTTGGATATTACCATCTGCATTTCTGACAGGCCACAGATGTAATCAATAGTTATTTCTTCCTTAAAAATACTTAGTTTACACTGAGCTTTATTGGCTGCCCCCAAGTAATTCATCAATGTCACAAAGGCATGCGGGGCCTGTCTGGCAGTTTTTTTCTGCAACATAAGTCATATCATCACATCAGCAGTAGAGATGGTGGAAGAACTTCCTGAAAACGATATTATTCAAGCCACTATTCAATGACAAGCAGACTCAGGTCCATATAGTGGATATAGGCTGTTACTAAGTAGTTGGATTTTCAATATGTGATTGGCATATACCCCTGCATAGACTCCAACTATTGCATTTTCCCAGATATCCTCCCTGAGTGGTGCCCTCTTTTAATTTACATCTTATTAATTTAGGCCATAAACCTATATAGACAAAATCAAAATTCTTAAAAGAAAGAAACGTTGTGTTTTGTATTATCTCTCTACTGCTTTTCATTCTGCTTGCCTTGCTAGGCCCTGCTGCTACAGAAATGCTCATGGTACATTTTTTACATTTTGAGCACCTTTCCCTTTAAAAAGGCTTCAGCAAATTCCCACCCGTAAGTATTCATTAAAACCCCCATTGAAGGAAAACTTCCCCAGAAAATACTCTCTTCACAGAGAAGAAGAAGTTGCTAATAACTGCCTACAACAAGGTTTCTCGTGTTTTTCTCCGAGGTGTGCTCGGAGAAAATAGAGATAGAGATTTTTGGAGAAAGAGATGACAACCGGACCACTTCTAACAAGTTTAAAGCAGTTTTTATGATGAGGGTGGACACATAGTTTATCTCTAAATGATCTCCTCTGGGTAATTGGACTGTGTCTGTGTGTGTTTCTGTGTGTGTCTGTGTGTGTGTGCATGTGGCAAGAGAAAGGGAGAAAGAAAAGGAGAGAGGGGATAGACAGAAAACATTTACACTGCCCTCAGTAACCCAACTTATCATCATCAGCACTGTTAATGATGGAGCCTACAGGCACAGGACTTCCAAACACACACACACACACACACACACACACACACACACACACACACACACACACACACACACACACACACACACACACACACACACACACACACACACACACACAAACAAAAACAGGCATTCATAAAGGCACAAGAGAACAATATGGGGAAAAAACAGTCCCAGCCCTTTCTCTGCGATCAGAGATTTACTATTTCATCACCTGGTTGCAACAGGGGTTTCCTCTGACTGCCTAGCTGCACAAACAAAGCAGGGGAAGTTGATCTCTTTCACCTCCTCCTTGCTATGTATTGTTCCACACCATTTCATCATTTTGTTTGCGACAGTACCTTTCCCCTTTGCTAAAAATGTTGAGTAGAATTTTCCACCAAGCAGATGCCGTGTGGATTGTTTAATAGATAAATCAATCTTATTTTAGGTAACGAAACATAATTTAAATACTTCACATGACTGTCAAAAGTTCAGACATTAGAGACTTCTGCACAGTTTTCATTGTGCTTCCCACATCTCACCTCCCACTGGTTCTGCTGTGACTGGCTCTTGAGCTGGATCAGCCAATCCTGTTGGCCGTCACACACGGCGCAGTGGTGCATGGTGATGATGACGGGCCGAGTCAACAGGGCCCCGGGGGGTCCACAGCTCACCACAGGGCTCAGGACTGTTTGGCCGTCTTCCACTGAGGGCCTGGAGGTGCACAGAGAATAACACACTTACACATACACACACACACACAAATGCTGTTTAGTGATGATGTGACAGCAGTCTCGTTGAATGTGTGACATGGCAGAGCTGACAGGGGTAAACATAGGCCTGGGGTGTCGATGTGGCAGGCGGTGCTGCGTACCTCATGTTGTCCTTCCTCTGAACCGTCACATACATCTCATACACCCTGCCCTGAGGAATGGCCCCTGCTGGAATTAACAGACTAACCCCTGGGGAGCACAAAAACGGAAAGACACACAGACAAACAGGCATTTATAAGAGTTGGGAGTTGTCAGGTAGACCAGAGGAGTCATTATAGCTATTTGTACTGTCAGTGCCTCTCATGATTCTGTTTAATAGTTTGTTTGTTTTTTAATCAATTGCTTAAGCCAGTGAGAGCATAGAGAGAGAGAGATCAGGCCAAGATAAAACAACAATCTCTTAATATTTGTAGCACATACTGGCCGATGTTTACATGGTGAATCTCAGCTATTAACCAACTAAGATATCCAGTATAAATGGAATGTAGGTCCTTAATGGTGTACTGTTCCGTGGTTTTATTTGTAATGGGCATAACTTAACATAGTGCTCCAGTGAAAAGTGATAATTATTTTTCTTGGAGAAGTATAGTAATAATCTCAGCTCCCCTCAGTCCCATATACAAAAACTATGGCACTTTACTGCCTTTTCCTATGGCATCTCGAAATGATGTGACATTTCATTTCTAAAATCAATGATCTCTCTACTCGTCATAGCATTCTCATATTGCTGCAGACAGCATGATTTACATTTTTTCATCTCAGATTGATTTGATATGATGTCCTTTCCGATGTATTTTTAGGACCCCCCCCCCCACACACACACACAAACACACAAAGGAACATTCATTCCCTCACGCATACACAGGAGGGGGTTTCTCAGATAGCTCATACATTTCCGTTGTCCTTGTACTGAAGTTTTCAAAAGGTGGCAGGCAGCTTCTCTTGCTAGCTAGCCAGCAAGGCAATCACAACTCTGTCACCACGACGTCTCGTACATTGCCACTCTCCCGCACAGCGCAGCTTCAAAGAGATCGGAAATGCATTTTAAGATGCAAAATACCACACTGACAGTGCCACAAAATATTTCATTACCCACACACACAGACACACACACACACACGCACACACGCACGCACGCATGCACGCACACACACACACACACACACAGATCAAATATCAAATATGCTCTTTCCTCTCCCTCTGCCTATGTAACATGATGAGGTGGCTGAGCACAACCAGCAGCTGAGAACATTTTACAGGAATCAAAAGGAAAAAAGAAAAACTTAAGAAACTTAAGAAGTCAGTATATCCTTTAATGTTGCTGCTAGTTTGTCTGAGCCTGTCAACATGCATCTGTGGCATGTTACAAGCAGCCCGCACGGTTTTGAAGTGAGGACAGCATAGCTAATGTAAGCTGACTGAAACAGTACACCTCTCCTTCAGTACTTGCAGTGCACAAACCTTAGGTACCCATCAACTCTTGTCATACTGTGTGGGGTCAATACGCTGATAGGTTACATATGGTTTAGCATATTATTTCAAAGTCATGTCTGTGTGTGTAAAGGTTATCCTGGTAGAGACGGTAAGGTATAAGAGAGGCAGCTCAAATCTCATACTGTACATGCAGACCACAATTTATGGTGTACACATACAGTATTGGATTTTATTTCATATACTAAATACTACTACTTCTGGCACATTTCACCATGTATGTTGATAAATGTGATGCTGTTGATGATTGTAGCTGCTATTGTACATGTTTGTTTGACATTTGATACCTTAAAGGTGTCCTTCAGTTTTTTTTTGCAAAACTCTTTATAACTGAGCTGTAATATGCCCATATTTCCACAATTTACTGCCAAATGGAGTAAGTAACTTTAAAATGTAACTGTCTTAGTTTAAAGTAACTTTCTTTCTATGTAAAAAACTTGACACTAAAGGCCAACAAATCACTTTATATATGTTTTGCATTAAAGTGGATTTTCCCTATAAAGGTCCCATGAAATCATATCATTACTTCCTTAATGAGATCTATTTCCTGCTGTAACAGTGAGGGGGTCAATCTTTAATCAATGTATCGACATTTTGGGAAATATGATTATTTGCTTTCTTGCAGAATTGATGAGAAGATTGATACCAGTGTCATGTCTGTCTGCTAAATATGAAGCTACAGCCACCTAGTTTACCTTAGCAAGAGTGAAAACGGGGAAAACAGGTAGATTGGGTTTGCTCAGCTCCGTAGGTAACAACATCCACCTACAAGCACCTCTAAAGCTCACTCATTAACATATTATATCTTGTTTGTTTAATTTGTATAAAAACCAAAGTGTAAAAATGAAAAGTTGCAGTTTTATGGGGGTGTTATGTGTTGGACAATTTCTTGTCCACTGACTTCTTGGAGTCTTGTTGTCACTGTGAGATTGCCAGGAAACCAGCAGAGACACCAGAAAGTTACTGCACCCAGCCCAGAAATAGTCTGGAGTTTCCAGTTCCCATTTCATGGGATCTTTAAGGGTAACATTTTGGTGAAGAACATCATTATCACAAGCCTATTATGAATGAATGAAGAGTGGCCCCTTTGGAGCACATGGGAAAATCCGATGGACTGTATCCTCTCCATGTCAAACTATATTGTGGAGAGGATTTTATCCTTTCAGTATGCGTACATGTGCGTGCACGCACACACACACACACACACACACACACACACACACACACACACACACACACACACACACACACACACACACACACACACACACACACACGCGTTCTTACATGTAAATGCACACAACCAGCGGTAAAATTGCTAAATGCCGATGTGAGGAAGAGCCACTAGCTGTCTGAAACAGGCAAAAGACAGCTAATGAGTTTTTCGATGAACTCGATGAAGAATTTGCTGGAAATAGCAGATCCCTCTTTCATGAATCAGAAATAATTTATTCCTTTGTTAGATTATGTTTATCTCTGCATATTTTGAAATATGCAACCTGGTTGCCTGGTTAAAAATATAAATATGCACTGAATCACAAATTAAAACACAAATCAAATGTGAAAATACTTCTTCTCACTGTCTAGTACAGTACCTGAGTTTGGCACAATGAGGTGCCCCCCCTGGGAGCTGAAGGAGCCCAGAGCGGTGCAGGATGGATCCCTGGTGCGGAGCAACGTCTGGGTCTGTGTGCGACGACCCATCGTACTGTCACTGTTGTCCAGGAGGCAGTGCGGCAGCTTAGGTGACAGTTTAGAGGAAAATTCCCCTCCCAGGTCATCCTGTGGAGTCACTAAGCCTGAGGAGTTGTACACCTTAATCTTCAGGTTGGGAAGAGGGTCCAGCAGAGGAGAATTGGTCATGGGGATTTTGTCAGCCACATCATGGAGGGCGTAGACTGGGCCGCGGTACATGGCGGCCGCTGAGGTCAGGTCGGGGGGTGCCGTTAGAAGATCAGCTGGAAAAGAAAAGGAATGTACATCAATCAAGCAGAGTAAATGTCTAAAGAGAAGAATTGTGGTCATTATATATTCTGTCCAACCGTGAATGTGGAGAACTGGTAACTTGAATCCAGAATAACCATGAGGAAATGAAGTGTTGGCAGCAATCAGTAAGACTGATGCCTGGCTTTACTCATTTGTTTTTCACTCATTAGGGAAGTCCACTTCACCACCAAGAAACATTACTCAGTCAGAGAAGTTAGAGGCGCAGCTGTGATTCATCAGTAACAGATGGCATCACTAACACTCCGTTTACCCGGTAGGTACAAGGATGAATGTTCAATAGCTGGGCTGCGTGGGTGGAGTGAGGGCAGTGGGAGCTCTGTCGTCCAGCTTCTCCACTACCACCAAGTCCTCTCTGTTTTCCAACAACACCAAGTTTTTAAATGATACAGATGTTTATGAAAGTCAGGAAAGTTGTTCAAAGATAAGAGATGGCCAGAATAATGAGTTATTATCTTAACCCTCATTGTTAGCAGTAGAGCAATAGATATAGTAGTGTTGGTAGTAGTAACGTTCGTATTATCATTAATCATTACTGTAAGTACTGTAGCATAGGTGTGGCAACAACTTGCATAACTATTATGCATTCAGAGATATGAAAAGATATATTCTTTGCATCAATGACCATGACCACCTTCTTTACACAAAATGGGGTTTGATGTGTTTTCAGATCCTGTCTTCAGTCATCTGGTTCTGGCATCTACTGATTCGGATAGCCGGAGGCTAACATCAATGTAATGATTAAATATACTTGTAAAGATAGCCTAAATATTATATAAAAGATTCTTAAACCTGTTTAATCAAAGGGATATCTGAAGCACTTAAGTATTACATACTTTTGGATTAGCAGATATCTTTGATGTCAGTGAATCTCACACGAACAATAACAGAAAGAACACATTTAGCAAAGATTCTGGCTCTAAATACTAATTGAGCATTCATATTAATTGCATTAGTTATGGTAAAGGTCCTTCTGAATTTTACAGTATTTTAAAATCTTACTCTTCAGCCTTTGCTACCTCTTGTTTTGTTTTTTTTTCAGTTTTCCTTTTTCCTGTTTCCCAAACCCCATTTACAACACAATTACTGTGGTCTGTTTGTTTCCCTGTTGTCTTTTTGCCCAGCCACATGCCACCTGTCCTCATCCCTGCGGTCTTACTTTTAAGCCCTGCGTCACCAGCCCAAATCTAATTACAGTCTAATATGTGAGATATGGAATGGTCTTATTATGCCTTACTGATGGGGCATAGTTTGGCCTCCCATCACAACGACAAGCATTTTAATAGTCTCATCACCTTGACTGCACAAACATGTTGTCTGTGTTTCTCTAACAAACTCCCAGCTCATTTACAGTCAAAAGGGCACATTTACATTCATATCATCACTAACACACATGTGCTGCCAGAGCACCTGAGTCAAACATATCTCACCCGGTTAATGCTATAGGTCGCTGCTGCAAGTAATCCCCAATGCCTGACACTATAGGTGCATGATCTAGGGCTGAGTATTCAACCTCAATACTGTTTTTGGTACAGACAGAAATGTTTTTGTAGCACCGAATATTAAACTGTCAGGATCGAATGCCTGGTCAGATTTGTAGTCTTGTTTACTTATGCACTAATCAGATATTTACTGATATAAATCATAACTTTAGCCATTTCTGAATATTTCATTTAGGCAATTTTGTTGTACAGCTGCTTGAGATAACATTTAACAAATTAAGTTGTTTTACTTTAATGTGTGAGTTTTGCTTTTGTTCTTCAATATACAAAAGAAGTTTGTGGGTTTTTTTAAAATGAGATATAGAAAAAAAAAAAGAAACATATTAGTATCTGTAGCTTACTGAAACTCAAATCTGAAAATATCAGTGTCATCTGGTGTTCGCTAGCTCACTCACAGGGGATGTAAAAGACACTCAAACCGGTACAATCAGGCAAACACATACACACAAAACCCAACACATATATCTCTCCTGTGCCACACCTTTGCGAGCGGTCTTGATGCTGACTGGCTGGAAGCCACCGTTGAGGGCAGAGGAATCAATGATGTCAGAGTCGAAGTCCCGGTGGTTCTTCCTGTATATGAAGAGCGCCACGACGACAGAGATAACCAGGCACATGATCACCGCGATGACAATACCCACATACAGAGCTACATCATCTGTACTGGGGGCCGCTGGAGAAGCAGGCAGGGTGTATGTGGAGAGAGACAAAACACAGAGAGAAAAGTAGTCTTTTAAGATCTCATAAGTTCATATCAAAAGCGTTAAGCTTTCCTTCTCAATATGCAGGAGTTGTGATGAAGTCAGATGACTAATATCCTGGTTTAAGATTGTGCCGGATATTAATAACCATGTACTGGCAAATAAATGGTAACAGTATATCTCTCTCTCTTTTTTTTTTTTCATTGTAATTAGTGCTGACCTGTTTTGGCAATCAGTCTGGGTGTTGATGGAATAACATGACGTTTTTAATTGTCAAAAGTGAAAAGGGATAAAGATGCATGTACTGTGTTTAGTTTGACAAACAACACTGGGTATTTTTCACCTTTAGGCTTTGCCACTTAACATTCAATTTTCAAGGATTTTATTAATAAAGGGCAGACATACACCTCTTATTCACAAGAAATCTGCCAAACATATACAAGAGACATAACTTGTGTGTCCATGTTTGTGACTCACAAACTATTTTTTGTAATAAGCTATATTATGTTGCATGTGTGAGTGCCATGCATCATAAAGATAACATTAAACGACAAAAAATAATGATGACGAACTCTGTGCGCAATGGTGCAATTAATAAGGAAGGCTGGGCCAGTGCAACCCAATGACACAATGTCCTAACAAGCAGGCTCAGAAGTGAGATCAAAAGTTCTGAAGACAGATATATAGATGTTTTCATCTTCAAATTACCGTGCTCTGTGTTGGAGTTCAGAGTCTGTCTCTGTCTTTGTTCTTACACACTGCAGATAAGATCTAGACATAGCTTGCATTTCTCAAATTGTCTTTCATCTCTTTCTCCCTCCCAGAGTTTTTCTGTCCACTTTCCAGCTGGAGAAACCCTGTGTGATTACTAGACCTGGCATGGATATAGTGGCTGTTAGAAATACAGACTCAGGCAGGCACTCATTACAGATCAGACCTTTTAATGGATGCCTACTGACAGCCTGAACTTTCTGTGGTGTTTGGTAAAAAATGTCCTTCACTGTTGACAAATGGGGAGAAACTCTTCTTTAGAGGGCATGTGTGAGCCTGTATGTCTGCAATGTTCGAGGCATGAATACACGCTGTACTGGTCAGGGACTTGTACAAAACGCTAAAGACCAAAGCCTATAAGAGAACAATTGTATTTTGATACGGGAATATCACCGTTTTTGAGATAATTTGAGTATGCAAATGGCACCGAATCTACACCAGTAGATGGCAGCATCAGACATAAATCCATACACAGCACTTAAAGGACATGCATAATGGCCGAGCATTTGTGTAAATTAGCCTTGTGTGTCTCAGGGATACAGATGGCACTCAATCTGTTTCTTGCGGTCTCTTGCGCGAAGGAGGTTAAAGGCGTAGAGGAAGAAAAGCAAGAGAAGAATGCTGCTGTAACGACTGGAAGACATACATTGTGTAATTTTTAATCACACACTGATACAGTAAGTGCATAGTTTCTTTTCCTCTAGGTATGACTTGATTTTCCATATCAATAGGTTTTTAAATATGATTAAACAAGTACATTATTCAACACTTAATCTGTTTAAAATCCATTATATTTCATGCTTTTAGAGAATCTCTACTGAACTTCAATTGGGTATGACCTTCACTGGGGTATTCCTTACAATGACAGTATAAATATAGTGATTTAAAAAAAATAGTTTCTTTGATTTAACTGTACTGAATGGCCACAGTTAAAGAGGCAGGGGGTTTAATACTGTAGTCATTTAAAAGACTTTATTTCCCTCAGTCCCCTGGAAGGACATGTGTGGCCTGGTGCTCTCTTTTTAGCCTTAACAGAGACATCACATTAAGGAGGAGTGTCAAAATACATCCTCATATATGTTAGGCCTCTAATCCCTCCCCTGGCACAGACACGAACAGAAAACAGAGCAGGGATCCACTGATGAAAGTCTGAAAATGTAATTTCACTGTGCTCCCTCTGCCAAGCCTCCCTGCCGTTATTTAACATATATCCCCTCTGTCGAACAATCTTCCATCCACGCTTTGATGATAACGGCAGCAACCTGCTAAGTGTACGCATTAAAATGTATCACTTAGATTAATACATCCCTTTGAACATGAGACATTGTCGGAAAGGGAAAAGTACAAGGAATGGAAATGAAAGGGATTAGTGAACACTCCATTCTCTGTGAGAATGCTGAGATTTACAGAGGGAGGGGGAGATACAAAGAGACCAGACTCAGTGCCTGAGCTGGCAGTGAGGCGAAGTGTCAGGATGAAGTTCATGAGGAGCAACAGGGTAAAGGGCAGTGTCAGCTATGGGTTACAGAACAGTAACATGGCTGTGAACAGGCAGCCAGATTGCAGAGACACATTATGAGAAAGGACAGAGCAGAAATCTAAAAAGGAGATGCCCTGATGTGGTCATCTGTGAGTGAAAAGAAAGGGAAAAAAAACAATGTAACATGAATGTACAGGAAAGAACAATTGCAAACATGTATTTTCATTGTTATGAATGTTATTTGCTTTATCTTTTTAGTGCAAAAAACATGAAATGTTACTGTTTAAAAAAAAGAAAAGTTTTCTAATGATTTGTCTGAGACTGAGTGACTGCAAATTCCCTGTGCACTGAACCTGCCAATGAAGTCTTTGCTAAAAAAAAAAAGATTAGAGACAAAGTCAGACATGAGAATCAATGTAGAAACTATGCCGAAAAAAAATAAATGATTAAAAAAAAACAATAACTCACATGAATTTCCCACATCACTCTTGTCTTTAGCCTCAAAGGACTTCTGATATAAGGAACCTTGAAGAGAGGAAAGGATTGTGGATGGGAGAGAGTAGGGGATGTAAGGAGGGGGGATGGAGGGGGCAAGATGGCGGGAGAGGGATGATGAAAATCAAATTTAAGCCAACAGAAAAACAAACTCAACAAATGAGACAGCAACAAACTCATGAGTAGGAGTGATGACATAGGGAAGCGATCTTTCTTGATTTGGCCCCTCCTCTCCAGATCCGTGTATGGAGATGGATGAGAAGAGCAGGGGGAACATGGAGGTTCTGTAAGGGAGTGGCGTGATCCATCAAAGGGGCTTAGTGCCTTAGCAGCAGCAGGACTAATGCTGGCAGGTGAAGGGAATGGAGGCGCTGATAAAGTGTGGGCTCCAACAGAGTCAATAGAACCTACAGCCTTGCATCTGTCACTGGAAGGTGGGTTGGAGAGGGTGGTGCATGAGATAAAAGGAATGATTATGTTAGGATAGCAGGGAAAGAAAAAAAGGTGAAGGACAGAGACTTGGAGAAAATCTTCAGCACAGATGGTTTCTGGCCCCAACCTGGGCTTTTGTTGGCTTTCTTGTGGCCAGGGAAGTGGAAAGCAGGCTACAGTGGCAGCCAGGGATAGCGCACTAGTACACATAATTTTCAGTCTTGCCAGGACATCCATAAACAACTATACAAACAATGAAGTCCTTATTGGAGAGGGAGAGAGCCACAGGCAGACAAGTGGACTGACAGGAAAATCAATGTCTTGATAGATGGGGCTGGCGTGTACATGTAATCAGGCAACGGGGAGGTCGGGCTGGAGCAGGGGGAGGTTACTGTCAGGGTCAGTCTAACTGATGGCCCATTTGAACCCATCCCTTAGAGTTTCTGTTCATCCTGACTGAGTCTACAGTATAGCAGGGCAAAAGCATTCTTCAGTGGGTGGGCTCCAAAGGAAACTTCACAGAAAGACAGACAAAAATTATTCCTTACTGACAACACAGAGCTGGGGAGGAAAGGGGACACATACAGGAAATCGCTGTCTGTGTTTCAGTTATTACTTCTTTGAATATGGCAGATATCCAACCTTAGGGAAATATACTGTCGTCTGGCAAAACTAATGTCATCATTTGAATAGCTAAAGGTTAATTTTTGCATCGACTACTTCTTGGTGGTGAATCTTTATAACCTAAATTGATTTTATTTATTCACTTTTAATCACATCTTCTCAACCATTTGTAAATATAAAGAAAATAACTTCATGTTCTTGGAAGGCTGAGGTGAACCCGTGAGTCACGATTTTCCGGTCTCTGTTGTTTGTTAGCAATAAAGCATTTGCCCTTGCTGGAGTGTGCGCTCCCCTTTCTCTGGATCAATATGTCAAGAAAATGTCATGTCTGAGAGCAGTCTTATCAAAGGCTTGAAAAACAACATCAGAATCAAGGAAGACAGACCACAGAGGGAGTGAAAAACAGAGATTTAGACAGGTGAGCGTCAGTGAACTGTGAAAACTACACTCATGTTAGAGTTGGGAAGTTCTATCTGAACAGGCAAAGTGCAACCTCTCCCGATCAATCTGTACATACTTAACTTTGTTAAATCCGACCCCAGCTGTCTAAATGCTATAAACAAGATGCAAAGTAAATTATAACACAACTCTTTCCTTTTTGACTCGGGTCAGCTGAGTTTTTACAGTGCACTGCAATGCAGGAGCACCAAGAGTTCTATTTCCAGCTCCGGTCATATCAAATTCCTTTGCAGGATTTCTGTGATGGATTGCAATTGAAATGATTTAAATAAATTCAAACAACAGAAAATACGATCAGGCTGCAATGGAATCCACAGACAAGTGCTCAGATCCCAGCACTGCACTGGAGGGAGCAGATCAACGGTCCAAGGTGAGTTCAGATTGCACACAACTTCCATTTCCAATCATATTTGCCATAATGTGAGCTTTTAGATAATGGGCCATTCTCCTAAATGCTAGTGGAAATGGTCATTAGCATTGACATAAGTGGCTTCATCCTCTTAGCTTCCAAAAAAAATCAATACCTGAAATGATCCTAAATCTATATCATTATGGCTTTATATTCTCTGCATACTGGCCATCAATCTACCAACAACTAATGCCTCTGTGATAGGCTGAGTTACAGAGGGCGTGCAGTGGGACAGGGAAATGCGGGGTGAACATATGTTGTACCGCAGAGGGAAATAAAATAAGATGAATAAGACGAAGAAGAGTATGTCCTCTCGTAGATTGCTCCTTGATGCGTCTATACACTATAGATATATGACCTTGGCTATAATATCAGCTCATGCATTCCTCTGAAGCTAAGGTTAAATGAAATCACTGTACACTGAAGTCATAGTTCCCGGTCAATCCTCAGTACATATGGACGTACAGTACAGTATGTACTTACTTTGTACAGAGACACGCAGATCCTTCAGCCAGCGGCATCTGAAGATGCATATTGACCGCCAATGGGATGTCAAACGTAACCTATAGTACATCATGTCAGCATTATTCTGCAGGTAGCAGTTTACAACCCCATAGTGCAGCAAAAGCTCAGATCAGCTGCACACAGTGACAGCCAGCTATATCAAATTCTAGACATCCAGCAGCCGAGCCTCTGTTATATTATTAGTGTCACAATCACCATCTGTAGTGGGTTATACATACGATGGAGGCATCTGTGACAATGTGTGGGTCTAACACCTTCAAAGATGTTTATTGTAGAAACATTTTATTAAACAAGAAACAGAGTTTAACTCAGTTACTGTGCAGTCTTTCTATCTCTTTCTCTTCCTCTTTCTCTTGTTATTTACACACCTTGTGTCTGTAATAACAAGAATAAAAAGACAGACTTAGTAGATGAAGATCGGTTTATCAAAAACTTTACCCTGTTTCTTCTTAACGCTGCAGTGAACACACGCACATGCAAGCACCAGAGCAACTGCAGCATGATTCCAATCTGTGAATGTAGTATAAGGGAGAGGGCGCAGGACTGTTTGCCCAACTGAACTGCGTGGCTGTTTTTAACTCGATGGAAGAAAGAGAAGCAGAAACCAATTCCCTGCCTGCAGAAAAATATCAGGCTGCATCACAAACTGGCTTTAGCCTAAGTGTTTTAGCAGCAAAACAATAAAACCGATAGCAAAATTGTGACTTATGAGTAGGAAATGCTGGTGCATCCTGGAGGCTTTGTGCACTTTGAAATCATTGAAATAGTAAATGATTATGTAAAATACTTGCTCACTTTCCAACACATGTAATTGTGAGCTCAGGAAAAGGAGCAAGTCTACACTTGTTCCACTGTGTGGCTTCATGTTTCCTCTCATTTTACCTAAGGAATCCAGAGTTTTTAAATTAAGGTTATAATCAGAGAAGCTTGGTAGCTGTGACCCCCTTATGTAATTACAATATAATCACTTATTATTATTTTAAATATAACTCCCAAATGCTTAGCTTGTGACAAGGATAATTACTTAGAGTGCTTCCCCATGTGGCCAAGTCTTTTTTTTTTTTTTTAAAACATATGCTTATATTTTCAGCAGAGCTGACACAGGAAAAGATGTGCAGTGGTTTCTGCTTTTACGTCACTTTATCCAACAATTTTTGTCTATCATGAATGTGCAAACAAAGAGAAACAGATCGAGTCCAGGAGAGAGAAAGGCGTTTTAGCAAGTCTTATTGTTTATGTATGAGGGAAGCGAAACAGAAAGACTGAGACAAGGTGAGAGTGTTATGTGGGGATGTGAAACACAGCGTGTTGATGAAAGAGCAGAGTGAAACTCATGGTCAAAGGGTAAAGAAATTTCTTTTGGTTGGCAGGTCAGAGAGAGTAGCAGAGGATTAGTCGGGTACTCACTCTGCATGCACAGCCCATCCGTGCAGTTCTTGGACTGGAGTACCATGCCCTCACAGTCCTTTCCCCCGTTTTTGGGTGCTGGGGCGTTGCATTCTCTCCTCCTCCAGTGGGTGCACTCTGTCCCACAGGTGGACCACTTACTCCACTCTGTCCACAGGCCATCCACTACCATACAACAAACAGGACAGATGAGAGTAGAGTGAATGAAATGGCAAATGAGGAGATGAAGACAAACGAGTGCATGAGTGGGTGAGTGTGATTGAGAGAGCAGGAGATATGTGGGGGAGAGACACACAGGTAAGGGTGGAGGCACAAACAGAGTGAACTATGCAAACACAGAACTAGATCATATTTTTTCTAATTAGTTTTTGTGCACCTAAACCCTTTCTTCCCACTAATAAGTGGGCGTATTGTAATTTTATGCCATACCTGGGCAGAGAGGATTACACGCCAGCTTCTGGATGCCTTGCCCTTCACAGATGGCACCGCCGTTGAGTGGTGCCGGATTGGTACAGCTGCGTGTGCGTTTCTGGTAACCACGACCACAGCGACTGTTACATACTGACCACTCTGTCCATGTCGACCATCCACCGTTCACTGGAATACATTGTAATAAAACATGTTAAAATATAACCGGTAATTTATATTGCACTTTTCAAAAACAAGTTACAAAGTGCTTTACAAAAGGACATAAAGCCAATAGAAAACATAGATTGGGGCTGAATGAAATACATAAAAATAAGATGACATTTAACAAATGAGATTAAAAATAAAAATGCAGCAAAAGCCCAGACAGATACAGAATAAAAACAATACATTTGGATTTGAATCAGGTTGTCTTTAGTGAGCTCTTTCGGTAAATCATTAACTGGGATCCCTTGAGACTTGGATACCTCAATTTAAAGTCATTTGCCCATTATAAAATGTGTGGATACTGTAGAGTTTTTGCATTTTGACCCTGAAATATCAGGTCGTTACTTTGCCATGCAGCCAGACAGTAAATTCTGGTCAGATTGCTGCATTTTCCATCCACTGATTCCTCCTAATGCCTCTCTTCCTCTCTCATCCATCTCTGTCAGCGACCAAATCCAGTGGAGAGTGACACTAGGGCTTGTGGCTGAGAACAAGTCTGTGGCATTTGAGATGGTGGAGCTGGGCCCCTTAGAGCCTCCGACTTTCAAATGTGACATGCTTATGAGTGAAGCCCAAAATATTGGACTGTGGGGGAAAACCACCAAAACCCCACATTTCTTTTCTGTCTGCCTTCTTTCCTCCATGGATTATTGCTCTATCTTTTCTCTCTCTCTTTCTCTGTGTCTCTCTCCCATTTTTTTTCTCTTTTTGTTGCCAGGTTGCGCTCCTGTTTCATGTCTATTGTAATGGGTTGGGCTGGAAATCATTGGGCTAAAAACACACTGCCTATCCTTCTCATATTTTCATCACTAGTATCAAACACAACTCCTCCTTAAGCTTTGGGTTTCTCATGCTGCTATGTAGGAATGTATGCTTTCACGTAAAGCACAGCAGCACAAAAAATGTGCGAGTACCCCTTTTTGGAAAAGGTGGATAAAGAAGCAAGGACGGCACAAAAAGATGCAGTGGCTTGTGTTACTTTCTCTCAAGGATGAGATGACATCAAAGCAGTTTTTCAATACAAAGTCCTAATAGACTGTGTTAGTGACAGGAAAGCCTTGTAGAGCCAGCGACCCTCTTCCCTGAAATCTGCTGTCTTGAATTTACAATTTGTGTTTGTACATCACCCTTACATCGATTCCCCAATGGCTACATTATTCTCAATTATTCTCAACGTTCACTTAACTGTAACTAAACTTACAACATACATAACAACAGGTCATTTTCTCTTCATTCAGTCTAACTGCACTGTACATACGTCTTTGGTTGTGATGTTACTTAATCCCCAAAGGAAAATCAGCCGTATCAGTAGTCGTTCCATACAGAGAAACAATGCCTCAGGTTTAAAAGAGCATCTGTTTCATGTGTCATTTCTTTTGTCTTGAGTAGCCTCCAGCAGCCGTTGAAGTTTAAGTTCACAGCCGTGCTGTACAATAACAGTCATGTTAGTTGATGTTAGGGAGACAGTGGGTGAGTCTGTGTGAAACAGCAGGGGTCTCTTTAAGTATGGCTAAGCCACATCAGCACCTTGCTCGCAGCTCAGAAAATCACAAATCTTTCATTCCTTGCACACCTTCCGGCAGGAACAGAATTAGTGAATGTTACATGCCACGGGAGAGAGAGGGATTTGCTTTATGCAGAGTGACTTATTTTGAGTTGAGCTGACTTCATTATAGGAACTCAACACTTCCTCTGCCACCAAGTCTGACTTTACTAATCTCCCAGTGGCCAGTTAGGAGGATGAATGTTGAGACTTATGTTAAATCTGACTGACTGTGTTGTTCAGTGTAAGATAGCAGTTTACCGTAGACAATAACTGTGGCGGTGGTGCTGCGTCTCTTGGCCACAATGTTCTTAGCCACACAGGTGTAGTTGGCAGTGTCAGAGAGGCGGGCCTGTTTGATGATCAGGTTGTGGTCAATGGTGATATAGAAGTTTCTGTCGTCTGCAGGATCAATAACCTCCTCATTCTTTAACCACTCCACCTAAGAAGAAGAAGGGAGCACAAGAAGAAGAAGATAAAACACAGACAGCTCAGAGACAACAGGAAAAATACTTTAAACAGGAGATGGGAGAGTAGATACAAGACAGGTTGACCTCATTAGACTGTAGAAAAATCACACCAAAGTGTTTAAACAGCTATAGTTTTTCTTGTCTCCGCTCAACTTCTGAAATAACAGAGAGTGCCAGGATTAGAGCACAATTGTTTAAGTCTCTGAGGTCCTGCTGCAAAAAGTCAATAACCATCATACTCTTTTTATTCTCCCCCTGGAACAAAGCACAACAGTCACAGCAGCATCGTCAGACAGCAGAGAAAGAAAACTCTCCACGATTCCTGAAGCTGAGAGACTTTCTGACCTTTCCTTATTAGTTTCATGTACCTAAATGATACCTATACTGAACTCCTAGCACTAGCACAGAACAGTGGATCATTTAGAGGCTTTATTTGGCTGTAAATCACCCCTGCTGTTTCACACCCCTTTCTCCTCAAAGGTGTATAGGTTTGGCATTACAAAAAGAATCGCACATGCTGCCTCACACCTCTGCAGCCACTTTGATTCAAAATATTTCCTGGTTCTCTGGTTTTCTTCAAAGAAGCTGTCCAGTCATGAGGAGACCTGGCAAACAGCTAACTTCCTGTGTTTTGTTATATCCCATGAGGAGCAGGGCCTGATAAGAGATAAGACACCAAGGAGCACTACAGGCAGAGATAAGCAGGATGTTTATAAAGGGTCTATCTCATGAGAGAAGAGAAAAAAGTGGGGCAATAGTCTGATATGAGTCCCGACAAGACTAAACAGTGTTGGCTCACTGTTGTTGTCAGATTTCTGAAGAAACAACACAGAAACAGCATGTAGTGGTGCAGAGATGTACAACAGATTGGCCATTCCTATAAGAACAGCATTGAACTTCCCCAAAAAAGAAGACGGGCTGATATTGACATGCATTGGCTTATATGCATCTCCAGCTTCACTAGTATCTCTGTTGGTTTGACATAGCAGATATCAAAGATGCCGTGAATGTCACACCTTGGCAGGGCTGCCTGCTCTCTTATCCAGTGGCAACACACTGAAGAGACTGAGAAGAAATATTTTCAGTACTTCACTTGACAATTATTTCACACTTAACCCCTTCCAATGCAGCCCTACTTCAATATCAATGCATGCAACACTTACATCGCACATCATAAGGCACCAATCCCCATGACAAACTCTCATCTGAACAAACACTGGATGCAAACTTAATATCAGCTGAGCTTCAAAGTACACACTCTGCAAGCCTGATGTATATTCTTTGCTGATATGGTGCTTATAAGTGTTTTCCTCCATAAACATGTATCAGCTGAATCAATTTCATGGAGCCAGGAAGGATTTCCGCCGTCTACTAGCTGAAATTAAACCTCTCTCTCACACGAGCACAATGCAATAAAGAGCAACATGAAATAAGTTTCGATGTATAGGAGATGTATTACATCTGTCAATCACTCAGAGGCCGTTTTTAGAAACCATCTTCATTCCACAAGAAAAAGAAAAGCATCTTTTTATATTATATTATATTTAATTTATGACTAGATGCTTAATGAAAGCAGCTTTATTATTACACAAGTCAATAAAAACTGCAATATGAAGATAAAAAAAGAAAATATTCAATCTGTGTTGGTACCCGATTATTTGGAATTACTGACTTTTATGGAATGAGGGAAGTCACTGTGAGAAAATCGGGCAAAATTTTCATTTTCAGATAATTTTCTTTGTCATTTTATTGGCAGTGTCAATTGTCAGGTGTCAGGCTTCAATCTCAGTTAAGATACAGCAGAGCAAAGCATGTCTATATATGATAGGTGTATATTTTGACATCTGCTGAGGTGACAGTTAGACATCTGGCATGACTTTAAGAACTGCCACACCGGAAGAATTTAGTAGTAATTCACTAACCTGTAGCTTCTGGTGATAGCGTTTTTATTAAGGTCATCTTATTATATACTGTGCATATACAAATACGGTAAATAACTCCTTCAGGCTACAGTTATTATAGAGCATGCATCAATGTATTTACTTTATTGAATAAAGGTAACATAGGTTTGTGTGTGTGTGTGTGTGTGTGTGTGTGTGTGTGTGTGTGTGTGTGTGTGTGTGTGTGTGTGTGTGTGTGTGTGTGTGTGTTTGTGTTACAATATCATATCAATCTTTAATACTGAATTAAATTAACAAATAAGACAAACATGACCAGAGAGCAGGGCCCATGTGTTTATAGCACAAAGATTTGACAGTGATCTGATTACCATTTTGTGTGTTCTTTGTTCCCGATGTCATGCTGAAAAGTGATGGAACATAACTCTATTAAAACAAATAAAGATGATGTAACCAAGAGAAATGATGGCTTTGTTGACATGATAAATATTTTGTCTTTTAGTTCTCACATCAGTGTGTGTATAGAGCATAGAGCACAGGGCATTGTGAAGTGAAAGGTCTGATCTTGGAATAGAGATTGACAGTTGATACAAAAAGGTGGTTATCCAATTTTGCACCAATCACAGAGGCAGCCTCTCCAAACGTGCTGCGTTCAGATGTCAAAAGCGCTTTTAAATGAGAAGGTAATTAAAAATTGAATAAAAGAGCTTTTCAGCGCAGATGGAGGAGTGGGAGGGAGAGAGTGATGAGGGATAGAAAGTGGTAGAAAGTCATGTCAGAAGTGGGAATGTGTGTGTATGTGAGAGAGCAAAAGTGAGCAACAGTTCACCCATCATTTATTCTGTACAGACTATAATTAGGACTCATTAATAAAACCAGAGATGAAAAGGTAAGCCAATCTCTACACTACACTTGTGAAAAGATTTCAAAAATGATTAAAATTCAGAAGACTACATCTCATACAGCACTTGTCCAACTTCCTCTCATGCCAGCATCCTCAAACATGCAGACAGAGATGCACAAACTTGCACACACATGCAAACACACACACATACACGCACTCACAGCTCGTTAGTGTCTGATTGGCAGTGAAACATCCGGAGAGGTAATTGGCACATTTCTTGTCATTAACGAAGGGAAATTGCCACATGTCAGCTGTTGTTAAGAGAGGGAGTCTTCCTGTCTGGTGGGAGTCAGCCGAGTGACAGAGAGAAAGACAGTAAGACAGACACCTAAACCTGGAGAGGAAGAGAAGGAGACAGACAAAAAGAGACACAGGTAGACACAAGACAGAGAGGACAAGATGGATGAGTGAGAAGGAAAGCAGGTGCACATGTAAGAGGACAGTCACTGATGTGCCAAAATATATATGCAACATATCACTGAAAGACAAAGACAGACAAGAGAGAATAAAGGTTTAAAGAGGTGACTTGGCCTGTAGAGGTGAAGACTGGGAGTAAAGGGAAAGAGATAGACTGAAGTGAAAGGTAAACAAAGAAGAAAAGGGTCCGACTGAGAAGAGACAGTTTTTTTCATCTCTTGAGATCTGGAAAATTCACAGACCAGGATATATCGGATGGTATTGAGAAAAAGCATAGACAGGTTACAAACACAGTTGTGCACTGTGCACTGGTCAGTTTTTAATGGATTAAATGAATTTTCATCTGATCCTTGTCAAATTGTAAAGTTAGGAAATCCCACATGACTGGCCACAATGTGACTGGCCACATGACTGGCCAGCTATATGTATTAAATTGATCATTGGTCAATAGTAAATATAGCACATAAACTACACCACGAAAATGCAAGGTGATAATATAAAAAAACAGCCATACATTCCATGGTTTGTTCTTATTATTGCAGAAAAATTAAGTTATATAAATATATTTACCATTAAAAGGTATCATGAAATAGTATCATTACTTCTTTAATGTGATGTAATTGCTGTTGAAATGGGACATTAGGGCAGAGCATTAGGTGATGAGGGATGAGTCAAGCGTAAATCAAAAGGCACTTTGATTTCACAAATCAGGCAGAAAAGCATGGTTCTTCTGAGAATTTCTGATGATTTCATTGCTTTGACCTTTGAAGTACAGATTTAAAATATCTTCATAAATAAATGCTATTAAACAATTCACTATTATCATAATATTTAATAAAATGTCCATGTTACTGAACAACAAAGTAACAAAAAATTCAGACATAAAATGCACACTTCTACACACAATTATTGGCACACAATTATTGTATACGCAATTATTTTGATTTTAATTTTCAGTGTTTACATGACCTCAATTAACCAATACTTGATGGTTTTACTGCGTAAAAAGGGGCTGATTGTTTCCAGTTCTTTTTTAACAAAGGCAAAGACAAGAGAGCTGACTAAGAGCATCAGAAATGCTATTATCAAAAAAACATCAATTCCAAAGGCTACAAGGCAATCGCCAAAGATCTTGGAATGCCTGTTTCAACAGTTTGTAATGTTTATCAAGAAGTTTCATAGTCATAAAACTGTTAAGATGCTTCCAGTACATGGTGCTAAAAAGAAACTCAATGAGTCTGCAAAGGTTGATGCAGACTGTCAAGAAAAAAAAAACACTCAAGAAATCCAAAGAGCATCAGGCTGACCTGGAGCAATCTGGAGTCGCGGTGTCAGTCCGTACAATAAGCCGCACACTAAACCAAGTAGGGCTCATGGGCGAAGGCCAAGGAGGAGACCCGAGAAAGAAAGGGACAAAAAGGCAAGACTAATTTTCATAGATAAGCCACAGTCTTTCTGGGATAATGTTCTATGGACAGATGAAACCAAAGTAGAGCTCTTTGGGAATGCAATGCATCAGTTTGTTTATAGGCAACGAAATGAAGCCCATAAGGAAAAGAACACCACACCTACAGTAAAACATAGTGGAGGTTCTATCATGCTGTGGGGCTGCTTTGCTGCCTCTTGTACTGGAGGCACTCAATGTATTAAAAGAATGATGAAACCAGAAGATTACCAAGGCATTTGAGAGCGAAATGTGTTACCCAGTGTCAGAAAACTAAGTTTGAGGAGAAAGTCTTGGGTCTTTCAGCAGGACAACAACCCAAAGCACACATCCAGGAGCACAAAAGATGGACTGTTTTAAACTGGCCAGCAATGAGCCTGGACCTAATCCCATCGAAAAACCTTTGGAGAGAGCTGATATCTGCCACTGCAAAAAGGGGTCCTGCAAATTTAAGCTTAAGATTGAATGCATAGTAATGGGAGAGTGGCCGAAACTACCAGCAGACAGGTGCAAGAAGCTTCTAGATGGCTACAAGACACATTTAGATGCTGCCATTGTTGCCAAAGGTTCTGCATCCGATATTAGTGAATTGAATTATTGTTTCTGGGGTACGGTTTGTGTTTGTATTATTCCACTATTATGCAAGCTTTTTTCCCCCTTTGTTCAGTAACCTTGGACATGTTATTAAAGTATTATGATTATACAAAATTGGTTTATTTGCATTTATTTTTGAAGATATTATTAATTCTGTACTTAAAATTCAGGGGTATCAATAATTTCAACCAGGACTGTAAATCTGGTTGTGCAGAATGAGATCAACACTGACGATGCACTGTTTTCCAAAGTGTAACCATTTTCCAGTTTAAATGCCTTTTTTGTGCTATCTAAAACTACAATAAAAAATTTTTTCAAAGCCTGACAAACTTGATTAAAATGCCTTAGCCTATTTCCATTTTATTTTCCAGTTGTCTATCACATATCTATATGTCAATATCACATCACTGTAAACGGTATCAGGGCAACTGCCTTGTGATAAAGGTGTAAAACTAAAGCATACATTTACCCCTCAGGTCTTTTGAAGGATCCACCATGGTGGTCTATTTATCTTTAAAGGATCTGGAGTTAGGACACAACTTCAGTGTCCTTCCACTTATGCTTCTGCTCCCACTAGCAAACATAACCGGCTGGAGACCTGGTTATAGCAGCGACGTGGGAGTAACCATAGAGCGTGATGTTTCTGTGCGGTGCTAGGTTGCGCCAGCACAACACTAATTAGCCCAATGTACAGAACACACTGTATACAATCCACTCACTTGTTAAGAACCAGTGCAAGGCAAAACCATTCATTACTCATCGCTGTTGTGTCAAAAAATAGAACGTACAGCAGAGTATGGGGGTGGAAAGGGTTGTGAAAAGTAAGAACAGGGAGAAAAAAAAATGTTCCACAGCAATGTGCGAGACTCCTCTACAGAGAAGTCATTATGAGCTCGCCTGCTTCTCTACATGAAGTCTAACTATCTATCCAACGTAATTTATTCATTTCGCTTTTTTCACAGCACATATCCGCTCCAGGCTTGAATGACACACCTGGAGAATGAGCCACAAAAGGTTACAAACTGATTATTCAATCATTCACTACGAGACAACAAGCCATATGCTCTGCATCTGCCTGCATGACAAGTATGGAAATGTGAGCTGCATAAATATTAACAAGCTGAAATGCACAAAGGTGTGATATCTTGAGATGGTTTGAAAAATGTTTGTGTGTACACAGTATGCACGTACTACGCCTTGTGTGTGTGTGTGTGTGTGTGTGTGTGTGTGTGTGTGTGTGTGTTTGTGAGGGTGTTTCAGGAGGAGCTGGAATGGGAAGGTTTAGGGAGGAGGAGGTTAGGTAACAGAGGTGGAGTTGGAGTGGTTACTACTGTGGGTGTCCATACAGAAGACGGATCACTGAGACCCGAGCCAGGGGTAATGACCTCCTCCATCTCAGTCCCGCCTAAAGCTCTGCACAGTCTGCTGAAAGAGAATAGTCATTTCTAAAACTAGCTCCAAGGACAGCCAGACACTTCACTTCTGTAGGACAACTCTTTCTGTTTTGTCCTGCAAACTTCATATGACTCTTAAAATGTGATTCCTACAGTTACTCATCGCCATTACAAGGGACATTAAGTTTGGGGGAGGTTATGGTTTCCCCCACTCTCTTTTTGTCTGTTAGTTGGGAAGGTACCTAAAAATGACTTGTTTAAACTTTGGTGTGTAAACCAGCCTTCGTTCATGAAACAGCTGATTATATTTTGATGGTGATGACGTGAATATGGGATTTGTACCATTACACTGTGCATTTAGTTTTTAAGAGAATTTTTTTTTATGTATTCATGTGTGGTTGGACAAGTCTGAATTTACAACTTTACTGCAGAGAGCCTTTGCCCTCACATGGTATTTAATGTGAAATATTAAATAATAAACTATTATAAGCCATTGTTAAGGCTTTGAAAGATGGAGGACTGTATGATACACTTTGTGCACGCATTCCTAGGTCTTGGTCATGTCTTGCGTCTTCCCCGGCCTTCAGAAAAGCTTAGATGATTACTGGGTTGTGCTGTGATAAAGGTTGGAACTCTGTTTGTATACATTGCAACCTTCAGCAGAAAGGATAAAAATGCTGGAACTGATTCACAAGCTCAGTGCAAACATCTCGAAAACCATTTTAAAGTGGCAAAGATACAGTTTACCCCAAAGTGACAACTCTCTCATTTATGTCTCACTCCTGTGTTAAATGAAACTACCACCTTGCACACAGCAATTCACCTCCCCTACAATTCCAGGTTGGTTAGAGAAATTTGATTTTTTATATCATTTTATGCACTTTTTGGAACTGTAAAAGAACAAAATATGCTTACCGCGGGCTTCAGAGAAAACGTGGGAGAAAACTGGGATGGCAGGTGAATCAGAGTTTCAAAACACAAAGAATGGAGAAAGGGTTTTCAATAAATAAGTTGGTTTCGCAGCCCATATAGAAAATGTACAGTAGTAGTTCCGAGGTTTGTTTGCTACTATCAGTTTAAATCCTTTCATCCATCTAGAGCTCAGAGCAATGCTTCTTACTTTGTCTCTATATATCCTATAATAAATAATTGCATTATTTTTAAAATGTATTTATTGGTTTGATTTTGCAAGTAAATATTTAAGGCCTGACTCATTTGAGTAGAGAGGACAGTGATTTAGTACCAAGGACAGTAGAGGTCACAAATGTTGAACTATTAGTGTAAATCACAGCCTTTACGCAGCAAAACTGCAGTGATTGACAGGTGAGTATTTGAAGGGCAATCTTTGGTTGGTTGCCAGTGGGATTTGGTCTGGCCCCCTGACACCTTCTTTCCCATGGGTAGGCTTAATGAAAACGCACTTCCTGTTTTGCTGGGCACTGAAGTGTTGTTACTCTTGACATTCCTGGCCGCCCTCATAAATACACTATTCACCATTTTGACTGGGAGGAAGCACTCAGCTATTTCTTGACAAGGTGACCTGACGAGCTGCTGTTTGCGCTATGCCTTCACTCCGCCTATTAAGTGGAACTGGGCCTAAAATCAACAGTAATCACTGACATTTACATGGTGTGATGTGTGGAAAAGACTGATGCTGGATTTACATAAAGTGCCACGGTCAAGACATTTGAGCTGTATTAGATTTTATACCATAACACTCAGTGTTGAGAGTCATTAGGGCTACATTTAGTCAAAAACAAAAATGGAGGACAAATAATTTGAGCTAAATAACAAAAACTATTGTCCTACTGGAATCACAGAAATATGCATAAAACTCTTAAATTTGGCTCTGGCTGCTGCCCCAGCTGTGTGAACTCATCTGACTTAGTTTTCTCATTTTTTTTGGATGAGGGAGTGTGAAGTAAAAATCTTTTTGTTTCCTGGCTTTCTTCTCAGTAAAGCCAATGGACTTAATCACAGCAGCGAGGCCCCTTCCCTGCAGAGCATCAATGACTCGTTACCCATGATAACACGGCAGGACCCTGGCTGACTGAGGAGATGCCTGAATTAAAATCCTGCTTCCATGGAAACAGGCTCAGCCGCTCACGGTGTTACATCACCTCTGAACTCTTGTATTTCTCTCAAGGCCGTGACAAGTACTCTGAAGTAGAGCTGGAGACGGAGGGCATGGCAGAGGAAAAGAGAAAGGGACAATGAAGCTGCAATCTTTCACAAAGGAGATTTAAGTCCATTATATGAGCCTGCCACATAATCATGAGTATGAAAAGAGGCCACTGTTACCTCTGTAGAGGCCCTTTAGATGTTAATGAAAGAGCTTCATGGAGTTATTCAAAGGGAAGATCTGCACTGAGCTGATGGAAAGTCCTCCATCCCCATCTTTACGTTTATTTCTCTATCTATGGGCAGAACTCACCAAGAAAGCCCACATAACACAGACACAGTGCTGAGAGCCTTTTCTGCCAAATCACTTCTTCTCCCATATTCCTAGAATAGCCTGAACAGTTACATTTTCCATCTGCTCTTGATTATGTATATACTGTGTCAAATATTCATGGCTATGGAAACGTGTAACAATGACTTGTAGGAAGCCTGGTGACTGTCTAATGTACTCAGACCATACAAGACGTTCAGATGACTGAATCCTTGTGCTATTTCAGAAACCTCACCCGCAGCGTTTCAGTCCTCCAAGGCCAAAGTTCCATTGGTAATGGTCGCAAGGAGAGCCAAAATAAATGCCTGCTGCTTGTTTTCTTTGTGTGTGTGTGTGTGTGTGTGTGTGTGTGTGTGTGTGTGTGTGTTTGTGTGTGTGTGTGAGTGTGTGTGTGTGAGTGTGTTCGTTCCACAACTCGGGGAGTATCTGTACTTCAGAAAATCAATGTATAGACTCAGAATAACAAGTCAACAATAAGGGCTGGGAAACCTCAGATTGAACTCCTCCAAATATGAAAACCACTGAGATGTCTGATGGGAACTGTTTCGTATGTTTTGTAATGAAAACTTGCTGCATCATCACAGGAGCAAATCCTGACTGTTCAGCATAATGTTTAGTTTTCAGGGTAACAGCCCCCGCAGAAGGCCAACAAACACTCAAAACCACTTCAACAGAATCACAGGATGTCATTACTGTGGTAAACCATCGTTAAAACCTATAATGTGAATCATCTGAAAAGTGGGAAGACAAAGAGGGAACACAAATAGCACAGTGCCACTTTGTAATCTGAGGTCAAAACTAATTGTGATCGACTTATTCTGATTCTGCAGAACGTGGGCTTCCTCGTTCTGAAATTGCATATGTGAATGGGGGTGAGTTACTTTGGTAACTCATTGTCTAAAATTTGGCATTATAGCATATCTCTACAGGATACCCTTCTGAAAGATGAAGTAAAAATATAAACAACCTTGTGGTATCCCAAACTGTAAATGCTTGCAAACATTTAATTATTATGATGTCAGCTGGGAAGCTATTCTAACAGTAAAACGTTATTTAAGTACTATCAACAATGACAATAGAAAATGGTGATAGTTCCCTACACTTGTGTGAAGTCTGGATAGCTGTCAAAAACCTAAATGACATATTTTAATCATAAAACTCTTTTACTCCACTTTAAAAAGAGATTTCTTCTTCCAGTTCGTGAGCAATTCATCTAGTTCTGCCAGCTGCTCAGACGCAATCGCAGTGTTCACTCTATAGAATAGATTAATAGACTTTCAGAGCTCATTTGAGTTGTTGGCAGCAGGTTATCATGTGCACTGTGCCTGTGCATGCAGGCATGTTAAATCTCATTGCTGGTAGTCTGTACCAGCATGTGAAGTTGCATGTGGAAGTGCAGCTGAGTGACAATGCAATACACGTATAGTCAGCACAGACTGTGTGTGTCTCCTGCTTGTCCCTGGAACCCTGCCACACAGCACAATGTCCATCACTTAGAGTTCACATGATTTAACAAAAGTGCTGAAAGAGTATGGCTTTTATGGCTCAGCCACAGCCTGCCATCCTGCCAGCCTCTCCCTCACTGGGCAAAGGCCTGTGAAGGAACCACAGAGTGAACGGTGACAGCCCTCTGGAGGTCTGACAACAACCCACTGGATCCAACCCCGACAAACCTCAACAGCTCTTCTCCTTCTGCCTTCAGTCTCTCTCTTCCTCTCTCTCTTTATTTTTTTTATTATCTTAGAGTGGGTGAAATATGACGGACCTTTCCTTCACGACGGCTGCTGCATATTTCTACCATTTCATATGTAACCACAGGCTTAGCCCATCTGCTTTTTCCGAGGCTTTTTCTCTGGCGGGCTTGTGTGAGAAAAGGCCTGACAAACACAGATGAAAAAGCAGCATTCAGTTTTATCCCTTTCCCACTGAGGCATCTGTGTTTGAGTTCAGAAAAAAAAAAGGGGGAAAATAACTTGTGGAAAGGAACTATTGTCTTTTTTCATAGTCGTGAGGTAAGTGTGAGTAATTAAAGAAGCTGAAAGTGTGCCTCTGTACACATATAAAAGTCTACTCAATCATACAAGGAAAAGTAAACAGAAAAACAATCGCTGTTCCTATTCAGAATACAGAAAATTGCGCAGGCAGGGAGAATCATAAACAATCTGGTCAATATTTTTTTTCTTTTTAGAAGAAATGCTCGACATTATCCTGAATTCTGACTTAATATGGTGAAACTTCATTGCGCCTTGTAGAACTGGTGATGTTCAGTGATGACTATATGAAAACATTGATTCTACTTCACTACTTCAAACACTAATGCATACCACTACCCAGACTGAACATACTATTAATGTTGACAATTCTTCAGCTGGGTTGCCACATCAACTCGATATCTCAGAGAGCATAGATGTGTCATGATTGGACTCCGGCTGAGTCTTTAATTGTTGCACTAAGCCAATCCAGGATTGACGGAGACCTAAGAGAGGTGGCAGAATCCCCAGCACTATATGGCTGTTAAAGCAACACTATCACACTGAAGCCTGGATTGTATAAGCAGAGTGCCATTCCCAAACTCTCGTCCATTTAGCCTGTCAGCGCTTTCAGGAGGATAAATGCTGTGCAGTTCCACTCACTTAACTCATCTTTTCCAGGTCAACCACAAGCCTTTACAGAGTTCAGTCCCTATACCAACAGCTCAAAAAAACGAAAAAACAAACAAACAAAAAAAACAAAACACCAAAGCCCCCCAATGCATCAAACCACCCTTTCATCCTCTATTTATGTTCCTGCAATCTCAACTGAGCCTTTTCAAATGCTACTATAACATTGTTCTACTGTAGGGCAGGGAGGAAGTAGAGCAGGCAGCAGACATTGGTGTAGCTAAGGTAACACAGGGACACAACTGGTTTAATTTTTTTTTCCCTTTGCAGATAATTACAATTCTCTCTCCTCTGACCAAATTGCAGTAACTGGCTGATGTTTAGGAAATACCCAGACAGCTTAAATAGCCCAGGCAGTGGTGGAAAAATGCCCTTATCTGTGTGCTGGACTGTGTCAGATTTATTCAGTGTTATTTCATTACAGCTTCTGAAACGGGCAGAGTTCATGACTGAGGCAAATTCTGCAATTATCACACAGTGTACACTTTTTAATGTGGCATGAAAGAACAAAACTTGACTTGACAATAACTGGCATTACCGAAAAAAATATAATACATTCTAATAAATACA
This sequence comes from Xiphias gladius, assembly GCF_016859285.1. Lineage (NCBI taxonomy): Eukaryota > Metazoa > Chordata > Actinopteri > Istiophoriformes > Xiphiidae > Xiphias > Xiphias gladius. The sequence continues at coordinate 13,569,614 of NC_053419.1, forward strand.
TATGCTAAATATACAATTATGTGGGAATTGGACATTTTAGCTACCCATTATATACTTAAAAAACAAAAATCAGGCATTATGTTGACATTTCAGCAGAGACCAACCCCAAAAAGTCAGTGAGGCTCTTCACATAAACCTCTTTTCAGAACAGCCAGTTTATTGGATTTGAGGCGAGAGCTTTTGGCTGAGCTTAGTACGGATAATCGCAAATTCCTGCATTTCTATGAGAAACATTTATAAGTGCGTATTAGAACTTGTCTTTTCAAACAAATAATCCAATTTTCCTAACAACTACGGTGTAGTAGCTCAGTGAGATGACTTTTGAACCTTACCTCAGCAGCTGGGATGCCTTCAGGTGGGCGACATTGGAGCAACACCTCCTGTTCGAGTGACACTTCCTTCCCAAGGGGTTCCTGGTCAAATGTCTTTCTCAAGTCTACAATGAACACAAAAAAGCACACTGTCCATTAATATTTAGCTATGCATCTCTGACAGGTAGATGCGAGGGCTATTTTGAGAGCTATATTTAGTATCAAATGTTGAGTAAATCCATAATAGTATTGGTATACTAAAAATAAATCATCAAAAGAAAAGGCTGGTTAACTCAGCAATAATAATTCCCCCTGTGCAAAAGCAATACACAACAGTGTGTATTTAAATAGAAGAAACAGTGACTGAGATTAATGCTTTCTTTCTATGTCCCTCACCCTCAGCACTCAGATAAATTGTCTGAAGTAGATGGAAGGAAGATAGGGAGAAGGGGATCACTTGCCCTCCAATGAAAAACCAATATTTTTGTGGTGTGAGAGCCCTGATGGAGTAGTGCAGGGTAGGGATAGTGATGCTGACAGGGCAGGATTACTGGAGGTGTCATGCTACAGTGGAAGCCGAAGCCCATTAGACATATATCATCACCTGGCTGCTGCACAGACTGAGACAGGAGCAGCAGGCATCATACACCACAGGAGAGGAGAGGAGAAGAGAGGAGAGGAGAGCAGAGGAGATAAAAGGAATTAATGGGGAATTACAGCACTACCTGGGAACTTTAGAGTCACTAGAGCATCAAATCTACAAACCTCTAAACTCCACTGATACCATTTCCACAGCCTTTGTAATAATCCTGGCATACATAGTCTTTAGCGCTTTTACTGACACATTTAATCAAAAGCAGTAACTCCATCCACCACAGCATTCTCTAAAATAAATGTTTTTCCTATGTAACAATTCTATATAGATTTGACTTAATTTCTCAAACGTATCAATGTGTAATACATTGATATGGTGTATAGGGACACAAGCACAAGCATAAACTCTCTGAAGCAGTCTGTAAACTGCAAAAAGGGAATGAAGAATCTAAAATGAACTGAATCCATTAAACCAAGCATATTCTGCTTAAAAAGGCAAGAAAGAGGGAGACAAACTGAGTTGAAATTAGACCTGTTCTATAACTACAAGCAAAGCTAAGTAACATGTTAAAAGACTGTGTGAGATAAAGAACTATTATTTTCAATCATTCAGCTTTTAAGAAAAAAAAGTGAAAATATATTGCAACAGTATGAGAAGTTTTGAGAGTCTGCCTCTACTTAACTTCTCATCTCTAACTTTCTGATAGCATAACTATACACCTACACACGTGCATGAAAACAAACCCAGGAATGACCCCAGTTCAGCGATTCAGAGTGTTGAAATTCTTCACAGAATCCTATTAAAACAGTAATGGATTGCTATTGACATTGTGTGCTAACATAAGAAAGAGATTTATTATATTAGATAGCTCTACAATAGAACACTTATTTTTCAATTCAGGTTTTAGATGTGAATTTACTGTAAACTGAATGCACCAAAAGATGTGCAGTGACACAGATTGCACGGCAGTATATCTACGTCAGAAAATGAAGCAGATGCACATAATAAGTCTAATACTCTTGGGTACAGTGGTAGTGGTTGTAGAAGTGTACCCATTCCTTATCGATCATAGTAAATAAATGTTCTTCAGTGTCTGAGGAGATATAAGTATGTGTATGAATTTATATACAGTAGTGTGGACAGAGCATACAGTAATTCTCACAAATTTATTTTCTCATAGGAATTATCCACTGCAATAGAGAGACATCCCTAAAAACTGATATAGATAGTGGTTGAACTTACAATTTTCATCTCTTGGTTTCCTTTTTGTTTTAATAGCTATTACATGGAGAGACATTACACTGAAATAGAGACATTTGATTTTTCAGGTAACTGTTCCAAATCCCCTACAGGAGAAACTACAGTAGATCATGTTCTTACTACAGAATACATGATCAGAATACACCCGGAAGCCCTTAAGAATATCTATCGTCACTTTAAGGTTCATTTGTTATTTGGAAAAATGAACCTTAAATTCAAAGTGAGTTTGTCCCAATGCCAGCTAAGAGTATGTGTGACTTCAAGGGAATATGCCATAACTCCACAAATTCCATGTGTTATAAAAGCTTAAAGGGTGACTGGCGAATTGAAAGAAAATTCCGTAAATTTTTGGTCTGAAATTATAAGAAGGTATGACTGGAGGGGCATATTCATCGATTTTGATCCAAAGATAAACTGACAATTTTTCTTAAGACAGAGGGAAAGGAAAGGAAAGGAAAGGAAAGGAAAGGAAAGGAAAAGCGGTAGCGAAATTCAGTCTCACAATGATACTGTTGTATCAAATTGTAAGTTATTCTACTGTTGCTCTGCAGTCAGAACTACACTGCAAAGATAGATCATTGTCCAAATTGCCTTCAAAAACTAATAGAAGATGTAGTCACAGTATGACAGGTGAAGAGTTGAATCAGGCACACCTTCTCCTGCACTCTGACACACTTTATGATATATATGCACTGCAGTCAATTCCAATAAATTAAATTTAATTTCTTCACATAAAGCACACTTAGAAGCATTTCAGAATGGAATTTGATGGTTTAATTGTTTTTTTAATGGACCATAACGCCTAGCGGCCCCTTACTGGTGGTAGTGTCCATAGAAGGTTCCGGTTTGCCCCCAACATGTTCTACAATGGGAAACGCTTTAAGAGATGCATAGCTTCTTTAAACCCAAGACACAGAGACAAAAAATGTTTACATCCATGTAAAAGATCACAAAATGCAAAGTAATATTTTTTTTAGATAATTACATTTCTGTTTTTTCAAAAAAACACTTTTGTCTTTTGCCAGTAAAATAAGAATTAAATAATTTTGGTGTTAAACCAGAGCCTGTTACTACCACCATATGCATTATTGTTCAGAACATGAAAATCACCAAATAGCCTGAATTAAACTATTAGTATTAATGGCATAGGGCCAATTTTTGTGAGTTAATTTCAAATATCCATACTTTTATTACTCATGCTTCTTGTAGGAGATCAACTACAGCTTGTTAAACGAAAATTATAACACCCAGTGATTGCATTGTTTTTTTTCATCGGGATTTGCAAACCTTTGGCATTACTCTTGATGAAACACAGTATGTAGCATGCAAATGATTATTTTGCACTGTATATATATATATATATATATATTATTGGAAGTGGGTTTAAATTATGCTTCCCCTCTGAAGTCTCTCCTCTCCTCACTTCTCATAACCCTGAATGGTACTGTGGGACACTGAAGGGTGTGGGGCCAGCTGAGTCGACATTCCTGTGGGAGTCACACCATTCCATACACCATACCACATTTCCAGCCCTGCGCACCCCCAGAAAGACACACATATGACAACCATTACCTTAAGTGGATGCGTTTGGCTACTTGTCATGCTAAATTACACCAGCCTCACACTTCAGAAACAGTTTCTTCCTCTCGCAAAATCATTAGGTACTGGTGCAAACCTATATTAGGAATGAAGAGGAAGACTTACCAAGTTTGGGTTTTAATTGTTAGTAAAGTCACTAGTAATAAAGTTGAGGTTTTACTTATTATGCTATGTGTATGTGTACTCACAAAATTACAAGGCCACAGACAAATGACAAAATCAATTTCCAGCTTTTTCAGTAAACATTACCCTCCACCAATCTTTTAAAGGCATTTTGGCTGTTTTTGATTCATTTATTTAATTTGCTCCTGTGCACTTCCTTTATTGTCTGTCTTTGGCAAGCAATCACTGCACCCCAAAAATGTAGGCAAATCAAAACAGATTTGTGGTGGTCACATGAAGGAAAGGCAATCACAAAGAATTTACATATTCTCTCTTCCTCCAACGAGTGCACGAGACTCTGACAATACCTTTACCCAGAAAAGCCTTTTTGCAAGTCTGAAGGCCTGTTCTTCAACACAAAACCTCTTAACTCACCAGGGCTGGCTTTGACTCACCGTCTGATTTAACTGTATATGTTTAGCTGATGAGAGAGGAGAGGAAAACAAGCCCAGTTTCCATTAGCCTAACCGGATAGAGTCTGGCTCTGACAAGAGGTAGAGAGAGAGAGCCTCGTAGAGGAGCTAATCCATTCAGCAGAAGCTAATGGGAGGGGAAGACGGGTCCATTGTGATTTGAGGGATAGGTTAGTGCTGGCAGGCTTCTCATCATGGGTGATTATAGCAGGTGGAGCGGCGGGAGTGGGCTCGGTGGGAGACTGAGAGGCATCATTCTGATTCACCAGGATAGTATAACAGTAGGAGTAATGAGAAAAGCTACTGGTGTTTGAAATAGAGGAAATCTACTGAATTTAGAGAGAAAACGTACAGAAAACAGGGGGGAACCAGTAAGAGAGAGAGTTAGAGAGACAGCAATATAAAGAAAACAGAGAAAGAGAATAAGGTGAGATAAAAGAGGGCCATGAAAATGATTGCTAAGTGCCTCTAAACGAAGTAGATCAGGTGAAAACCATGGATATTGACTTCATACTGTGCTACTCGGCTCTACTGTACATTGGAGATTAAGTCATTTAGACAGTGGCACTGAGGTGCCAGCCAAACATTAAGCCATTAAGTGATATCCCTATCCAGCCCTATCCAGCAGTGATAACAATATATTTGATGCAGACTACAATACACACTCCAAGTGGGTGTTGCATTGTTTTTCCTGTTTGCCAAAAGTCAAAACATAAACAGAGAAGCTGGGTGGGACATGTCAGTCACACTGTCTTGAAATGACTAATAGGTGTTGAAAGTGCAACGATCTAGCTGATAGCTATACTCTTACAACTCTGCTTTCCTCACCATGACCTTTGGGGTTTCAATACTTTTCAGATTTTGATTGACAGATTCTTTGGGGAACAGTTAAAAATGAGTCCAAATGTTAGAGGCAGCATAATATTTCTCATTACTTGGAAGCAACTGTGTTGTGTTTTTCAGTAGGAGGACAAACACACAGGCAGAGAACAAATGAGGACCACCTACAAGAAAAAGAGGGAATGCTGGCTTAAACATGTTCCTTATCCTCTCTACTGTGTATAAACTGCCGCAATTCTCCCCTTCCTCCTCACTGTTTCTCCAGGTTTATACTGTACACAATTAAATGGATTCAGATTTTACAGGCTTTTTACCAACTCAAGTTCAAAGGGACACTTCAGTCCCATGTTAGTAAAACCCTTTTTTCGTTGCTTCTATCTCCAGAATCTATAAATCTATCATGATGCACAAGTCCGTCTGTGAGACACATTTCCTTGGCAGCCAAGAGATTTTGTTTGGAGAGGAATACAAAGATGAGAGGGAAGATAAAGACTGAATAATGGGATGAAGAAAGGGCTGAAGGGAGGGGAGAATACTCACAAGCGATGCGGACATGGGCTTTGCGACTCTTGGTGGTCCCTGCAGAGCTCCAGGCCACACACTGACACCAGAAGTCCTCCGGCCCAAACAGCTCCTCCACCTGCTGCCGAGTGATCTCTATGCTGGCCTCCCTCACTACCAGGCCTGCGAGGAAAGACAGAAAGGGTGGGTGACAGAGAAAGCACACAAAGAGGGAGGACAAGGAAATGGTAATAAGAGAAAGAGAAAAGAGGATAAAAAGAGTTTTAATGAGGAAAAGTGAAGGGGAATGAAAGAAAGTTCACATTAGCACTTATCAACAGATTGACAAGTAAAAGTTAGCAACTAAAACGGATGAAAACACGTCAGTTGATATCATCTACACTAGCAATCCGCACATACAACTGTGTAATGTAGATCCTATCAAACAAATCAGTATAATTTACATCAGTCATATCACATCCTTTGACACTGGTGTGTGTGCATGTCTGTGTTTCTGTCAGTCTGGCCCCGATTCTAGAGCCAGAGCGTTGAGCTGTTTGGGTCTTGGCCCTGTGGGGGAGGATTCTCTGTATCATGGCTAACACAATCCTGTTTGCTAACGCCTCTGATTACTGCTCATCTGGGCGCCAGGACCCAAACAAACAAATCACCCCCAAAACAAATGCCTCTACCCACAGCTGCCGCCCTAGAGCAGATTATGCTGCTGCTACACTGTGTGTATGTCTATGCATGTCTGTATAAATGTGTATGTGTGACGGCATCTGAATTGATTGCATGCATATGTATTATATGATGCAAGAACATTCACTGAAGATATGAATGCTCCCCATGCAATATCATGCCTTATTTCAGCTCTCAATCTATCATCTTTTTTGACTGAATGTGATATTTACAAGAAAAACACTGGTATCATGAAATCCCTATGAAAAAAGAAATTTACTACAGTAAGACAGATTCCATATTGTGGACATAATGAGAGGCTCTTGAATGTCCGAACCCAAAGTGAGCGGGATGATAACTCAATGAAGTGAATTATTCCATATGTGCTTAGATGGTCCCTATAGCTCCAGGTGGATGCTGCTCGCCTACAGAACAACCTGAATTTCAATACGTATGGATTCATACTGGCAACATTTTACAGGACACATTGACTAAATAGCGCTGCAATAGCTCTTCAAATTTTCAGAAGAACGTGCTGTGAATATCTCATGCACCATCATCCCCAAAGTACTGCTCTATTAGGTTTAGATATGGGGGTTGTGCAGTCCACTGGAAAAAGAAAATCAAGTTGATGTCATTTTTTCTGGAACTGTCACACACATGTACCTGGTCAGCAATAATCTGAAAGTGGACAATGACATTCAAATGATGCCTATTTGCTATTGCAGGGAGCCACTTTTTGTCAAGCCTGGCAACTTTTTTGTTTTTACAGCTCTTTTTTCACATCACTTGGTGATGACTTGCTCTGTAGCCATTGTTGTCAGCTGACAGAAAGACAGAAACTGGGAGTCTGTTGCAGTTGTAACACATCCAATTCAAAGTTTAATGAGTTGTGCACACAATTCTCTTACTCAGTGGTTATGTGCATAGTTATAGCCTGCCTGTTGACCAAAGTTTGCCATTTTTCACATTTCTTCCTGAAAGCTATCTGCATGTGTCAGCAAGCTCTGACCCAGGCACAAGACTCACTTGTATGAACAGAGATGTGTACATCTTATTATTGTTACAGATAATATACTCTATGTTTTAACATATTCTAATTAATAATTTTATGAAAAATATTTTATACATAGTTTTGCCCATCATCCACAGCACCCTTTCCTCAGTTCACATCCCTGCCTGCTAATTCAAAAAGAATGGTGAGAGCGTTGTCTCCTGACGAGACACAAATTAAAAGTACTGCACAGAGTGCATGCCAATTCAAGAAGGGGACAGTTGTGGAATTAATGATGTGGCTCTATTGTCAAAAGACCAAAACTTTTAGTTCTTAATGAAACTTGTCTAAAGGTAAGTATACTGGTATGTAAACCTAGTAAGCTAACTTTAGCTACTCTTATTCTAGGTATTCATAATTAGCCATCCAGTTAACATTTGACTTGCCTTTAGGCTATCTAGCTATGATATCTTCTCATTCTCATTCCTTAACAAATTAGGAGACGGAGGAAGCTTTTGATAGACAACTGATACCACGGATAGAACAACAAAGCTTCCAGTGTTTGGGCTAATCATTAGCTAGCTAGCATGTTATCAACGGCTGACGTGGTGAAATATGTTGGTAACGCTGATAACATAACACGCACCATCAGAAACTACCGTTGTTTCTAAAAGGAAGCATAATTCTCCCTCTCCGGAGCAGATTTTATCTGTGGAGTCTGTCAGATGCACTACACTAGATTACTACATCTTGTGCTGGACTAGGCTAGAGAACATTTTTACTGTGCCATAGTAGGTGCAACATAACTGCAGCTAATAAAATGAAGTAAGTTTGACATAGGTGTGCCTTGTAAAACACTGACAGTAATGTTGACTATTTTCAGTGTTACACTAAACAAACCTCTCCATTACTGTTTTTATCAGCTGCAGCTGTGTTTTTTATGCCGATGATTCTGTAAAATTGTCCACGTAAATCAAACTGTTGTGACTACCTTTACTGTACGAACTGTAGGCTTAAAAGCTTGTACAAAGAGATGTCATTTATTGTTGATATGACATCACCATCATGCGCAGCCTTGAAATTTTGTCACAGATGATTGACTCACCATCATCCCAATGTTCATTCAATCATTAACCTTATTTTTGCCTGTAATTTAATTCATTACATACTGATTCTCTACCTACTCAACTTGAGACAAAATGGAAGTCTCAAACAGTGTAAGACTACCAAACAACTGTTGCTGTCATGTTCCTTTAATTTCTAAACCGTATCATTCTCTATGGGAGCAATATTAATTTTAGTTTTGTAGGGTGCAATATTCTCCGTCATGTATATTACTGAGGCAAAGACACTGTGACACAAAAGCTATGTTAATAACATTACCTAGCTACTCTTCCTCTATATACCACAATGTATGCAAAGGCTCAGGACCTACTGTACAGTCTAAGTAGGTTTATACACTAGCTGTCTGAATGAAAAATGCAAAGAGAATGGATGGTTAAAAAATGAACATGCCATTTTACTTCAGGTTCAGTGGATTCACACAGCCTCCGTGTTCTGGCACACACACCAGGCACAGTGACATCCCACACACCAGCTTAGCTCTCATGTAAAATTTATACAGTGTGCCGACAGACAGAGGAACAGCCACGTCTGTTGTGTGAGCATTTGCCTCTGCATGCATGTGTGAGTTCAACGGTGTGTGTCTGTGGTTGTCTGTACTGTATGCCAAAGTGTCCGAGAGACTGTGTAATGTTAGTCTGAGAATGTCAAGGATGGATGTGATTTTGGGAGAACATCTAAGACAAAGTAGCAGAGGGAAAATCAATAGTGGAAACAATAAGTAGATACGAATGATTCTCTGAGGGCATAAAGCGCACGCCAGAATCAGTAAATTTTTTTCTGTCTGTGCTCCAGATTGTTTCTGAAGACGTTTCTACAGCAGTGAATTATCTGTCTGATGTTGTTACAATAGGCTGTCTGTATGGTAAAACTGCCTAAAATGAAGATGACAACTAGCTATATGTCTACTTGAAGAGTCATTCATGACTTCATAGCTATTACTAAAGCTGGATTAAACTCTTTCTGATGTGTTGTACTTGAGACACATCAGACGGATCACTCTAGGAGAATAGCAGGGTTTTGAACTGAGCCTGCTGATCTCATCCAGTGACTTAATATGTTTGCTCAGCTAGCAGCTCTTAGTACATAGTATAGCATAACAATGATAACAACAAAACAGAGAGAGAAATCCACTCAATTTGCAATCCAGAGGAGCAAAGCGAGCCTGGACCTTGTCAGGGCCAATGACAAGGGGCTACTTCACACCCATCAATGTGGCCATTAGCTGTAGAAATGATTCTACAATGTGTCCCATTAATAGCTGGCTGAAGTAGGGCGCCTCAATGGAGATGATTCATTATTAATGTGGTCATTAAAGTGAGCTAGCCTAGCTCCTTAGTGTTAGCACTGGCTAACATTATTGATCAGACCAGCCAGGCAGAGGAAGAGGCATTGGTCATTGAGGGAGAGATAGAGGAGGGAGGGAGTAAGTGCTCTGATTATCAGGCCAGATGGAGAGTACTCCTGTTTGATCTCCTAACTAATATCTCAAAGAGAGTGACAAGCTGTCTCCAGTGTATATTACACTAGCTGTACCTACTCATAATTAATTTGCTGCTTATTTGCTCAGATCAATGCCCTTTCTGCTCACAAGAGACTATAACCTGCCCTCAACACTGGAAGGTAAATGCTACAGTGTTCAGATGACAGCAGGATGATTATCTAAAGCTAAATCATAACTGGTGAGAAGGCTAGTTGTCATCCGCCTTTATTCTTTCCCACCACTTTTTTCATTCCTGCTTCCTGGTAAGTGACATTTTAAACACATGATCTGAATCTATGGCTTCTTTTCATGTATATCCCCATTATTTCATGAAAAACAGGTCTCAGTTCACATCAGACTGCCTCACCTTCCCTCCGCTGCCCAGCTGAACTTAAACAACAAAACAACTCTTTTACACAGGTGCAACGACAATTCAGTCAACTCTGTAAATAAAACTTTTTCCTTCTCCTTTTATTTGTTATTTCATTTATTTTTTTGGGACAAGAACATATTTTCTCAGATTTTTTTTATTGTGTTAACTGGCTGCAGCTCAAAGGATAATCACATGCAATCAAATGGTCTATTATTTTCTAAATGTAATCACCTGCTCCTTAGAAAATGATAATGTCCAATTACACCACTTGAGATGGTAATCAGTTTTATGTACTATATGTACTTTTGTGGGGTTTTTTTGTCTCAAGTGCTTACGTGTCACTTGTGCTCCATGTTGCCCACAGCGTATCACATCCACTGGATTAAAAAGCCTTTGGGCGGTACATATACTGGCGTGGGGTGTCTGAAAAGCCATTGTGGACAGCAGGTGCTGGTGAGTTGTTTCGTGCTGTAAAGAACATTGTATACAGAAAGGCTAACAGTAAATCAAGTCCAATTTTGCTGATTACATTGCAACTGATGATGGTGCACAAATTCTTCTTTTTTCATGACACTTAGAAATCATTGTTATTTGCATCATAAAAGCTATTCAGCCACTTTGAAAGTTGTGTTTTATTGTGTTAAAGCACTGAATCAGATTAGATTAAATGTGACACTGATCAACAGAAAAAAGACCCTTTAATCTCAAGATGAAAACGAATCACCACAAACTGATCTGAATTAATTACAATTATAAAATAGAAAATAACTGTTTGTATAAGTATTCACCCCCTCCAAGTCAGTATTTATTAGATGCACCTTTGGCAGCAATTATAGCCTTTAGTGTGTGTGTGAATAGGCCTTTATCAGCTTTGCACATCTTGACACTGCTATTTTCCCCCTTTTTTCTCTACAAAACTGCTCAAGCTCTGTCTGGTTGAACGAGGAATCATGGGTTAACAGCGTTTTCAAGTCAAGCACCAAATACTCGATTGGATTGACATCTGGACTCAGTATGAATGCCAAAAAAGCTCAGTTTAGGTGTCATAACACTGTATAACCTTCTTACATATGATTTGAATCTGTCACGTGTCTCCTGGCAAACCGTAACCAAGATGTTTTGTGAGTGTTATTTTTATAACAATAAAGCTGTATTGAAGCACTTGGGCAACTGTTGTTGAATGCACAGTCTTTCCAATCTGAGCCCTTGCTCAGCTTGTAACTCCCTAAGAACTGTCATAGGTCTATTGATGGCTTCTGTCACTAGTCTTCTTCTTACACGCCACCTCAGTTTTTTAGGACATCTTGCTGTAAGCAGAATTACTGCTGTACCATACTCTTTACATTTCTTACTGACTTACTGACTGATTTAACTGTACTCCAAGTGATGCTCAGTGACTTGTATTTTATATTTTTATTTATAGTTATTAATTTAGATCACTTTGTAGAGATCTGTTTTCACTTTGACATTAAATTGTCTTTTTTCAGTTGATCAGTGTCAAAAATATAGTGTGATTCAATTTTGTAAGACAATAAAACATGATAACTTCCAAGGGGGTGAATGCTTTTTTATTGGCACTGTATTTCACCCTTGATGAGACAAAAATACTGTAAAAAGGACATTTCTAAAACCCTTGTCAAGCTTTTAGAGACCACTATTCTATTTAAAGCGCCAAAAACAAGCAAAACACACACACACACACACACACACACACACACAAACAGCTGTACAATGTTTTTCTTGTGTATGTACAGTCTCTGAAGTGGACGGCAACTTAATTGTCATTCAAGTCAAACATCTGGATAAGGATGAAATGGATGCAGCCTGTAGCCTAAATGAACACCAACATCTGCAGTTTCTGTCCTCACTCTCTCTCAGTCTCTTGCACTCGCTTAAACTCATTATCTGTCATTTCATCTTATTTTCATAAGATCATAAATCCTTGCCAACATGAAAGTAAGACATAGACAGAGGACAAAGAAAAAGAGAAACAAAGGGGGAGGAAGCGAGGAATGTGGAGAGAAAGAGATCAAATTTCTTCAGGGCTACACTATCAGTGGTATTGACCAGGTTGGCCAGTTTCTATCGGTGTTCCTTTTCTGTCAATCTGGGGAAATCAGAGAGCAATGGAGTGGGCAGAGAGAGGCTACACACATCCACTGGGCTCTAGTGGTGGTGTGTGTGTGTGTGTGTGTGTGTGTGTGTGTGTGTGTGTGTGTGTGTGTGTGTGTGTGTGTGTGTGTGTGTGTGTGTGTGTGTGTGTGTGTGCATCCGCACTTGTGGGGTGCAAGAGCATAAATGAATGAATATCTGTGCAGTAAATAGCCTGTGGATATGGCTGTGTAGAGTGGGTGCACGTATAATGTGTGGGTTGTTTTCCATGTTGATGCTTTTAGCACAAAACCTTCTGACACATAGGCTAAGAGCCACTGCTACCTTAACCCTTTTCTTTGTCATAATCATAACCATGAAACACATCCTTAGATCTGTGTATTCTTCCTAAAGTACACTAGGTTGCAATGAAATGATCTCAGGCTGGGATTCAGGTTGTTTTTTCAACTCCATTTATATTTGTGCTAGCTGTAACACTCTGTATCTGTGTATCTGTGTATCTGCTTTTGTATTTTGTACCTATGCTGAAACACTCCTTTGTATATGTGTTGGTTGTTGTCTTTAATGCTTTTCATACAGTTCAAAGAAACAGCACTTGAGAGGTATTTTTATTAAATACCTCAGATACAACATGTAATGCTTGCCAATCCTTGAAGTGTATCTAAGTGTGTGCTTACATGCTGAGGCATTCATATTTAAGTGAAGGAGCAGCTGTCAGTGCGTCTGTGTGTGACCATGCAGACTGGTCTGGCAAAACAGTGGGATAAAAAGGGTAAATGCAATGTGATTGGTACCTGTGGGCGACAGAGAGAACTCAATTTCCAATACAGCAGCTGAATGCAGCCAATCAGTGCTGGGCTGTTGTGCTATAATGGCTCTGTTGCCTTCAGGGGCTGATTTCTGTTGAAAACAACCCTGCTGGTGCTTCACTACCTTCACTTCCTCTAGAACCTCACAAACATGTACATGAACACACACCTGCACACTCAAAGTCATACACGCCACAGAAGTGGTGGTGCTTGTGTGCCAAAAGAAAGGAAAGATGTCCTCACTGAGACCCTCTTAGTGAAGCCATTTCTAGAAAATAATGTGATCCCACATGATGATCCAATATATACTGGCCTGTAAAAGTGATAACCAGACAAGCCATTGTGTGTTTGGACACATTTTTGCGAGCATGTAAAATATGTATGTATGCTTTGATCAACCCTAACTTATATAAATTATGATTATATGGTACTAATTTTGTACTTGACTTATGATGACTCGCAACATTTTTGCCGAAAGAGGAAGTGTGATGCGGAGGTTGAGGTGAATGTTTGGGCATACAAAACACCAGACTTTGACACTGGTGACTGGGTTTCGCATCCTACTTTGCCTATGTCGTCAAGTTCTAACTACTTAAGTACTTGATCAGGCTTTTGGTTAAATATGAAAAAGTTAATGTATCCTGTCTCATGCTTCAAGTTAACATTGACTTTTCAATATTTAAACAAGACTAAATTTTCACTAACCTTAACCAACTGCTTTGTGTTTCCTAAAAATAACCATAAAACAGGAGTGATATTGTGGGGGAAACTAATAATACACATCCAATATACATTGAAAAACCTTGCATTGACAGTGAACATTTTCCAAGATGAACCATTCTTTGTTATATTAATAAAAACATAATCTGGTCAGCATACAGAATGCATTTGGAAATGGATTCTGTAAAAAAATCTTTTCACTGACCAGAGTTCTCATCCACCCGCTCCTCCACAGTGTGCTCCTTCTGGTGAACCCACTCGCTGTTGCACTTGAAGTAGATCTGGGTGGCAGGTGTGGCCTTGCAGTATAAATTCACTGGCTTGTTCTTGACAATGTAGGCCTCCTCTGGTTCCATCAAAAACACGGGCAGTGGCTCCGGGGGGTCTGAAGGGAAAGTTTCCGGCAGCTCACCGAGGCCAATGAAGTCATCCTCAACTGTGAAGAGAGAGATGGCAACAAGATGGAGGGAGTGAGAAGAGGCAGGAAGCCCCATAAAGAGAGAGAGGGACAGAAAGGAAAGCAGACAAGAGACAGTGGGACAGTGTATTATAACCACAGTCTTTGCATGGGATTATCCATTCACACAGTACACAGTGAAATCCCTATCATTTGATATTGAGGAATGTTTACACAAGTGTATTTTGGTGAGCAGGAAATTCTGGGATTCCTCTCAGGCAATAAGGCTGCGTGGATTTACAGAAACCGGGCCTTGCTTGGTCTAACCACAACCAGCTACTGCTGAGACATGAGGGAGGCAGAGCCAATAATGAGAAGCAGAGTTCAGAGGTTGACTCTGAGGAACTGAAGTTATAAGCTGATCTCTCTCTGTCTCCCATTTTCTCTCTCGCGCTCGCTGTGTCTCTTTACTTTTGTCTCTCTCACTCTCTCTCTCTCTCTCTCCCTCACACACTCACCAGATCACAGACACATGCACACATGCACACACACACACATGCAGCAGATCTAATGACCTCAGGCTTTTGGCCCAGTTTGTGCCATTCCTCGGATACTTCTGCAGTAGACAGATACGCTTCCCTGTAATTACAACTCCCTTTCATCTCCCTGTCTTAAATCACATACACACAACTGCATGAGTATGCGCACTCGTTCACACACAAACATGAACAAATGCTCACAGTGGCACAAAACATTGCAAGCACACAAATATATGGGCATACACACCCACGAGCGAACACAGCTAACTTTCTAACTCTTTGAAGAGAGGAGGATGAGGTCTAGTCGCCACCCCATTTGTCACCTCCAGAACTGTTCTATTCTTACCATCGAACCGGTAGACATCAATTATTCAGAAGTGTGGAAGAACGAAGGCAGAGTAATAGAGTCGGAGATACAGTGGGAAACAGAAGGTGAGAGAAAGAGAAATAGAGAAAGAGGAAGAACAGAGAGAGACGGTGAAAGTATCTCAGCCCCGACAGACATAGATTGAGACATCAAAATGGAGTTGGCTAGGCAGACAGAAACATAGCACAAGAGGACAGAAATTGGAAGGAAGACTGTTCGGATAACAAAAGAGTTTATCAGCTCATCAGTAATTCTTCCATGTCCCTCTATCTACCCGCCTCCCTGTCCTGTGTGGACACACTGGAGCCTTGTTGTCTGACAGAGGTTGCCTCCTGGATGCTTTGGGAGCACTAAATAATGTCTCGGCTGAGCAGATATCTCCCCTCGATGTCTCTCTAATGTTATCTCTCCCTCAATACCTGCCGCAGATTGAAGCAGATTGCTAGGAAATGAAAGGGCAGGGGGAGCCAATCAGAAAATGACCAAAGTCATCCTCACCACGGTGGAGGAGGAGTTTGTCTATATTCTGTTATGAAAGTGTTGAGTGTGTGTGTGTGTGTGTGTGTGTGTGTGTGTGTGTGTGTGTGTGTGTGTGTGTGTGTGTGTGTGTGTGTGTGTGTGTGTGTGTTTGATGCTGGTGAATGCTCTTTTTGCTATGTTTGTGAGTGTGACTGCTTTTCATCAGAAAAAGTTCAAACTTGCTTCTCTCTTCCCATGCCTCCTAATCTGCTGCTAATTGAGTAGAGGCAGTTAAGCTGCAAGTAAACTCTGACCTTTAAGAGAAACCGCCTCTTTTCACAGTTTGCGTTTGTGTGGGTACAATGAAGAGTTGAAACACGATCATTAGCTGATCAACTTTCATCGTCTGCTGTCTAAGGAGGAAAAAAGAAAAAACTTTGCGATAGTGTCAAGCTTTTCATCCTTTATGTCTTTATGTAGGTGATGACTCTTTAATCTAGAAGTCTATTTCAGCAGACCTTGGCATAGTCTGTTCTTTTCTGCTCCATAGTCCTCAGTCCACCCACTTCCTCAGCCAGGGGACCCTGACCCAGAAACAGGCAAAGAGAGCCAAGGAAACTCATTAAAGGTTGTGTTAGCCTTCGTTCACCCTCCATTCCCATTATCTCTCCATCTCTCTCTCCCTCCTGGCTCCCTTGCTCTGTCGAACAGTGAGGCAGACAGATCTGAGACAGCCATGAAAGCGTGGCTCCCTTATGCTCACACACATACACCCACACAAGCATTAATGCGCACAGAGACACACACAAACTCGCTCACAGATATTCAAATTCATGCACTTCCTCAGTGCGAGAAATAATACATTCAAGTGAATGGAACTAGCCCTCAAGTGAAAAATCAGCCCAGAAATGAAAAAAAAACAGGCCACATGACAAAATGAAAGACTCTTACTGACCCCCCCACCCATATCACCCATCCCACACCCTCCCACCCAACCCCCCACCTCTCTCCCAACACCTAGCATCCCAGCACTTCCCTCCTCCCTCCGTATTGAAGAAGCTCAAAGAGAAACATTGCGTTTTTTCTGGCTCCCCCTCCCACTGCCTTCCTTCATATGCAATGAGAAGATGGTTCACGATAGAATAGTTTAGAGGTTTAGGCATCGCCACGTTCAACACGATGCAGTCTTTGTGGATACACAAAGCTACAGTTTGTGTAATAACAAACCTAATAGTCAACAAGTGCAGAACATATTACCATACTTATACAGACCAAATATGCATTATGAAATACTTTTCTCTCTTTTTCAGTGTCATATCCCTTTACAAGGAACATTAATATGACATGCCTCCACTGTTTCATAAACAATATGGATTTTTTTTTCAAGCATCTGTAATTCTGTGGCTTGAGTTTAATCAGATAATTTCTGTATTCCATATTAAGTGTTTAAAATTTAATGAAATATGTCCTTGCAGCACTTTTATTCAAATTGTATTTTGCTCTGTAATTGGGGTGAGTTTTTCTAATTCATATTGTAACTCTTATTTGTGAATATTTTAAGACTCAAATTGAATATTAGTTGAATTTTATATTAGTTCCACATCCCATCTAGAAAACGTTTTAAAGATAAATGAACTTCATATTTCCCTCAAAATAAATTTAATGAATTCTTGCATTGTCAATGAATTCATCAGGTACAGGACCAAATGGCCGGAAAAGTGCAATTTAAAGAAGGATCAGAAATAATCACATTAACCCAAGCTTAGCAATTGGGAATGAAGAGAGGTATGAGAAGGTCTTGGCAATCAGCCCCTCTTTGGCTTAAGTCAACTCCAATAGCTGTGGGAGTGGAGCAATATTAAGGGATGATTACATTTTCGACATGAGCAAATCAAAGTCAAACCAGGCTCATAATGCTGGCACAGCTACATATTAAAACTCAGTCTCAGAGATGAGACATACACCCAAAAGATGTGCACAAAGAGGCACATCTTGAGCTAAAAAAAGAATGACTGTTACATAAATACATAAACTGTTGCATAGAAAAGTGCGCAACTCCTACACGAGACACACACACACAGAAATTCACATCAAATTTGTTAGGTTAGAGTGTGCAACCTGTAGCACTTTGGTCTATTGAGTAAGTGGTAAACAGCTCGCCGAGACCAAAATGACCTGTCCAATTAGCACAGTTTCCTGTGCTCCTCATCTCGTCTACAAGTTTGTACTGACAGTATTTTCCTTTAATGTTGTCTGTGTAACCTTCGCCTCAGTGAATCTTAGACACAACAGTGGCAGCAGTGGCAGTGGCTGACTAGCTTTCATCAATAGTTTCCATTGGAAATAATCACTAGCTGGCTGTATAAAGAATCATCCGGCAAATGAGGCTCAAGTATACCATGAAAGGCGCTACAGTAATACCTCCTAAAGCATTATTACTCCTCAACTCTGCAATCAGTATACCACCATTCCTGGACAATCATTTCATTAGTCTCATTAATGAGGTTTATTGTGCTGAAAACAGTGAAAACTGACAGCAGGACATCAACAATATATTAGACATTGAGTCAGTGTCCTGGCTGCGATGAGTTTGTCCTTTGCTAAATGACTTTTCACAAATTCCTTCAGACCGTAAATGCACTGTGACTTCACACGTTGACATTATGTCTCCCCAGGAGCCAAAGTCGATTTTCCATGAAAGATCCTCTGGAAATTTGCCAATTTTAGATGTAGAAATCTATCTGTAAATCTTCCTACATGTCTCCACAGAGAAGAGAAGAGGCATTTCAAGGCAACGCACACGAGAGGATTATTACGCATTTAGCCACCAACAACATTGTGAATGCATCTCTAGTGTTTTAATGAAGATCACAGAGGAAAAATCATTCAAATCCATCCAAAAATAAAGCAACATGGCTTGTTTAGGAAGCTTTTTCTGAAATATTTGATATGCCAACACTATTAAAGACACTGTTAAGACACTGTAATGTACGTTTTACTGACATTGGTGTTGGAGCTGGACCACAAAGATGCAGTATAGACTATCTACAGAGAACCTAGTGTATACATGAATTTACAAAAAGAATAGGCCACATACTTTACCATTCATAACAGCACATTCTTCTGTCAACACAAGACTGATATAACCAACAGACAATGGAAACCACAGTCACACAGGACCTGGTCATCTACTCCACCAAGATCTACAAACGGCTCCAACTATGCTCAACAGAAAAAACAGGCTATCAGACAACTTTATCATTGCTTTAAAATCCTAAGACTTCAAATGCTTACATGACATAAAAGTTGTACAATGAGAGACAAATTTGAATTTCTAAATTGTTTTATTGCTCCTAATTGTTTTTTTCTCACCATCGTTTCGGTTGTTGATGATTGGGTCTATAAAGGTATGTGGCCATCCACACCGACTGATAAATACAGCTTTAATGGAATTGTTTTTAATATTTTAACAAGTTAACAGAGATACAAACAGATAGAGATGGATAGATGTGATATTGATAAATATAAAAATGTATTCCCACAGTACATACAGATTATACACTATACACTCTATGTGTGCTGTACATACTGTATAAACAGTACTATAGTGGATCTATCACTTGTTTTCCTGTCCTGCATACTTCTGCTGAATATTTGTAAGACAATATTTCTTTTATCATATATTGCATGTGAGTGTCTGCGATAACAGCTTTTGAATGCTGGCCACTGACACCAATGTGCAAGATAAGCTCTCTTTTATTGTCCAAGGAAAAGCACTGTATCACTGGGGTCTATGTTTCCCTTCCATCAGGGGAGAGTCAAGCATGAACAAGGATGAACACTGGCATAAATCTTCTCCCACTTCATTCCTGTTTTTTTCCTATTTGTCCTCTTCACCCTCCTCTCTTTACTTCTCCCTTTCACCTTTCTTTCCACTCATCCTTGTCATCATTCACATATACATTCCCAACAGAAAGACAAAGATTGGTAAGTGGTTGGCTAGATAGCTAGACAACAGGGAGTTTTACTAGGAAATGTTTTGCTATGCGGCTATGGGGAAGGAAAAGAGGTGGTTTGCAGCTGAGTGGTCAAGAAGAGTAATAAACCACTCAGCTGCCATGTCAATTGAAGCAGGATAAATAGACTGTCAATCAGATCTACCTATAAATGAGCTTTGAGCACACCGACCCATTATATTGAATGAACATGAATCAATGGTAACGACCTCCCCTAGTCAATACATGTTAGTATTGGATTAAGTAAAGACCCATACATCCCAGTGGCTTAAATCAATATGTATGGCTGTTGTTTTAAAAGCAAAATCCTTTAGAAACTCCATGAGAAACGGGCAAAATGAATACAGGCGTCCTTCCACTCCAATGTGTCTTTCCAGCCGAGTGCTTTATATACACTAATGTGTCTACACACATTGTCTGCAGGGCCCTATCTAACGCTTGGCTGCAGCAGGTATTTATTGATTACTGTTAGGGACCAGTGACCCCTCCCTTGCCCTGTCTTATCTGAACTTCTCTGCTGGGGCGTGCTAAGCACATTCATATTTCATCTCTAGGGAATCCTGCCATCATACAACCTAGCAGGGGAGGAGAAGTCAAGAAAAACAATGGACATTCCCTAAAGTTAAAAGTCAGATGGCTCCAACATTAACCTACCAATCAGTTCACCGCTCATGGTCATTCCATTGCAGACCAGAATCACAATGCAGAGAGTTCCTGCACACTAAAGCCACCAAATAAACCAAATGAATAATTCAATCGGGGCATTATAGAAAGGTCCAGTTCTTGGGTCTTATCTTTACCAGAGAATGTGATGTAATTGGAAAAAAGAATCTGCACAAATTGATTTAGCCCACTGCAGTAAAGTGCAAACAGGCAGCTGAGAAGAAAGCAGTTGTTGTACCGAGGAGTGGGTCTGGATATAAGCATTTAAAATCTATCCACTAAGAAATTAATGCAATAAAAAGTACCCTGAGTCCCCCCCCCATCTTAGCTTATTAAGTGGACAAAAAAGAGGATAATCCAATATCAAAGCAACATACTTAGTAAAAGCAATCATTAAGTTGTGTAATTAACTTCAGAGCACAGTCCTGTTTCTCTCTTCCTGTCTTTGCACATCCAGTCATGTCTTTCTCATTGGGGATGTTTACATGTTCTCTCTGGTTCTTATCCCTGACCTTCACTCGGTCCTCTCTGGCTGCACTCTGGCAGGAGGCAGCTGGTGGTTGCCAGGGTCATGCTAGGCCTTGGCCACTGTCTGTCCAGCCACATCACAGTGCCAGGAAAGGCAAGGTCAAAGTATCATGATAATTAAGTTTTATCATTTTAATTTCTTACCAATTTTCTAAACTTTATAAAGTAGAAGTTTAAATGGATTCTTGACCAGATTTTACGTCCCCACATATCTAAAAGTTGCTGTGAACACACTTTTCAGCCCTGCAATCAAGGTCCTCTGGCAAACAAAGACTAGTCAGATATTTCTTCTGGTAATAGAAACTGAAGAGACAAATGGAGAGGAAATGCAAATGAGTTGCAAAAAATGTACAGAATTCTGCTGAAATAAAAGAAATCTATAAATTAAAAACCAAGTGTTTGCTCTGGATATGGTATTTTTAATTCAGATTTTGTAATAAAATCCCTTTTTCTAATATTTATGATAATCAGGACACAGACTAATTAGCATTTTTGCAATTAAAAGAAAATAATGATCCAAGTAATAATGGGCAGCCACCTTTTTCAATTCATGACTAACAGATAATAAGTAAGAGAATTCTGTATAAAGGTTGGGATGAGAGATCTTTCTTGAAATCTGTTTAACTGTTCAAGAGACAATGCCAGACCATGTGTTGTATTCTTTTTGCAAATTACGGGTGTTAACATAAACACAGTACACAGTGACTGCAAGAGAAAGGTCAACGTATACCGTCTGTTTAAAGACAAATGTAAACCTTTCATCTCAGAGCAAAGGACACAATGCTTTGATGCAAAAACATGTATTTATCATTGTAACTAATAAAGCATTTAGCTGTTATACATTTTCTAATTGTGTCTTACACATACTTTGTTAGTGTGTATACCTGTTAGTTGTACATCCTTAAAGTGGCTATTAATTGAAAGCTTTTTAATGCATGACCAAGGGGAAATCTTTTATCTATTTTTTCTCAATTCGGGATTTTATTATTTTATCTCTCTTACTCATGCAACACAACCTCTGTTTCCCTACAGCTTTTTCTAAATGTTTTTCTGCTCTCTCTCCAGCAGTTATGGTTTTCCAACATTCTCTCTGCACTGTATATTCCCTCTCCCCTCCCCTCCCTCCATTTGCTCCCTCCTGGATGAAAAGCCATTTTGGTGGTTGATTGGAGAATGATGCTGCTACTTAGAGAGTCACTCCATCAGCACCATGCGAGGAGAGGAGAGCACAAGGAGAGAGAGAAAAGCTCAGGAGGAGTAGTGGCTCCCTGGGGCGCTGTAGCTGTGATGGGTGAGCTGTCAAACGCCCCATTGTCCAAATTACCCAGCAAGCACCATGTCACCACCCGGGACTAATTTACTGTGCGGTGCAGGACGGTGCAGACATTACTCTCTGAGTAGAGTCCGCAAGAGAGACAAGAGAGGAAAATGGTGTAAAGAAGGAGTGGGGGGGTCCAACCTAACACCTTCCAAAGAGGTACAACAGGGCTTCAAACATGGACAGTACAATACAAACCCCAATTAACTTCAAGCAGGTTTAATGTTTGCTGTCTTTATGCTTCATAGCCTCAATGACATGTGTCAATATGACTGTGTGTCATGCTCCCATGCCTCCCTGCCATTGCAGCCATTGCATGCAGAAGCCCCTTGCTTGACTTCACTTGCTGTCATAATGACTGGTCCTTTTACCACAAACTGGCATGCCCGTTCACTTGACACATGTCACACCCCTGGGTGCCCAAAGCCAGACGGGGCCATCACCCTACACCAAACCGACTGGTGGGCCATGGAGTGGAGCAGTTCTTGTCAGTGGAGATGTCGTGCTCTCTGACCCCTCACTGTGCCCAATAGCTTGATGTGATGCCTCTACTTTGGCTAATTGGCCCAGAGCAGTGGGCAGCCCCATTCTACCACCAGTGAAAGGCCAAAGCGCAAGTGTGCAAAACATACAAACAGAGAGATGACAACAGGAACACAGGATCATCTCACTGAAAAACTATGATCCGCAGTAAGCTACATAACTATTATACCAACAGAAAGAACTGCAGAAAATTAAATATGAATGTAAAGTGTCTGCCTTATAATTGCAAACTGTTGTATTCATATTTGATAGGATATTCAAAGAGGAAAAACTACATGATAAAACAAAAGCTCAAAATGGTCTACAAGCACACCTAGTGTCTAGCAAGAGAGCTGTATTGAAAAAAAAATGTATATTGCAGTGTCTGATTTGACCTAACACTGAGAGAGACAAAGAACTTGATTTAAAGAGACAGCAGGAAAAGTCTCTCAGCAGTCCTTATTGCAAGCGCTTTGCAAACTGGAGGAAGGCTGAATATTAAACAAAATTAATGATAACTAATTCATTTTCTGTGCCACATTACAACCCTGAAAAGACATGAGAGTCGCAAAGTGAAAGCTGCCCATCTACTTCTCAGACTTTACAGAGATTTATGGTAATTTTTTACTCATTGTTTAGCTGTACAACCCACAACTTTACTGTTTCAGTTCACTCTTGCCCTCATAGCGTCATTTTTGTCCAAAGCAGGCAGCATTTTTCAGTGAAAAAGTTCCTTGATTATTTTTTTCCTGATGCCCACGATGTTTAAACTACCAATTTTCATACACAAATGCAATGCTAGAGAACTCATAAACACATAAACACGAATGCATAGATAGATATTGACGATAATTGTTATTGCAGTTATCTAGTCATTCATTGTGTGTTCTTAATACAAGAAGGACATTATGCAGAAGTGGATCTACCACCCCCCACACATGTACACACACTTCACACATGCACACCTCGCACATCTATCCTGAAGCACTCAGAAGACCAACCCTCTTCTCACAAAATCCCTGGCAGCACTTTATCTGAAGGACACTACAGACTGAAAGTGTGTCAGAATGTGTGAGACACAGTCCCCAGAGCGCAGTCTATTCTCTATGTCTGTCACTGAATCTGGCTGCCTGCATGCTTATTCCCCTGAGACACACACACACACACACACACACACACACACACACACACACACACACACACACACACACACACACACACACACACACACGCACGCCGGCCTCTTAAATCTCGTTCTCGTCCTCTCGTCAATCAAACTTGAAGGTGAGAAACCATGAGAAGGCATACAGTGTTCTAGGAAGTTCTCCTTTTTCTTTGAATGTTCACTCTCTAGAACTGTATCCTCTCTTGTGTTCCCAACCCTACTGCTCAACTGAATAAAGGTAGATGTAGCCATCTACTCAAGACCTCAGATATGAATGGTTTGATTGTGTGATGGCTGAATTAATGTGACAAGGCAGATGTAATGCGGAATAATAAATCTTAGCCCTGGGATTAGTAGAGGGAGAGCAGGAAGTGATATTATAAAGGGCGCGCACACACACACACACACACACACACACACACACACACACACACACACACACACACACACACACACACACACACACACACACACACCACCGTTAAGATGCTGATAATAAAAACAAGCACCCCGGCTGCAATAGCCAGCTAATAGACATGACTCTAAATCTGGTCCTAAGGGTTATGACAAGCACACACACAGACACAGACACACACAAATATGCACATGAACATGGCACCACAGACATAAAAAAACACACAAAACATAGAGTCTATCCCCTTTTCCAGCAATTTATTATGCTGCTTTGAGCCCAGCAGCTCAAGTATTTGATATGGCTGTAATTCTGTTAAAATCTTAATACTGTTACACAAGCTCTCTGTTGTACAACATGCTAATTCTTTACTTACTGTAGAGCATACGATGGGGATCTAAAAAAGAAATATGTTGAGAATATTGTAGCAATTCTCTGTAGCAAAAACACAGCTAGTGTTACTGTAAGTTTTAACAAGGCTCGTTGTTAAATCCACCCTGACCAACTGATCAGTAATCAGTGTTTCTCAACAGACTGCTCAGCAAATGCTAACAGCTGTCACTATCAAATCAGATGGTGTTTTACTGTTAATTTACGACAACTGCATTCCTTTTTTTGTTTTGTTTTTATATTTTACTCCTACAAACCTAAGTGTTAGTTCTAACTGTGATTAGTATTATCACATTATTATGAAAGCTGATATACGTTTTTTTTTTTTTTTTCAACAGGTACCTTCATTTTCCTATCAAGTTATTTCTATTAGTTGCTATGGATCATACACATCATAAGGCATTCAAGCTGCTTGGCTTCATCTCAGTGGAGAGCAAGCGTCACCATGCTTGCACACATGCATCAGGCTGAGCTGGTTTAACTGCAGACATATTTTCCGGTGAATTAAAACAATAATTAATGCAGCTCCTCATACTGTATCTGCATTTCTGAGAACACTTGATATTCAGCTCACATTCACAATCATAAACATTCATCTCATTGGGCTTTCATCCTTGCAACTGTGAAATAGTTATACTTATTACTTATTTTGCCATACAAGCCATTTTTGCTGAGCTGCACAGGAATTCAGCAAGAATTACAACATGTTTGGCTGCCTCACAATAGTTTTGTGGTGTAGAATTTTCCACTTGTATTTAGATACCTCTACTGTTTCTTCCTGCATGTTTATTCGAGGGTAGCCAGGATGCTTACTGGGCTCATGCCTAAAATGAAAAGTACTTTATAAGTTTTCAAGGGGAATTGCACTATGTTGGTTGCCAAACATAGGCTACAGTAGGTGCATGTACAATTGCAGTGGGGTCTTGGCTTTGTTGTTTTGGGGGTGTGTCAAGACTCTACCTGCTAACTCAGGGCTCATTGGAGTGGGTTTGCATGCACTTGGTTCATTTAGGGATCTACCCCTTTTCATTTCATAGAAGAGATACCTGTCAAACAATTGCAAGTCCAGTACCTCATACTTTATGTGAAACAGATTAGGCAAATCAGTGTATCAGGCTTGTTATACTGGCTTCAACAGGAACAACATGAAAGCTGTTGTTTCAGCCTATTTCACAAAGTTCCTGTCCGTTGTAATATTGGCCACAGAGAAATGACAACATACTGTAGCTGTTATTACACACTGGATAGAGTATCATATTCACATTGGCTCTTATACAGTAATACAGTAGGTCCACAATACACCATATCCAGCCTGGATGATCGATTGCATCCTTGCTAAGACAGATTAGCCACTGCTCACTGATATCACTCCCTTTTCTCCCTTCGGCTCATAGAGTAAGCATGGTTGAATGGATTGGAGGGGAGCCTCCACAAAAGAGCAGTAATGTTGTATATACAGTTATTGTGCTGTTTATTTATGGTATGAAAGTAAACATAGGAATGCATGTCTACACACACATAAACACAGACACCACCGTTAAGATGCTGATAATAAAAACAAGCACCCCGGCTGCAATAGCCAGCTAATAGACATGACTCTAAATCTGGTCCTAAGGGTTATGACACACACACACACACACACACACACACCACCGTTAAGATGCTGATAATAAAAACAAGCACCCCGGCTGCAATAGCCAGCTAATAGACATGACTCTAAATCTGGTCCTAAGGGTTATGACAAGCACACACACAGACACAGACACACACAAATATGCACATGAACATGGCACCACAGACATAAAAAAACACACAAAACATAGAGTCTATCCCCTTTTCCAGCAATTTATTATGCTGCTTTGAGCCCAGCAGCTCAAGTATTTGATATGGCTGTAATTCTGTTAAAATCTTAATACTGTTACACAA
The DNA here is from genome assembly GCF_016859285.1 of Xiphias gladius. Taxonomy (NCBI): domain Eukaryota; kingdom Metazoa; phylum Chordata; class Actinopteri; order Istiophoriformes; family Xiphiidae; genus Xiphias; species Xiphias gladius. The sequence goes on from NC_053419.1 coordinate 13,596,291, forward strand.
GCTCTCTGTTGTACAACATGCTAATTCTTTACTTACTGTAGAGCATACGATGGGGATCTAAAAAAGAAACATGTTGAGAATATTGTAGCAATTCTCTGTAGCAAAAACACAGCTAGTGTTACTGTAAGTTTTAACAAGGCTCGTTGTTAAATCCACCCTGACCAACTGATCAGTAATCAGTGTTTCTCAACAGACTGCTCAGCAAATGCTAACAGCTGTCACTATCAAATCAGATGGTGTTTTACTGTTAATTTACGACAACTGCATTCCTTTTTTTGTTTTGTTTTTATATTTTACTCCTACAAACCTAAGTGTTAGTTCTAACTGTGATTAGTATTATCACATTATTATGAAAGCTGATATACGTTTTTTTTTTTTTTTTCAACAGGTACCTTCATTTTCCTATCAAGTTATTTCTATTAGTTGCTATGGATCATACACATCATAAGGCATTCAAGCTGCTTGGCTTCATCTCAGTGGAGAGCAAGCGTCACCATGCTTGCACACATGCATCAGGCTGAGCTGGTTTAACTGCAGACATATTTTCCGGTGAATTAAAACAATAATTAATGCAGCTCCTCATACTGTATCTGCATTTCTGAGAACACTTGATATTCAGCTCACATTCACAATCATAAACATTCATCTCATTGGGCTTTCATCCTTGCAACTGTGAAATAGTTATACTTATTACTTATTTTGCCATACAAGCCATTTTTGCTGAGCTGCACAGGAATTCAGCAAGAATTACAACATGTTTGGCTGCCTCACAATAGTTTTGTGGTGTAGAATTTTCCACTTGTATTTAGATACCTCTACTGTTTCTTCCTGCATGTTTATTCGAGGGTAGCCAGGATGCTTACTGGGCTCATGCCTAAAATGAAAAGTACTTTATAAGTTTTCAAGGGGAATTGCACTATGTTGGTTGCCAAACATAGGCTACAGTAGGTGCATGTACAATTGCAGTGGGGTCTTGGCTTTGTTGTTTTGGGGGTGTGTCAAGACTCTACCTGCTAACTCAGGGCTCATTGGAGTGGGTTTGCATGCACTTGGTTCATTTAGGGATCTACCCCTTTTCATTTCATAGAAGAGATACCTGTCAAACAATTGCAAGTCCAGTACCTCATACTTTATGTGAAACAGATTAGGCAAATCAGTGTATCAGGCTTGTTATACTGGCTTCAACAGGAACAACATGAAAGCTGTTGTTTCAGCCTATTTCACAAAGTTCCTGTCCGTTGTAATATTGGCCACAGAGAAATGACAACATACTGTAGCTGTTATTACACACTGGATAGAGTATCATATTCACATTGGCTCTTATACAGTAATACAGTAGGTCCACAATACACCATATCCAGCCTGGATGATCGATTGCATCCTTGCTAAGACAGATTAGCCACTGCTCACTGATATCACTCCCTTTTCTCCCTTCGGCTCATAGAGTAAGCATGGTTGAATGGATTGGAGGGGAGCCTCCACAAAAGAGCAGTAATGTTGTATATACAGTTATTGTGCTGTTTATTTATGGTATGAAAGTAAACATAGGAATGCATGTCTACACACACATAAACACAGACACTGTCACTGCGACCCTGTTCAAACCTACTGTCAGAGCATCAGATATATCCGGACTGTTTCTATATGCCGCTAAGATTGATGGCAGTTCACACCTGCAACCAGAGTGCACCTCACAAATATATCTTGAGTGACGACTTATGATCAGATTCCACTGCCCATTTTTTTTAAATTTATTTTGTGGGAAGAAAATTTGTTCTGTGGGAATAAAAAACCAAGAGACAAAAAAAAAAAAAAAAAAAAAAACCCAGTTGGAACCAATAGTACGCTATTACAAATCAGTGCAACAGAGAGAGGTAGAAAAAAGAAACAAGATGGACACTTTTGTTTTTGTGTTTGGGAACTTTGTCTTGCCAAACGAATACTGCAAAAATTAAAGCCATTTTTTATATGTGGACCCATGCCTACCCAACCATGTCATAATGAGGACTGCGTGATCATGGGTGCATTCATACTTTTATTTAGAGTTATCCACTTTTGATCAGATCGGGCAAGATGTATTTTGATACTCCATGCGACCAGGGCCATAGACACACAAAACCTTAATACTGTAAATGAGGGGAGAAAAATAATGAGGCGGACGCTTCCGTTCGAGGAACAAGGGCTCAATTAAGTGCTTGATGAGTATGAAAACGCTGTGAATCAGTTACCAGATCTTAACTCAGTTGAGCACCTATGGGAGATTTTGGACTGACTTGTTAGACATGGCTCTCTACTGCTATCGTCAAAACACCAAATAGGGAATATCTTTTGGAGGAAGGCTGTTCAGAAACTGTTCTGATGGTTCCTGGTAACCCAGCATCTTTTTTCTGTAACACCTTACGTCGTCATCCATCTGTATACACATGGCAGTTATAAGAGATACAGGCTCACTTACTTTACAATACATTAGAATTTGAGAAAATATGACGCTATCACAAGAGAACATATTACAAAATATATGGTATATACACAATATTGCCATATTGATTAATAGTCCGACATCTAAGAGACAGACAAAACACAGAAACCCACTCACACATGCCTCATATACACCAACATGCACAGAGCTCACACCTGTTAATGGATGTGTTAAGAGGAAAAGATATTCAGTGGGATGGAGAGTAGATAGTGTGTGTGTGTTTGTTTTGTGTGAGTGTTGGGGGTGACTGCATTAGGGAATCATACGCCCAGCTCCACTCACCAGGGGACTTCTGTCAGCCTGTGATTTTGCCCTGTACCCCTCCCTGTTTCACCCCTCCTCCGCTGCTCACTGCTGAAATAGGTCAACCACATATAATGGAGGGGCAATGAGGAGCAAGTATGCACCCCCACTTTCCTGTCCCCCGGTGCTCTCACACCCGTTACCTCTACCGTCCAGCAACAGAAAGCAAGCTATGGCCCCCCATGGACACACAGAGGCTGGCTGAGGAGAGACAGGCACAGCCAGCCACAACATGCCGACCTCCCAGCCACAACAGCCATTTACACAGCCACGCTTGAACAGAGCGGATTCCAGTGTCTCGCATGGAATGTGCACACTTACAAGACAAATCGTACCATCGGCTTAAAATGCTCATCTCTGCTAAATTAATGAGGAAGGGGGAATTGGAAAAATTTAATAATGGATATTGTGTGTATTGTGTGGAACTGTTTGCAATCACGAAATGTTTCATCACTGTCATTCTCCTAGATGGAGGAGGAGAGAGGTAGAGGATAGCTAAGAAATCTGTTTACAGGGCCTCCAATGTTCCAGCATTAAAGGGGCACTCCAACAATTTTGCATCTCAATTGAATAGGTGCAGGGAGTACTACACAGCCAGTGAAAACAGTTGCGTGTATAGTTTGAGAAAATTACTCAAGTGACCCAGGTATATCACCCAGGGATCTCAATTTGTACTTACAGACAACAAATTCACAGGCAGGGTCTAATGAAACACACTATTGGGTTGAATTATGTGAAGTGTAAGGAAATCTTGGCCCCTACAGCATCAATTTTGACCCTACTGTTTTTTTAATCTTTCTCTTGCAAGTCTCCTAACTTTATGGAAATGTAATACTGAACTAAAATGCTGGACTACTTTGCATTACTGGCATTTAACACGTGTACTCCTTTATCTTCTGGGAAAAGATGCAACTCTGTGTCTCTGCAGTTGCTTTTTTATTCAAGAGTACTATATAAGTACAAACGTCCTGTGTATTTGTGGTGTTTTAAACAAGGGAATCACCTTTGTGTATGCTTCACTGGAATCTACTCTCATGAACTGTATATCCACAAAAAAAACCGGCTCCAAGTTAACATGAAGTTACCTACAAGGATAAACGAAAAACACAACAACACAAGAGAAATATAATGTATGAGGTTGAATACTGGTGTGGAGGGACCATCTGCCGTCTTGGATTTGGCTCTGTTCCATGGCATGAAAATGGGAATATGAATGGAGTAGTTCTATTAACAAACCTGGTAAACAGCTTTATTGAAAAACTGTCTTGTTTAGAATAAAGTACTGTATATCAATAGGTTGGTTCCTTCAGTCCATGTATGATACGTAGTTATGATTCAAAGGGTAAATCAGATATGCTGCTATCTCTTATCTCCTATACTCATGTAAAATGCTAAAACGTGCATGTACCAACACACATGCACCCATAA